>NC_052150.1:117211648-117511648 GCF_902713615.1 Scyliorhinus canicula
GAGCGAAAGAGAGAGAGAGAGCGAAAGAGAGAGAGCGAGCGAAGAGAGAGAGAGAGCGAAAGAGAGAGAGAGAGCGAAAGAGAGAGAGAGAGCGAAAGAGAGAGAGAGAGCGAAAGAGAGAGAGAGAGCGAAAGAGAGAGAGAGAGCGAAGAGGGACCGACAGCGAAAGAGGGACCGACAGCGAAAGAGGGACCGACAGCGAAAGAGGGACCGACAGCGAAAGAGGGACCGACAGCGAAAGAGGGACCGACAGCGAAAGAGGGACCGACAGCGAAAGAGGGACCGACAGCGAAAGAGGGACCGACAGCGAAAGAGGGACCGACAGCGAAAGAGGGACCGACAGCGAAAGAGGGACCGGCAGCGAAAGAGGGACCGGCAGCGAAAGAGGGACCGACAGCGAAAGAGGGACCGACAGCGAAAGAGGGACCGACAGCGAAAGAGGGACCGACAGCGAAAGAGGGACCGACAGCGAAAGAGGGACCGACAGCGAAAGAGGGACCGACAGCGAAAGAGGGACCGACAGCGAAAGAGGGACCGACAGCGAAAGAGGGACCGACAGCGAAAGAGGGACCGACAGCGAAAGAGGGACCGACAGCGAAAGAGGGACCGACAGCGAAAGAGGGACCGACAGCGAAAGAGGGGCCGACAGCGAAAGAGGGGCCGACAGCGAAAGAGGGGCCGACAGCGAAAGAGGGGCCGACAGCGAAAGAGGGGCCGACAGCGAAAGAGGGGCCGACAGCGAAAGAGGGGCCGACAGCGAAAGAGGGGCCGACAGCGAAAGAGGGGCCGACAGCGAAAGAGGGGCCGACAGCGAAAGAGGGGCCGACAGCGAAAGAGGGGCCGACAGCGAAAGAGGGGCCGACAGCGAAAGAGGGGCCGACAGCGAAAGAGGGGCCGACAGCGAAAGAGGGGCCGACAGCGAAAGAGGGGCCGACAGCGAAAGAGGGGCCGACAGCGAAAGAGGGGCCGACAGCGAAAGAGGGGCCGACAGCGAAAGAGGGGCCGACAGCGAAAGAGGGGGCCGACAGCGAAAGAGGGGCCGACAGCGAAAGAGGGGCCGACAGCGAAAGAGGGGCCGACAGCGAAAGAGGGGCCGACAGCGAAAGAGGGGCCGACAGCGAAAGAGGGGCCGACAGCGAAAGAGGGGCCGACAGCGAAAGAGGGGCCGACAGCGAAAGAGGGGCCGACAGCGAAAGAGGGGCCGACAGCGAAAGAGGGGCCGACAGCGAAAGAGGGGCCGACAGCGAAAGAGGGGCCGACAGCGAAAGAGGGGCCGACAGCGAAAGAGGGGCCGACAGCGAAAGAGGGGCCGACAGCGAAAGAGGGGCCGACAGCGAAAGAGGGGCCGACAGCGAAAGAGAGGCCGACAGCGAAAGAGAGACCGACAGCGAAAGAGAGACCGACAGCGAAAGAGAGACCGACAGCGAAAGAGAGACAGACAGCGACAGAGAGACAGACAGCGGAAGAGACAGAGAAAGAGGGAGAGAGAGACAGCGAGAGGGAGAGAGAGAGAGAGAGAGAGAGAAAGACAGCAAAAAAGCGAGGGAGAGAGACAGTAAAAAGAAACCGACAGTGAGAGACAGAGTGAAAAAGGTGAGAGACAGAGTGAAAAAGGTGAGAGACAGACAGGGAGTGAAACCAAAGAACAAAGAAAACTACAGCACAGGAACAGGCCCTTTGGCCCTCCAAACCCGTGCCGACCATGCTGCCCGTCTAAACTAAAATCTTCTACACTTCCTGGGTCCATATCCCTCTATTCCCATCCTATTCATGTATTTGTCAAGATGCCCCTTAAATGTTACTATCGTCCCTGCTTCCACCACATCCTCCGGCAGCGTGTTCCAGGTACCCACTACCTTCTGTGTAAAAAAACTTGCCTCGTACATCTCCTCTAAACCTTGCCCCTCGCACCTTAAACCTATGCCCCTGAGTAATTGACCCCTCTACCCTGGGGAAAAGCCTCTGACTATCCACTCTGTCTATGCCCCTCATAATTTTGTAGACCTCTATCAGGTCGCCCCTCAACCTCTGTCGTTCCAGTGAGAAAAAACCGTGTTTATTCAACCGCTCCTCATAGCTAATGCCCTCCATACCAGGCAACATTCTGCTAAATCTCTTCTGCACCCTCTCTAAAGCCTCCACATCCTTCTGGTAGTATGGCGACCAGAATTGAACACTATACTCCAAGCGTGGCCTAACTAAGGTTCTATACAGCTTCAACATGACTTGCCAATTCTTATACTCAATGCCCGGCCAATGAAGACAAGCATGCCGTATGCCTTCTTGACTACTTTCTCCACCTGTGTTGCCCCTTTCAGTGACCTGTGGGCCTGTACACCTAGATCTCTGACTTTCAATACTCTTGAGGGTTCCACCATTCACTGTATATTCCGTACCTGCATTAGACCTTCCAAAATGCATTACCTCACATTTGTCTGGATTAAACTCCATCTGCCATCTCTCCGCCCAAATCTCCAAACAAATTAAATCCTGCTGTATCCTCTGACAATCCTCATCGCTATCTGCTATTGCACCTACCTTTGTATCGTCTGCAAACTTACTAATCAGACCAGTTACATTTTTCTCCAAATCATTTTATATACTACGAACAGCAAAGGTCCCAGCACTGATCCTTACGGAACACCACAAATCACAGCCCTCCAATTAGAAAAGCACCCTTCCATTGCTACTCTCTGCCTTCTATGACCTAGCCAGTTCTGTATCCACCTTGCCAGCTCATCCCTGATCCCGTGTGACTTCATCTTTTGTACCAGTCTACCATGAGGGACTCGGTCAATGGCCTTACTGAATTCCATACAGATAACATCCACTGCCCTACCTGCATCAATCATCTTTGTGACATCTTCGAAAAACTCTATCTAGTTAGTGAAACACGACCTCCCCTTCACAAAATCATGCTGCCTCTCACTAATACGTCCATTTGCTTCCAAATGGGAGTAGCTCCCTGTCTCGAAGAATTCTCTCCAGTAATTTCCCTACCACTGATGTAAGGCTCACCGGCCTGTAGCTCCCTGGATTATCCTTGCTACCCTTCTTAAACAAAGGAACAACATTGGCTATTCTCCAGTCCTCCGGGACATCACCTGAAGATAGTGAGGATCCAAAGATTTCTGTCAAGGCCTCAGCAATTTCCTCTCTAGCCTCCTTCAGTATTCTGGGGTAGATCCCATCCGGCCCTGGGGACCTATCTATCTTAATATTTCTCAAGACGCCCAACACCTCGTCTTTTTGGATCTCAATGTGACCCAGGCTATCTACACACCCTTCTCCAGACTCAACATCCACCAATTCCTTCTCTTTAGTGAATACCGATGCAAAGTATTCATTTAGTACCTCGCCCATTTCCTCTGGCTCCACACAGATTCCCTTGCCTATCCTTCAGTGGGCCAACCCTTTCCCTGGCTACCCTCTTGCTTTTTATGTATGTGTAAAAAGCCTTGGGATTTTCCTTAACCCTATTTGCCAATGACTTTTCGTAACCTCTTCTAGCCCTCCTGACTCCTTGCTCACATTCCTTCCTACTTTCCTTATATTCCACACAGGCTTCGTCTATTCCCAGCCTTCTAGCCCTGACAAATGCCTCCTTTTTCTTTTTGACGAGCCCTACACTACTCTCGTTATCCAAGGTTCCCGAAATTTGCTGTATTTATCCTTCTTCCGCACAGGAACATGCCGGTCCTGAATTCCTTTCAACTGACATTTGAAAGTCTCCACATGTCAGATGAAAAAGTGAGAGACAGACAGTGAAAAGTTGAGACACAGTGAAAACGTGAGAGACAGACAGTGAAAACGTGAGAGACAGACAGTGAAAACCTGAGAGACAGACAGTGAAAACCTGAGAGACAGACTGAAAAAGTGAGAGACAGACTGAAAAAGTGAGAGACAGACTGAAAAAGTGAGAGACAGACTGAAAAAGTGAGAGACAGACTGAAAAAGTGAGACAGACTGAAAAAGTGAGAGACAGACTGAAAATGTGAGAGACAGACTGAAAAAGTGAGAGACAGACTGAAAAAGTAAAAGAGAGAGAGAGTGAGCATGAAAAGGAGAGGGAGACAGAGAGCTTGGTAGGCAGCTTTTAACCCCCATATATCTGTTCCATAGGGTATGTACTCATCTGGATTGGTCATTATAGCCAGGACCTTGAGACAAGATTCGTCTTCCAGGGATGATAATCAGACTTAGAATGTTTTTACAAGTACCTTGAGTTGCCTGGACCCACCGCAAAAGTGCCCCATTATTCCATACAGACCCTCTGCAGCCATTCTCATCAGTAGCCAATGGAGCATTCATCAGCATCTTCGATGTCTCATCCATTAAAACAAATATACAACTCAGGTCCTTCTAAAATGCAATATTTCCATATATGACTCCCAAGACTTTTTTATCGTCGTAACACGGGGAGGAGCAACTGCAGAACAAGCAGGGGGCTACATCTTCTGCTTGAAAGGAAAGACTAGAAGTGACCACTGTGTCCATGGGGTTGGATGTCATCTGGAATAGATCTCGGATGCATTAAAACTAGAACCAGAGTACACAATCTCAGACTAAAGGGACGATCCTTTAAAACAGAGATGAGGAGGAATTTCTTCAGCCAGAGAGCGGTAAATCTGTGGAACTCTGCCACAGAAGGCTGTGGAGGCCAAATCACTGAGTGTCTTTAAGACAGAGATAGATAAGTTCTTGATTAATAAGGGGGTCAGGGATTATGGGGAGAAGGCAGGAGAATGGGGATGAGAAAAATATCAGCCATGATTGAATGGCGGAGCAGATTCTAAAGGGCCGAGTGGCCTAATTCTGTTTCTATGTCTCATTGCTGAACTCCCAATTCAGCTCATTCATAAACAATGTGCCACCATCATCAGTGCTTATGCTTCAACCTTGACTCGATGAAGATGTTAAGGAAAAGTTATATTCTGATCTTGACGAAGTTCTCATTGCTACCCTAAAAGGAAGAAATGATCATCCTCTAGCCACCGAAGTTGGCCATTCCCTCAATACAAAATGGAGGAACGCAAAGCTTGCAGGTTAAAATGGACAGAGTTTGCAGCACAAGCAGGCTGCACCAAGCCAATGTGTATTCTGTCTGCAGAGAGAGCAGACAGCACCGAAACGAACATTCCGCATACTAATGAGGCAATCTCCGGGATAGTTGACATAGTTATGGAACGATCCCAGGGACAATGGACACAAATAGGGAAGTGATTGCAACAGTGTATGGGAAACCAGACACCCCGGCACCAGCGGGGTTCGAAAACAAAGCACCTGAAGGCCCGCCCAGTAGCCGAGGGACAGCCTCAGTATTGGGGGATTCAAACAAATCGATTGGGAAGAGACCCAATCGATTCCCAGCAGATAGAGGGTCCGCCCAAAAGGGCACGAAGCCCTAGAACCTATAAAAGACAGGTCCCAAACTTAGTTTGTTCTTCTTGGCCAGCCCTCCTCTCTTGACCAGCCCTCTCGACCAGCCTTTTACTGAAGAAGACCTTGACCGAGAGAGAGGAGAGGTTTGGGACAGCAGCCGCCAGCAAGTAAGTGTCTCACAATGATCGCTACTAGAGATAGACCTCCTGACCCCTTTTTAACCCGTACCAACCTGAAGTCTGTGGACCAGTGCAGAGCAAGAGGCCTTGTCCCCTGATCAGGCAGTTCCCTTTAAGATAAGTATTGGTTTATTTAGTGGTAGGAATAGTTTAATCATCTTAGCGTGTGCATGGGTAGTATTATAATAAACTCATTTGTTTGAACTTACTAATTGGTGTATGGTTTTATTGCTTTGAACTTGACCTTGAAACTTGTGGCGGTATCTTAACGATACCTGGCGACTCCAGAGCTAAGTAACGAAACAGAGCCAAATCGAGTGTTAAGTACACGCACCCAGAATGAGCAACAATCCTTCTGGGCTACTTTAATGCCAGGGTTGGCTGAGAGTCCAATGTCTGGAGCAGAATCATTGGCCAAAAAATAAACGGTGGGAAAATAAAATAGCGTGTTCTCATTATCACTAACACTCTCTTCTGCCGGAAGGACAAATACAAAACCAGATTGAGGGATTTTAGATCAAAGCAATGGGCTTCTGGATTAAGTCATTCTTAGGGTCAAAGATCCAAATGCTGTCTCTATCACTTAATCTGTGCAGAGGACTGGATCATTGACTAGTTTGATAGTAATGAACATTCTCCTAGCACAAAGACCAAAAGGTCTAAGAAGAGTATCAACGTCTCTGCCCTGAAGTGGCCCGATTGAAGAGAGCAATTCCAAGTGCAGCTCATGGACAATTTGAAAAACCATTCCATTCAACTCAATTCCAGACAACAAAAACCTCCACAAGTCATCACAAGTCCGAGTGCACGAATCAGTTGTTCTCACTACACTCCTGTGCTGCAGAGAGATCCGGTCGCTGTGCTAACGGAAATTTGAAAGCTAGAGAAATTCCATCAGCAATGCCTCTGCCACATCCTCCAGATTCAATGGAAGGACTGTGAATTAATGCCTTCTTGGAAGTCAGCTTCACAAGCATTCAGGCAAAACTCCTGCAAAATCAACTTTGATGAACTGTCTGGGTGACCAAAAAGCATCTCCCCCATCAGGTGCTGTTTTCTCAATTGCCCAACATTCCAGGGAAGGAAAAGGACATGTTTTGAAGACACTTTAAGCTCTCCTTAAGTGCAGCAGCACTGAAATGAATATCTGGCTGGAGCTTGTTCCCAATGATTCAAAAATGGTGACGACTTGTCCATCAAGTTGCAAAATGTCTCAACGATGAGGCGGAAAGGTGGCAGAGAAGGAAAGAAAAGGAAACAAATCCTGTACTCCTGATCCCTCACACATGGGACATCTGTGGGTTGAGAATCAGCTTGTTTGGGCAGATGAAGACCCATAACAGAAAGTCGCAATCCTGAGTAGATGTCTCCCTCGAATCGAGGACAGCTGACGGCGTGTAAAAGATCTTCTAGCAAGAGAAAGAATTGCAATAAACAGAGTCTATTCTTGTATAACATCATCCTCAGTTGTCATGTTATTCACCCATCTACTAAGAGAATCATTTCTTCCTACCTACCCTATGTCCCTCAATTTTGTACACCAATCAGGTTCCCCCCTCAGCCTTCTCTGCTCCAAGGAAAATAACCCCATTCTAGCAAGCCTCTCTTCATAGCTGAAATACTTCAGCCCAGGCAGCATCCTGGTGAATCTGCTCTGAACCCTTTTCGTCCAATCACATCCTTCCTGTAGTGTGGCGACCAGAACTGCATACAGTATTCTAGCTGTCGCCTAGCGAGCATTTTATACAGCTCCATCATAACCTCCCTGTTGTTATATTCTATTCCTCGGCCAATAAAGGCAAGTATCCTATCTACTTTTTTAACCACCTTATCTACCTGTCCTGCTGCATTCAGGGATCTTTGGACATGCGCCCAAAGGTCTCTCTGGTCCTCTGTACTTCCTAGCATCCTACTGTTTATTATGTATGCTATCTGCGTTGTTAATATTCCCAATATGCATCACCTTACACTTTTCAGGGTTAAATTTCATTTGCCACTGTTCAGCCCATTCGACCAGCCCGTCTATATCATCCTGTAATCTAGGGTAAAGATTATACTAAAGATAACAAAGATGGTAGCCCTAACAGAGGGAAACGCCAAGATGTAGAAAGGGATGGAACAACAGGCAAGGCTCAAAAAAGGAGAAAGTATCAGAGGAGCAGCAGAAGACAAGTGATAAAGGCCACAATGTCACCAAGGGTGGAGCAGGTGATGATGTTTTCATTAGGGGCAAGGTGCCTCATGTGGGAGTCAATTATTAGCGAAAGCCAGGATGTAATGCTCCAGAATTAGGTTGTGGAGGGCAAAGGTGTTGTTGTTTGTGATTGAACAAGTATTCAGGAGCAAGATGGCAAAGCAGGAAGATAGGGCATGAAATGATGGCTTAATAATATTTACCAATTTTTTTTCATATAAAAATAAAAAGTTAAAATAATAAACAAGCCTACTGCTGACAGCTGTAATTCCACAAGAGATCAGTCTCCATAGAGTATAGATGTTTTCGCACTTGTACGAGGGCTTACTTATGGTGCCACCTGTTGGATTTTCATATTAGTACATAATACCAGAATAAAAACAATGGGCGCGATTTAACTGAAATGAGACAGCATCCCATGTCAAACGCGTTTAGCCGGGTGTTTTCTGGCACTGGTAGCGCTGAGAACAACCCGGCTATTAAACGGGACTCTGCTTCATTCCAGGGCCAGTGAGGAACATCCCACTAAGCCCGCACCTAGTCCCATTTCCTGCACTAACCAGCTCCTCTCGCCAGTGTTGAAAGATCTTCCACTGCGGCCTCAGATTCCTCCCACGCTCCAACTTACCTATAAGGGTCATTGTGTCCCCCCACAACCCACCTCATAAAGACCAGGGCACCCCTGGGCCCAATTCCCAGCATGGGCAAAATGCCACCCAGGCTCACTGGCACTACCAGTCTGGCACCCTGACAGCACCCCTGCCAAGGTGCCCAAGTAGCACTGCCAATGAGCCCGGGTGGCACGGCCAGGGTGACACCCTGCCCAGAGTCCAACTACCCAGGGGCTTCCAATCTCCTGGGACACTCCCCCCATCTCCCAGAGGTGCATTATGCCTGGTCCACACTTGTGGACATGATGTGGAGATGCCGGCGTTGGACTGGGGTGAGCACAGTAAGAAGTCTTACAACACCAGGTTAAAGTCCAACAGGTTTGTTTCAAACACGAGCTTTCGGAGCGCGGCTCCTTCTTCAGGTGAATGGAAATGCTTGTTCCAGAAATGTTTATATAGACACAGTCAGAGATGCCCCGGAATGCGAGCACCTGCAGGCAATCAAATCATCAAAGATGCAGAGAGAGAGGTAACTCCAGGTTAAAGAGGTGT
This sequence comes from Scyliorhinus canicula, assembly GCF_902713615.1. Taxonomy (NCBI): domain Eukaryota; kingdom Metazoa; phylum Chordata; class Chondrichthyes; order Carcharhiniformes; family Scyliorhinidae; genus Scyliorhinus; species Scyliorhinus canicula. Next base: position 117,220,567 of record NC_052150.1, read on the forward strand.
GAATTGTCCCAAGCCAGTTCAGTCGGTAGGCCTCTGCAAGTCCAGGCTTGTTGGTGGGGGCCGAATGTAATGCGACATGAATCCCAGATCCCGGTTGAGTCCGCATTCATGCGTGCGGAACTTAGCTAAAACTGACTCTGGTGGGATTCGAACACACAACCTTGGAATGTCTGAACACGACAGCGACTAGAAGTCGCTGCCAATCTCCAGACGCAATTCTGCAACTCATCCGTTTCATTCTAGACCACAACGTCTTCACCTTCGACAACAAATTCTTCATCCAGACGCACGGAACAGCCATGGGGACCAAATTTGCACCTCAATATGCCAACATCTTCATGCACAAGTTTGAACAGGACTTCCTCACCACACAGGACTTTCAACCGATGCTATACACCAGATACATCGATGACATTTTTTTCCTTTGGACCCACGGCGAGACATCACTGAAACGACTACACGATGACATCAATAAGTTCCATCCCACCATCAAACTCACCATGGACTATTCTCCAAATTCAGTTCCATTCTTGGACACACTCGTCTCCATCAAGGACGGTCACCTCAGCACCTCGCTTTACCGCAAGCCCACAGATAATCTCACGATGCTCCACTTCTCCAGCTTTCACCCGAAACACATTAAAGAAGCCATCCCCTATGGACAAGCCCTCCGTATACACAGGATCTGCTCAGACAAGGAGGAGCGCAACAGACACCTACAGATGCTGAAAGATGCCCTCGTACGAACGGGATATGGCGCTCGACTCATTGATCGACAGTTCCACCGCGCCACAGCAAAAAAACCGCACCGACCTCCTCAGAAGACAAACACGGGACACCACTGACAGAGTACCCTTCGTCGTCCAGTACTTTCCTGGGGCGGAGAAACTACGACATCTTCTTCGCAGCCTCCAACACATCATCAGCGAGGATGGACATCTTGCCAAGGTCATCCCCACACCCCCACTACTGGCCTTCAAACAACCGCGCAACCTCAAACAAACCATTGTTTGCAGCAAATTACCCAGCCTTCAGAACAGCAACCACAACACCACAAAACCCTGCCAGGGTAATCTCTGCAAGACATGCCAGATCATCGACATGGACACCACCATTACACGTGGAAACACCACCCACCAGGTACGCGGCGCATACTCGTGCGACTCGACCAATGTAGTCTACCTCATACGCTGCAGGAAAGGATGTCCCGAAGCGTGGTACATTGGCGAGACCATGCAGACACTGCGACAACGAATAAACGGGCATCGTGCGACTATCAACAGGCAGGACTGTTCCCTTCCAGTTGGGGAACACTTCAGCAGTCAAGGACATTCAGCCTCTGATCTCCGGGTCAGCATTCTACAAGGAGGCCTTCAGGAGACGCGACAACGCAAAATTGCTGAGCAAAAACTTATAGCTAAGTTCCGCACGCATGAATGCGGACTCAACCGGGATCTGGGATTCATGTCGCATTACATTCGGCCCCCACCAACAAGCCTGGACTTGCAGAGGCCTACCGACTGAACTGGCTTGGGACAATTCACACCTCTTTAACCTGGAGTTACCTCTCTCTCTGCATCTTTGATGATTTGATTGCCTGCAGGTGCTCGCATTCCGGGGCATCTCTGACTGTGTCTATATAAACATTTCTGGAACAAGCCTTTCCATTCACCTGAAGAAGGAGCCGTGCTCCGAAAGCTCGTGTTTGAAACAAACCTGTTGGACTTTAACCTGGTGTTGTAAGACTTCTTACTGTGCACACTTGTGGAGTCCAGTGCTAAACAGCGCTTGCAGTCTCAGGGCCACAGGGGTTAGGTACCGCGCCTTGGCCAACTCCAGCAAGAGAATATTCAGGTGAGACTGCACACTTGAATATGCAAATCTGGGCCTCGCCCATTGTGGTTGGGATCCAGGACACAATGCCGCGGGAGATCCTGTGAAATCCGACGAGGCGTAACGAGCCAGATAAATCTCGGGAGAGGCCTCTCGCAAGATTTATTGGCCGCATTGTGGCCGTTAGACCACGCCCTATACTAAAGTTGTAGAATTTTAGTTAAGAATAATGGTCGGCATCACCAGAGTTGTTTGGGAGTCTCTTTATAAATGAGATCATTTGTATCTTGCCTAATTTTCTTTCTAATTGCAGAAAACTTCAAAAAATAATCTTGGAACACCAACATATTCTGATGCAAGTCTACAAACCTTTAAATGGTTTTGCCCTCCACAGATGAACCTGAACCTGTTGAGTACTACCAGTACTTACTGCTTACATTTCAGATTTCTAGCATCTGCCATATTCTGCTTTTGAGGTAATCCGATGAACAATTTTGCAATTCCCCTAGAAAGCAGAATTACTACAACTACATTTTCCATGCATGCAAAATATTCAAAAATCTATTTTAATCCATAGGAACATGGAATTTAGAAGCAGGAGTAGGCCATTTGAATTTGCTCTGCATTAGATAAGAGCATAGCTGATCTGATAGTAGCATCAATTCCACTTTCCTGTCTGCCCCACATAACATTCTTGATTCCTGAAATGAAGAGCTTGTCTTATGAGGAGCGGTTGAGAACTCTGGGTCTGTACTCGATGGAATTTAGAAGGATGAGGGGGGGATCTCATTGAAACTTTCAGAATACTAAGAGGCCTAGATAGAGTGAACGTGGAGAAGACCTTTCCGTTAGTAGGAGAGACTAGAATGGGAGGGCACAACTGCAGACTGAAGGAATGATCATTTAAAACAGAGATGAGGAGGAATTTCTTCAGTCAGAAGGTGGTGAATCTGTGGAACACATTGCGGCTGTGGGGACCAAGTCACTGAGTATCTTTAAGATAGAGAGATATTTTCTTGATTAATAAGGGGATCAGGTGTTATAGGGAGAAGGCAGGAGAATGAGGATGAGAAACATATTAGCCATGATCAAATGGCAGAGCAGACTCATTGGACCGATGGCCTAATTCTGATCATATATCATATGATATTTTGTATTGATGTGCTGTGCTCCTCCAACATTAAGGATGGGGATATTTTTGGAACTTCCTCCTCTAGTGAGTTGATTAGCTGTCCAGCACCATGGCATGACAGAAGAGCTTAGATCTGATCCATTGGTTGTGGGATTGCTTAGCTGTCTATTACTTGCTGCTTATGCTGTTTGGCATGCAAGTATTCCCGTGTTGCAGTTTCACCAGGTTGATATTTCATTTTTAGGTATGCCTGTTGCTGCTCTCCTGTACTCTTCATTGAACCAGAGTTGATCCCCTGGCTTGGTGATATGGGTAGAGTGGGGGGTATATGCAGGGCCAGACTGTGGTCGAATACAATTCTACTGTTGCTAATGGCGCACAGCGCCTCATGGATGCTCAGTTTTGAGCTGCTAGATCTGTTCAAAGTCCCATTTGGAACAGTGGTGTGCCACAACACGATGGTAGGGAATCGTCAATGTGAAGACGGGACTTCATCTCCACAAGGACTGTGCAGCGTCACTCCTATTGATCCAGTCATAGACAGATGCATCTGCGACAGGCAGGTTGGTGAGCATGAGGTCAGGTATGTTTTTGCCTCTTGTCGGTTCCCTCACCATCTGTCCCAGTCTAGCAGCTATGGCCTTAAGGACCCAGCCAGCTCGTCTGTGGTAATATTGATTTTTAAAAAATATTTCTTCTTGGGGCATGGGAGTCGCAGGCTATGTTAGCCATTATTGCCCATGCTTAATTGCCCTTGAGGGGACAGTTAAGAGTCAACTACATTGCTGTGGGTCTGGAGTCACATGCAGGCCAGACCAGGTAAGGACGGCAGAGTTCCTTCCCTAAGGACATTAGTGAGCCAGATGGGTCTTTATGACAATTGTTTGACTTTTAATTCCAGATTTTTATTCAAGTCAAATTTCACCATCTGCAGTGGCGGAATTTGAACCTTGGTCCCCAGAGCATTATTCTGGGTCTCTGGTTAACTAATTCAATGACAATATACTATGCCACCGCCTCCCCTGTTTGCCACCCAGAATACACTCTCCACCCTTGCCATCCATCCTCGGTGATTCCTGAGTAGTGATTAATCAGCTGAGGGGGATGGTACATAGTAATCAGCAAGAGGTTCCCTTGCCCATGTTTGAGCTGGTACCATGAGACTTCATTGGGTCCAGAGCCAATGTTCAGGACTCCAGGGAAACTCTCGCCTGACTGAATACTACCTCTGTTGGGTCTGTCTTGCCGGTGGCATAGGACACACTCAAGAATGATGATCATGATGTCTGGGACACTATCTGAAAGTATGACTATCTTAGGCTATTGCTTCATTAGTATATGTGACAGCTCTCCCAATTTTGGCATGAAGCTTCCAGATGTTACGCAGGAAGACTTGCAGTATCAGCAGGGCTGGGTTTGCAGTTGTTGATGCTGGGTGGTCTGTCCAGTTTCATTCCTTTTTGTTCCAGTTGTAGCAGTTTAATGCAACTGAGTGACTTGCTAGACCATTTCAGAGGGTATTTAAGAGTCAACCACATTATTTTGGGTCTGGAGTCACATGTAGGTCAGACCAGGTAAGGATAGCAGGTTTCGTTCTCTAAAAGGACATTAGTGAACCAGATGGGTTTTTACGACAATCAACAATGGTTTCATGGTCCCCGGGGCCGGATGGATACCCAGTAGAGTTTTATAGGAAGTTCTCTGAGCTGGTGGGCCCGATCTTGGCGAGGGTTTTTAATGAGGCAAGGGACAGAGGGACCCCGCCGCCGACAATGTCACAAGCCACCATAGCACTGATATTGAAGCGGGGTAAAGACCCAGAGGCGTGCGGGTCCTACAGGCCAATCTCCCTGATTAATGTAGACGCCAAGCTCCTGGCAAAGGTACTGGCGGGTAGAATGGAGGACTGTGTACCGGAGGTGATTGGGGAGGATCAAACGGGGTTTGTGAAAGGTAGGCAGCTGGCGGCCAACCTGAGAAGATTACTTAATGTGATAATGATGCCCCCAGTGAGTAGGGAGGTGGAGGTAGTGGTGGCAATGGACGCCGAGAAGGCCTTTGACCGGGTGGAGTGGGACTATCTATGGGAGGTGCTCGGACGGTTTGGGTTCGGGGAGGGATTGGTGGACTGGATCAAATTATTATATCAGGCCCCGAGGGCCAGCGTCAGGACCAACAGAGAAGTATCGGAGTATTTTAGGTTGTACCGAGGGACCAGACAGGGCTGCCCGTTCTCCCCGCTGCTGTTTGCGCTGGCCATAGAGCCGCTGGCGATTGCGCTGAGAGCCGCAGAGGGTTGGAAGGGGATGGTGAGGGGCGGGGTTGAACATGGGGTTTCTCTTTATGCAGACGACCTGCTCCTGTATGTGTCGGACCCAGTGGCCGGGATGGGAACTATACTGGGAATGCTGAGGAAGTTCGGCCAGTTCTCAGGATACAAATTAAATACGGTCAAGAGTGAAATGTTTGTGGTCCAGGCAAGGGGCCAGGAGAACAGATTGAGGGGGCTACCGTTTAGGCTCGTTGAGGAAAATTTCCGGTATTTGGGAATTCAGGTGGCACGAGACTGGAACAGGCTGCATAAGTTAAATTTGGCCAGGGTGGTGGAGCAAATGAAGGGAGAGTTTCGGAGATGGGATGCACTCCCGCTGTCGCTGGCAGGGAGGATGCAGACTGTAAAGATGACAATCCTCCCTCGATTTTTGTTTATTTTTCAGTGCCTCCCGATCTTTATCCCACAGTCCTTCTTCAAAAGAGTTAACGGGCTGATCATGAGCTGTCTGGGCGGGAAAATCCCCGCGGGTGAAGAAGGCGATGTTGGAGAGGAACCGCAGCGAGGGAGGGCTGGCTTTGCCGAGTCTGATCAATTATTACTGGGCGGCCAACATCGCTATGATAAAGAAGTGGATGGTGGGTACGGGGTCTATTTGGGAGCGGGTGGAGGCGGCTTCGTGCAGGGGCTCCAGCTTGGCAGCCCTGGTCACGGCTCCTCTACCGCTGCCGCCGGCCAAGTACACCACCAGCCCGGTAGTGGTGGCGACCCTGCGGATATGGGGCCAGTGGAGGAGGCATGTGGGGGAGATGGGGGCGTCTGTCTGGGCGCCAATCTGCGACAACCATCGGTTTGCCCCCGGGAGTATGGATGGGGGGTTCCGAGTATGGCGGCGGGCGGGGGCGGGAAGGGTGGGTGATATGTTCCTGGAAGGGAGCTTTGTGAGTCTGAGGAGCTTGGAGGAGAAATTTGGGTTGGTAAGGGGAAATGATTTTAGATACCTACAGTTGCGGGACTTTGTTCGTAGACAGGTCCCATCTTTCCCACGCCTCCCGCCAATGGGGATCCTCGACAGAATAGTCTCTAGGAGGGAAGAAGGGGAGGGTAGAGTCTCGGGTATATATAAGGTGCTCATGAGGGAGGAAGGGTCCCAGACAGAGGAACTGAAACTTAAATGGTAGGAGGAGCTAGGCGGGGAAATGGAGGATGGGCTGTGGGCAGAAGCCCTGAGTAGGGTAAATTCGACCGCGACAAGTGCTAGGCTCGGGCTGATTCAATTTAAGGTCGTTCACCGGGCCCATATGACGGTGGCTCGGATGAGCAAATTCTTCGGGATAGAGAACAAATGCGCTAGGTGCACGGGAGGACCAGCGAACCACGTGCACATGTTTTGGGCATGCCCTAAGCTGAGGGGGTACTGGGAGGGATTTGCGGGGGTCATGTCCCGGGTACTAAAAACAAGGATGGTGATGAGTCCAGGGGTGGCAATTTTTGGGGTTTCGGAGGACCCGGGGGTCCAGGGGGAGAAAGAGGCCGATGTTTTGGCCTTTGCTTCCCTGATAGCCCGGCGACGAATACTATTGGCGTGGAGGGACTCAAAGCCCCCGAAGACGGAGTTGTGGCTTGCGGACATGTCGAGTTTCCTGGGTATGGAGAAAATTAAGTTCGCCTTGAGGGGATCTGTGCAGGGGTTCGCCCGGAGGTGGCAACCATTTATTGACTTCTTTGCGGGAAAGTGAACGTCAGCAGGGGGGGGGGGGGGGGGAAAGAGTAGAGTAGGAGGGAAAATATGGCGGGTAGTACCGGTGGGAGAGGAGTGGGCTTGTGCAATATGTTATGATTGAAGTATTGAAAGTACATGGATGTTTGCACATTTTTGCCTTTTTTTGCTTTCTTTCTGATGATGTCTGTAACTGTTTATAAAGCCAAAAACTACCTCAATAAAATTGTTTATTAAAAAAAAAATGGTTTCATGGGCATTGCTAGACTTTTAATTCCAGAGATTTTATTGAGCATTAAAAACTTCACCATCTGCCATGATCAATTCTTTATACATTTGCTGATTTATATATGGACAGGTTTACAGCATAATTCATTTAAAAAATGCCAATATCTGGATAATTAGGGCTCAGGGAACCAGAGGGCAAGTGAACAAAAACACTTTAAGAGATAAAAATTAAACAGAAATAAATATCCCCTTGTCTGATTATTTGAGCACTTCATTCATCACAATTCCTCCAAAGCCAGTCCCAAGCCTGCTCGAAAAAAGAGGGTTAGGCATAGGTTTGGCACCCAGTAAGAAATCTAACAACTTACAGAAATAATAAGCAGTCGTCCCAGCAATCCTGAAAAAAAAGGATGGCACTTCAGCGGATGTATGTATGATGAGGCTGAATGAAATTCAGAAGGAAGTCCGATCCTTGAGAAGCCCAATCTTAATGCCAAAACCATCACCAGAATTGGCACTTGGAATACTTGAGTATTCCAGCTGCTGCGAGAGGAGAACCTATTGACTTGACCTCTTGGGCATCAGTGAAATATAGCGGATAAGCCATGGATGACTCAGTGGTGAGGACATAACAATCCTGTGCAAGGACACCACACCCATGGATTTAGCCTCATATTCAACAGATGCTCAGTGCAAGCATTAGCTGGGTAGAAACCAGTGAACCATCATAACCACCTATCCCAGATTCCACACAATGTACGGCAAAAGTTTTGAAGAAAAAGGTTTATACACCAACAAAGTCAGATACAGAGGAGAAAAATAAATTGCACCACCAATTGCAGAACATGCGAGACAAGCATCCAGCTATGGCGTCAAGCTACTGAGGTGACCTAAATTCTGAGCTCAATGGCAATCAACTTGGAATGCATAGTGGAATCGGGCCTCATGGGTCAACATATGGACAACAGAAACAGTAAAAGTCTGCTGGTCTCCTGCAAAAGCAATGGGCTCAGCTTTGGGAATACTATCTTCGAACACAACGAAAAATAGATTAAAGTTTCTGTGATTATATGTATAAAGCAATTCTGTACATAATATTATACACAACCTCCGATCACTAGGTGGCAGTGTAAACCTACCACATGACTCTGTGTTTGGGGAGTTGGGAATAAGTTGTGTTGATGGGTAGACTTATTTTGCAGTAACTCTATAATAGTTAGTTGGTGTTAGTAGTTCGTTATTCATTTATTCTAATTATCCTTACCACGCAGTTGTTTCATAATAAATTATTTAAACTCGATGTTTTGTAGTGCATCCTTCATACAGGCTAGTCTGTAGAACATGACATGGTACGAGGATTGATGATCGACTAAAAACAAGAAGATTCTGCAAAAATCCGAACTATTAGAGATAACTTTGAAGAAGAGTTTTTAAAGAAAAAGCATCTTTTCTACCAATCTTGCAAGCTACTGGCAACTGGTGCTCAGCGTGCGGTACAACATCGATGCACAGGATGGAAGCTATCAAAGCACCGCAACAGCTTTGGATTACTGTTAACATTGACGCGAAATGGAGGGTATTTAAGCAACAGTTCAAACTCTACGTTACAGCCATTGGTCTGCAGGCACAGCCTGGTGAGAGGCGTATGGCCTTGCTGCTCATTGTAGCAGATCCTGGAGCAATTGAAATTTTCAACACATTTGTTTTTGAAAGCTAGGCAGGCAGCAAGAATTTCGATTATGTTCTCAAGCAATTTGATCGGCAATGCTCTCCTAAAAAAAATGAAACCTTCGAGCGCTATATATTTCATACACTAAGGCGAGGCATTTGATAGCTTCCTCACCAACTTACGGTTGAAGGTGCAGACGTGCAATTTTAGTACCCTCCAGTCGTCTATGATCCGCGATCAGATAATTTTTGGGATCTCCAACGGTAAGGTGCGCAAGAGGCTCTAAGGGAAACAGAGCTTCAACGCGAAAATGCTATCCAAATATGTCATGCTAGTGAGCTTGCAGCAAGACAGAATCTTCAGCATTTTGGCGCAAAGGTAGAAGAGGCGGCCGACACCATTAGTGTGGTGACGTACTCGAATAAAAAATGTGCTCCCACTACAGGCGGGCATTTTGAGCGGCCGATGCCCGCAATGTGGCAAATGGCATCTGCCACAACAATGTCCAGCATTTGGAAACACATATTACAACTGTAATGGCAGAGATCATTCTGCAACACAATGTTTTGCCAGGAGAAGGGCTGAACAAACAAAATTGATGAAGTGTGCCTCGAGGACATTTTTTTGTAGACATGGGCCGGATTCTTCAAAACGGCAGCGTAAACACCAGAGTGTTTCACAATGGTGTCAACGGGCTTCTTGGCCCCAGCGTTTCCGTGGCCCACACGTGGCCGATATGCAACCCTGCACTGCCAGCTGTGGGTCCGCACGTGCACACAGCAGCCGCTTCTGTGCTAGCCCGCTGTGTGGGTCCACCATGTTGCGCGGGGCAGGCGCGGAGGAAGGTAGGCCCCCCCAAATCACGCACGCCGGCCAATCGGTGGTCCCCGATCGCGGGCTGTCATGGAGTCCCCCCCCCCCGGAGACTAATCTCCCCCACCCCCCCCACCAGGATGGCCACCGCAGCTGCGACACCGAGCTCCTGTTGGGTGGAACCATACGTGAACTCGGTCGGTCGACCACTGATAATCTGCGCAGGGGCCTCTTACAACGCCCCCGACCGGCGGCGATTCTCCGGTTGCTGGAGGTTCGCATCCCGGCGTCGGACCCGATCGCAGGTCCGACGCCCCATTCTTTGCCCCCACGCTGAGCGGATTTCAGCGGGAAGAATCCGGCCATGATTTCCAGTGAAGACAAGGTGACTCAAATCATGCCAAACGACAATGCGTTTGAAACTATTTGTAGCAATAGTGAATTAAAGGCAAATAATCAAAAGGATAAATGGACAGTGCCATTAACAATAAATGACACAGTAATAATGGTCAAACTCGACACAGGTGCGAGTGCCAACCTCATCAATCTGTCAGATGTGAAAAGCTGTGAATTGAACCGAAAGTAGTTAATAAAACAGTATTGTTAAGAGATTACAATGTTAATGAAATCACAACGTTAAGAGCATGCGCACTCCATGTCAATGTAAAAAAACAGAATTCACAAGTGGAGATTTTCTGTTGTGGCAGCGGAACGCGAATCCTTGATTGGAGTAGAATCGTGTGAGGAACTGTTGCTAGTCAAACGGGTCTACAGTGCAGACAGTTCTGCAACAAGCCAACATGCCTCAGGAGACTCCATATTAAATGATTTCCCCGAGATTTTCCAGTGTTTTGTTACTTTATCATACACGCACGAAATCCAATTAAAAGGAGAACGCGAAGCCAGTGATTCACGCACCGAGACATACTCCAGCTCCATTAAGAGATAAATTAAAGGCTGAGCTAGAGAGGATGACAACTTTATGCATAATTAAGAGCATAGAAGAACATCCAGACTAGATAACCTCTATTGGTTGTGTCAGAATAAAAGAAGAAACCACCAAGGACGCAGTCTTGCAGATGGTGAGACAATATCTCCGCAAAGGAAGGTCCAAAGGATCCTACTCAAGTTTTTACAATGTAAGAGCAGAGTTGTGAAGAAGATGAATTTTTGCTGTGAAAAAAGAGAATAGTAATTCCAAAATCTTAAAGATCGGTGGTTCTGAACAAAATCCATAAAGGACACACAGGAAGGAAAAATTGTAAGAAAAAAGCCCAAAACACAGTCAATTTGCCAGGTATCATCTGAGATACTGAGGCAATGGTACGAAACTGCACACAGTGCAGGACAGTGAACGTCTGCACACAGTGTGGGAAGAAAACAAACTGCACGGTGTAGAATCCTTCAGTTCCAATTGTTGAAAGAGTCTGTTACTCCTAAAGTAGAGAATCAACCACTCTTTCAAAAAAAGGAGGCAAAGGAGAGATTTCAGGCCAAATCCACAAAAAGATTTGATGGTGATTCTACGAAAAGTCTCAAACCATTGTAATGAAACCACCAAAGGAAGCATGTAACAGTCTTAAAACAGCTGAAGAACATACAGTGCAGCATATGGAACAACAACGACAACAACAAGATAAAGAAACCACAATACATGAAGAACAACAAACAGCATCAACAACTACAAAGGAAGATGAAGTAACTTCACAGGTTCAGCAGTCTCTCAGATCTACAAGCCTAAGATGCAAACCTGAAAGACTGAATTTGTGACAGACTGTAAATACTTTAAAGATGTAAATAGTTATGCATATACTGAATTGTAAAAGAAATGACATAATGAATATAAATAATTACATTTTCCAAAGGAAAGGGAATGTGATGATATGCATAAAGTAATTCTGTACATAATATTATACATGACCTCTGTCCACCAGGTTGCAGTGTAAACCTAACACGTGACCCTGTGTCTGGGGAGTACGTTGTGTTGGTGGATAGATGTATTTTCCAGTAACTCTATAATAGTTAATGTTAGTAGTTTGTTATTCATTTATTCCAGTTACTTTAACCGCACAGTTATTTCATAATAAATTATTTAAATTAGATGTTCTGTAGTGCATCATTCATATTGGCCAGTCGACAGAACATGACAGTTTCCCAAATAGTGACACCCTGAACGAGATCAACTATAAATGCCTCAGCAGCAGATGGAGGACAACCCTACAAAATATCCGCACTTGTCGAGGTGCTGATGTTGGATCAGACTACCATCTTAGGCAACATCCACCTGAAGCTGAAGGAAGTGACAAACACAAAGTTACAACAGCTATTCACGACACAAAAATAAAAGGACAAGTTCACGTCGACAGCTTCTGGCTGATGCTCTCCAACAGATTCAGAGTTCGTCAACATAAAGGACCATTAAAATCTTTTCAAAAGAGAGATTATGGAGTGTGCCGAAGTCACCATCAAGCAGAGAGATTATGGAGTGTGCCCAGTCACCATCAAGCAGAGAGATTATGGAGTGTGCCCAAGTCACCATCAAGCAGGGGAAAGGAACCAACAAAGAACGATGGATTCACTAACCCAAAGTGTAAGTTTGATGAAAGAAAGCTGGCAAAGAGCAAGAGGAACTAGGAAAAGAAAATTGAACAAGGACGAGAAGTACAGAAGACTGGATAAAGCAGTGAAGAAGAGCTGCAGGAGAGACAAATGAGGATGGTTAGGAGTTAAAAGTCAGGGAGGCACAAGCAGCAGCAAATAGGTATGACTCCAAAACATTGTAAAAGGATCTTTAGGGAATTGACTGCTGCAAGAATCAACTGTACCGACCAAGGACAAGGACAACAGGTCCATTTTAACAGACAAGTAGCAGAGGATGAAGCAGGTGAAACACTCTCAGGCGTGACAGACTCCTTGAATATCTTACAGAAGTACAGCAAGGCTGCATATTCTCCCCATTCCTTTTCCTCATTGATTTAAAAATGAGGAAGGTGATGGTGGGTGCAGACTTTGACAACCCATGGCAACTTAACCAGTTGACAGGCCTGGATTTCACAGGTAACATTACCGTCCTGGCTGAAGAATCGGTGAAGAATAGTCTTGAGAGTAGGGGCACCACGATTGGTCAGCTATGACAAGCCCAAAACAACAAGGCTCTCCAATACCATCAGGAAACTGAACATGTAGGATGCTGAACACTTCAGCTACCTTGGAAACAGCATCTCCAGGGAAGGGGATGTAGAGACCGTCGTTGTAGTATACGCACCATATTACAATAAAACTCCATACTGCAGCAGAAGCCTCCAATGAATATTGTGGAAGTCTAGCTTCAATACCAAGAGTGCAGTCAGAAGACCTAGCAGAGGTGAGCCAAGTCTTGGCCAGATAGAGCTTTAAAAAAACTTTTCAGTCAGCAGCAGTCAAAATTGCATTTTAAAATAAGAACAGCCCTCATCTGGGCCTGAACTCGTGGTAGCATTTTAAACCCCAGCAATAGTTGCAAGACCCGAGAAGACCCAGGGAGTCGCTGCCAAAAGCACAGGAATCATGAATGCCATTACTGCAGGAGCCCACCAAAGGTGGCAAGCAAGAAACTTCATTGTGAACAAGCATACGGCAGGGCCATCTTGGATTTCATGGACCAGTTTGGACTTATCCAAGGGCCAAACCCAATATAAAATTGGGTCTTTTGGACAAGAATATTTTACATTATAGGAAAACTCAGATTGAAGTAGGAAATCAGAAGAGGTCAAGATTAATACATTTTGATATTTGTTTGCTGTAATTGCCAATGAACTAATCCTAATGCAATGCATTGCTGAATCCTCAACCAGCTTTTTATGAAATGTCAAAGTCCTTTGCCAAAAACTTTAACCTTCAAGTTGTGGAGCACACAAAGCTTACCAAAAAAAATGGATAGGAAACCCCTGTAATGCTATGAAAGGGGAAATGACAATTCCTCAGCAAGCCACATGATGGCATCAGAAACATTCTGGGAGTCTTAATTAAATATGTTTGAAATTTCCAATATTAACAAAGAACAAAGAACAATACAGCACAGGAACAGGCCCTTCGGCCCTCCAAGCCTGTACCGGTTACGATACCACCCTTAGCCAAAACCCTCAGCACTTCCTGGTGTCGTATTCTGCTATGCCTATCCTATCCATGTATTTGTCAAGATGCCTTTTGAACGCTGTCAATGTAGCTGCTTCCACAACCTCCACTGGCACTCACCACCCTCTTGTGTAAAAAAACCTGCCTCGCACATCTCCTCTAAACTTTCCCCATGGACCTTAAACCTAGGCCCTCTGGTGACTGACTCCTCCACACTGGGAAAGAGTACCTGCCCATCCACTCTATCCATGCCCCTCAATCTTGTAGACCTCTATCAGGCCGCTGCTCAACCTCCGTCGTTCTAATGAAAACAGTCAGAGTCTATTCAGCCTTTCTGCATAGCTAACACCCTCCAGACCAGGCAACATCCTGGTAAACCTCCTCTGCACTCTCTCCAAATCTCCACATCCTTCTGGTAGTGTGGTGACCAGAATTGTGCGCAATATTCCAAGTGCGGCCTGACCAAGGTTCTATACAATTGTAGCATGACTTGCCAGTTTTTGTACTCGATGCCCCATCCAATGAAGGCAAGCATTTTGTATGCTTTCTTGACTACCTTGCTCACTTGTGTTGCCACTTTCAAAGATCGGTGGACCTGAATGCCCAGAACTCGCTGACTTTCTATATTCCTAAGAGTATTGCCATTTACTGTATATTTCTCCTCTACGTTAGACCAATCAAAATGCATTACCTCACATTTGTCCGGATTAAACTCCATTTGCCATTTCTCTGCCCAAGTCTCCAACCTATCAATGACCTACTGTATCCTCTGGCAATCCTCAACACTATCTGCCACTCCACCAACCTTGGTGCCTTCCGCAAACTTATGAATATTATCAGACTACAACAGAAGGTGGCAGTGCTGAGCCACCTAACTATGATTAAAAATGAAATGAAATGAAAATCGCTTATTGTCACGAGTAGACTTCAAATGAAGTTACTGTGAAAAGCCCCTAATCGCCACATTCCGGCGCCTGTTCGGGGAGGCTGTTACAGGAATTGAACCGTGCTACTGGCCTGCTTGGTTTGCTTTCAAAGCCAGCGATTTAGCCCTGTGCTAAACAGCCCCTGATTGAAGGCAATGTAATAGTGTTTCAAACTGCAGGCTGATAAAGAAAAGATGAAGCAAGAAAAGAAGCAAGAAGCAATAAAAGCTTAAGTAGGGTGCTCTTTGCAAGGGTCGGTGCAGACTCGATAGGCCGAATGGCCTCTTTCTGCACTGTAAATTCCATGATTCTACGATAAGGTCAGGAAATGTAGATTTGGAGCTAAAGGCCCAGGAGTGAGAAACATTGTGTCATTGAGAAATGGGTTGGCTGAAATGGAAATCAGGAACCGAGAATGGCAAGTGAAAGTTGAAATTTTCCACGTGTCAAGAGTCTCCAGAAACAATTGGCAGAAGCACAATTTCAGAATGTGAGCTTGAAAGGATAGTGCAAAGGAATTTGATTCTGCTGAGGAAAAACTGATCAGTGTAGAGAACCAACTATCAAGAACGAAAGATGAGTTTAATAAGGAAAAACAAGAACTGATGAGAACACTGGAATGTTCACACGAGGTAGTAAACTTGAGAGAGTATTTAAACACCTAACTGTTAACCTTATAGAAACAAATTCAACAAAGATAGATCTTCAATTAAAGCTTGATGAACTTCATGTATCAGAAGTCTCCAGTAAAATGCTTGGAACAGGAGAAAGAATTGTTGATGTATCAGAAGGGTTGCTTGAAAGCAGAATTAACAACAAAAACTGATTCTTGAAATTTGATCCAATCTGAACAGCATGAAGGATGAAATTTGCAGAATGGAAGAACAAATCCAGACTTTGAAAGCAGATAAGGAAAATTTTATGAAACAGATTGATGATCTCACAAATTAATTGAAAGTGTCTAAGGAGCAGTGACCATGGAAGAAACATTCCAAAAACTGAATGCCCAGGTAAAGTTGTTGAATTTAAGCAACAGAATCAAAAAATCTCAATTTACTTACCATAGCTGCTGAGCTAAATGAAAAGATTCACGAGGTTGAAAAACAACTGGAAAATAAGAAAGTAATTTTAAAATGAGAGAAATTAAGAGAGGCAAGTTTGTTTTACACAGAGGGTGGTGGGAGCCTGGAACTCGCTGCCAGGTTTGGGGGGGGGGGGGGGGATGTAGTGGAAGCAGATGCGAGTGTCACTTTAAAAAAAAAAATTTTTTTATTCTCCTCCTTTTTCACATTTTCTCCCAAATTTACACCCACCAACAATAAACAGCAACAAATATGTCAACCCCAATAACAATGATCCCATCCTCCCACCAACCCCCAAACATTAGCCCGCATGTTTACATAAACAAATGACAAAAAGGAATCCGGGATTACCCATAGTTACCCTTAATACACACAGCCCCCCTCCCCCCCAACCCTCTCACCCATTCCCCCCCCCCAACTAATGTTCGATATTATCCAGTTCTTGAAAGTGCATAACGAATAATGCCCATGACTTGTAGAACCCCTCCGACCTTTCCCTCAGTTCAAACTTAACCTTCTCAAGGGTCAAGTATTCCAACAGCCCCCCCCCCCCCCCCGGCCATGTCAGGGCACAGGGTGGAGAGGCTGCTCTCCATCCCAGCAGGATCTGCCTTCGGGCGATCAACGAGGCGAAGGCTACGATATCTGCCTCCATACCCGCTTCCAGCCCTGGCTGGTCCAACACCCCGAATATGGCCTCCAGGGGACCCGGGTCCAGTTCCACGTGCTCCACCTTGGCAATTACCCTAAAAAACCCCTTCCAGTAATCCTCTAGCTTTGGACAGGACCAAAACATATGAACGTGATCAGCACTCCCCCCCCCCCCCCCCTTTGCAATCCTTTCCTCTACATCTCTGGAACTTTTCGGAGGCCTATAGAAAACTCCCAACAGGGTGACCTCTCCTTTCCTGTTTCTAACCTCAGCCCATACTACCTCAGTAGACGAGTCCTCATCAAACGTCCTTTCTGCCACCGTAATACTGTCCTTGACTAACAATGCCACCCCTCCCCCTCTTTTACCACCTTCCCCGAGCTTACTGAAATATCTAAAGCCCGGCACCTGCAACATCCATACCTGTCGCTGCTCTATCCATGTCTCCGAAATGGCCACAACATCAAAGTCACAGGTACCAACCCATGCCGCAGGTTCACCAACCTTATTCCGGATGCTCCTGGCATTGAAGTAGACATACTTTAAACCATCTTCCTGCCTGCCGGTACACTCCTGCAACTTTGAAACCTTACTCATGACCTCACTACTCTCAACCTCCTGCATACTGGAGCTACAATTCAGGTTCCCAATCCCCTGCTGAACTAATTTAAACCCCCCCGAAGAGCATTAGCAAATTTCCCCTCCAGGATATTGGTACCCCTCTGGTCCAGGTGTAGACCATCCCGTTTGTAGAGGTCTCACCTACCCCAGAATGAGCCCCAATTATCCAGGAATATGAAACCTTCCCTCCTGCATCATCCCTGTAGCCACGTGTTCAACTGCTCTCTCTCCCTATTCCTCGTCTCGCTAGCACGTGGCACGGGTAACAACCCGGAGATAATAACTCCTAGATCTAAGTTTCCACCCTAGCTCTGAATTCCTGCCTTACATCCCTATCCCTTTTCCTACCTATGTCTTTGGTACCTATGTGGACCACGACTTGGGGCTGCTCCCCCTCCACCTTAAGGATCCCGAAAACACGATCCGAGACATCGCGGACCCTGGCACCTGGGAGGCAACACATCAACTGCAAGTCTCTCTCATTCCCACAGAATCTCCTATCTATCCTGCTAACTATGGAGTCTCCAATGACTAATGCTCTACTCCTCTCCCCCCTTCCCTTCTGAGCAACAGGGACAGACTCTGTGCCAGAGACCTGTACCCCATGGCTTACCCCTGGTAAGTCCCCCCCCAACAGTATCCAAAGCGGTATACTTGTTACTAAGGGGAATGACCACAGGGGATCCCTGTACTGACTGCTTCCTCCCAGCCCCTCTCACCGCCACCCATCTATCTTTATTCTTCGGAGTAACTACATCCCTGAAGCTTCTATCTGTGACCACCTCTGCCTCCTGAATGATCCGAAGTTCATCCAGCTCCAGTTCCCTAACATGGTTTCCGAGGAGCTGGAGATGGGTGCACTTCCCACAGATGAAATCAGCAGGGGCACTCACGGCGTCCCTCACCTCAAACATTCTGCAGGAGGAACATTGTACTGCCTTCCCTGCCATCCCCTCTAGATAAAACAAGAAAAAGAAAGGAAGAGCTTACCTGATATTCACTCAACTCCTTATGTTAGAGGAGGTGGAAGGGTGGGGGACACTACAAGTGTAGTGTCTCAGGTTTAGCAACCGCCCAACTTATATACGTCTTATGAAGAATGGTTGAGGGAGCTAGGGCTTTTCTCACTGGAGCAAAGAAGGAAGAGAGGGTACATGATGGAGGTGTACAAGGTGATAAGCGGCATGGATAGAGTGGATAGCCAGAGACTTTTCCCCAGAACGAAAATGGCTGTCACGAGGGGACATAATTTTAAGGTGATTGGACGAAGGTATAGGGGAGATGTCAGAGGTAGGTTCTTTACACAGAGAGTGGTGGGTGCATGGAATGCACTACCAGCAGAGGTGGTGGAGTCAGAGTCATTAGGGACATTTAAGCGACTCTTGGACAATTGGGTGTAGGTTTGGTTGATCTTAGATTAGAATAAATGGTCGGCACATCGTGGGCTGCAGGGCCTGTACTGTGCTGTACTGTTCTGTGTTCCATGTGCAGGGTAGGTGGATTGGCCACTCTAAATTTTCCCTTAGTTGGAAAAAATGAATTGGGTACTCTAAATTTATTTTTAAAATGGTGTCAGCAGAGGAGGGGGGAGGGGGGGGGGGGTGGTGTAAAAAAAAAGGAGGTAGGGGAGTTGGGAGCGGGAGGCGAGATGGTGGGGTGTTAGGTATTTAGTTGATTTGAGTATTTGCAGCCCTGTTGGCTTCTTTTTAATTATGGTGGTGTTTGATGTGTAAATATATAAATGCTTCAATAAAATATTTTCCAAAACAAAACATGGAAAGTTATGAAAAAAAAAGAGATGACGGGATGAAGAACTCAGGTGATGTTATTAATGGAGGTGTTGGGATTCAAAAAGAAGATATTAAAACTAGCATAAAGGCATTTTCTCTAAATGCTTGTACCATTCAAAACAAGATAAATGGGTTGACGGCACAAATCAGCACGAATGAGTATGATTTACTGGCCATAACAGAGAAATGGTTGCAGATGGTCACGACTGGGAGTTAAATATCCAGGGGTTTCAGACTTGTCAGAAGGACAGACAGGAAGGTAAAGGAGGTGGTGTTGCACTGATATTTAAGGACAACATCAGGGCAGTAGTGCGAGATGATATAGGTTCAATGAAGAAAAGGTTGAATCCATTTGGGTGGAAATTAGAAATAGGTAGGAGAAAAGATCACTGATAGGCATACTCTATAGGCTACCAAATAATATCACGTTGGGACGGGCAATAAACAAAGAAATAACTGATGCATGTACAAATAGTACGCCCATTATCATGGGGGATTTTAATCTACATGTCTATTGTAGATCAGGTGAAACCAGGTCGATCAGGGCAGCCTTGAGGAAGATTTCATAGAATGCATCCACAATAGTTTCCTCGAACAGTGTGTAATGAACCCTACAAGGGTGCAAGCTAGCCTAGATCTGGTCCTGTGTAATGAGACAGGAATAATTAATGATCTCATAGTTAGGGATCCTCTCAGAAGGAGCGATCATAGTGTGGTTGAATTTAAAATATAGATGGAGCATGAGAAGGTAAAATCCAATACCAGTGTCTTATGCTTAAAGAGAGGAGGCCTCAATGGGATGAGGGAGGAGTTGGGATAAGGGAGGAGTTGGCTAGGGTAGATTGAGGCCAAAGGTGGGGCAATTTAGGAACAGTGGAGGACTTCCAAAGAGATTTTTCAGTGCTCAGAAAAAGAATATACCAGTGAAAAGGAAGGACTGTAGGAAAAGGGATCATCAGCCATGGATATCTAAGGAAATAAAGGACAGTATCACATTGAAAGAAAAGGCATACAAAGTGGCAAAGATTAGTGGGAAACTGGAGGATTGGGAAATCCTTAAAGGTCAACAGAAGACTTCCGATGGCGGCCATGGAGTGAGTGGTCACGCATTTGGTGGTTCCCGCTCATGGCAGTTTTTTTGGACCTTTCCCCCGATTGACAGGTGGATGTGAGGCAGGAAAAAGGTGCAGGAGAGTGAGGGGAAGAGATTGACTCTCTGGTTTATGGAGCTGAGGGCCAAAAGCAGTTGAAAAAGAGGGTGTGGCACCTACGGTGCATGCGGAGATGGCGGAGGGGCCGGGAGAAGCCCTGCTGGCTCAGTGGTCAATGGACCAGCTGGTGAGCTTCTTGAACGAGAAGTTTACCTAGCAACAGAAGGAGAGTCTGGAGGACCTGGCCCAGGCAGTCGTTGATCGTGTGGAAACGAAGCGGCCCAGGTGATCCAGAAGATGGAGGAGGTGGCGGGGGAATACGAGGAGTAGTTTGCCTCGATGGCAGCGGAGATGGAGCTGATGCGCAGTCAGTAGAGGCAGCTCTAGGAGAAGGTTGAAGACCTAGAGAACCGGTCAGGCAGGCAGAACATAAGGATCGTGGGCCTGCCGGAGGGGAGTGAAGGAGCCGATATTGGCCGGGAGGATGCTGGAGAAGCTGCTCAGAGAGAGTGCATTTCCGTTTGTTCCAAGATAATCTAGTCCACTCTTCCACCATACCCAAAACCTCTCCCATCACCCATGGCATCTTCCCATGCAATCGCAGAAGGTATAACACCTGCCCCTTTACCTCTTCCATGATTAACATCCCAAGCCCAAAACACTCATTCCAGGATAAGCAGGTTTCACCTGCAACTCTTTCAATCTGGTCTATTGCATTCGCTGCTACCAATGTGGTCTCCTATATAATCGGAGAGACCAAACGCAGACTGGGTGATCGCTTTGCTGAGCACCTTCGATCTGTGCATTCAGGACCCTGACTTTCCTGTTGCTTGCCATTTTAACACAGGACCCTGCTCCCATGCTCACAGGTCTGTGGCCTGCTGCAATGTTCCAGTGAAGCTCAACGCAAACTGAAGGAACAACATCTCATCTTCCGGTTAGGCACGCTACAGCCTTCCGATCTCAACATTGAATTCAACAACTTCAGATGATTAGCTCTACCCCACCACGACCCCTTTGTTTCATCCCATTTAATTTTAACTGTCTTTTACCATTTCTTTCTTTATATATATTTACCACCCCACTCTTTCCCCCTATCTTATCCCCCCTTTCCTTACCCTTTCTCCCCTTTGTTTCCCTCCCCCATATCTACATCTGTCACAGTTTACCCTCTGATGTTAGTTTCCTCCATTGCCCCCACACCCTAAGGGCTGCCGCCACCACAGGGCTCAGAGTACCGAGCCGGCGAAAACGGCAGGGGCGCAGTCAGTAAAGCCTCCAAACTTGTACCCTTACAGGATGCTGCTTCCACTTGCTCCCCCACCGACCTCTCCCCCACTACCCACTCCTGACCATCAATATGTTAGCTGCCCAGTAATAGTTAATAAAGCTCAGGAGGGCCAAGCCCCCCCTCTTCGCGACCCTGTCCCTGGAGTGCCTTCTTTACTCTCGTTTTGCCCGCCCACACAAAACCCGATATCGCCGCGTTCATTTTCCTGAAAAAAGCCTTTGGGATAAAAATCGGAAGACATTAAAAAGAAGCGCAGTCTCGGAAGGACCGTCATCTTTACCGTCTGGACCCTCCCCGCCAGCGAGAGCATGTCCCACCTGCGAAAATCCCTTTTCATTTGATCCACCGCTTTGCCCAGATTTAACTTATGAAGCTGCCTGAATCACAAACATCTCGCTCTTTCCCACATTTAACTTGTAACCTGAAATTCGCCCAAATTCTCCTAGTATCTACATGATTTCAGCCATCCCCCCCCACCGGGTCTATGACACAGAGCAACAAATAGTTTGCATACAGAGAGACTCTGTG
Source organism: Scyliorhinus canicula (assembly GCF_902713615.1). Taxonomy (NCBI): domain Eukaryota; kingdom Metazoa; phylum Chordata; class Chondrichthyes; order Carcharhiniformes; family Scyliorhinidae; genus Scyliorhinus; species Scyliorhinus canicula. The sequence goes on from NC_052150.1 coordinate 117,242,388, forward strand.
CTCCAAGCCACCGCCCTCCCCAGGCATTTGATGATCTAAGGGCCATTGCCAAGGGCTCTATGGCCAGGGCAAACAGTAATGGGGAGAGCTGACATCCCTGCCTGGTCCCCCTGCAGAGACTAAAATACTCTGACCGGACTCAGTTGGTTCTTACATTTGCCACCGGAGCCTGATATAACAGCCGGACCCAATCCACAAATCCCTATCCGAACCCAAACCTGCCTAAAATGTCCCATAGATACCTCCACTCCACCTGGTCGAAAGCCTTCTCAGCGTCCATGGCTACTACCACCTCAACATCGCGCCCCTCTGCTGGCATCATTATAACATTAAGAAGCCGTCTAATATTGGACGTCAGGTGCCTGCCCTTCACAAATCCCGTCTGATCTTCCCCGATTACCTCCGGGGCGCAATCCTCTACTCGAGTGGCCAAGATCTATTCCAGCAATTTAGCGTCAATGTTCATTTGGGAAATTGGTCTGTACGATCCACAGTTCTCCGGGTCCTTATCTCGCTTCAGGATGAGAGAAGTTGATGCCTGTGATAGCGTTGGGGGGGTGGGGGGTGGGTACTCCCAGCTCCCAAGGCTTAACCAGGAGCAGCCCCAGTAACCCAGAGAACTTTTTATAAAATTCTACTGGGAATCCATCAAGTCCCGGGCCTTACCCAATTGGATCGCCCCCAACCCATCCATCACCTCCCTGAGCCAAGACCTCCAGGTCTTCCACCAGCTCCTCAACTACCTTCGGGAACTCTAGCCTCTCTAGCAATTGATTCATACCCTCTTCCCCGGCTGGGGGTTCCGACTCACATAATCAACTATAAAATTCACGGAACACATCATTAACCGCCCCAGGGTCTATCACTATCTCCCCTCTCATATCCTTTACTTTCCCAATTTCTCTCGCTGCCTCCTGCTTCCTCAGCTGATGTGCCATCATCCTGCTAGCTTTCTCCCCATATTCATATATTGCCCCTTTTGCCCTCCTCAGCTGTCCCTCCTGGAAAAGAGCCCAAATTCCATTTGGAGTCTCTGACGCTCGCTCAGGAGCTCCTCATTCGGAGACTCCGCATACCTCCTGTCCGGCTGTAAGATTTCTCCTACCAATTTGTCCAGCTCCGCCGGCTCAATTTTCTCCCTATGGGCTTGAATCAAAATAAATTCCCCTCTGATAACTGCCTTCAATGCCTCCCAAACCCTCCAACCGCAGTCTCTCCCATATCATTGTTTTTTATGTACCGCCGAATGGCCTCCCTCACAAACCTTATTGTCTGCCAGCAGCCCGGCATCTAATCTCCACTGTGGGCGCTGAGACTTTCCCGTGCTTGCCCGTAGGTCTACCCAATGTGGCGCGTGGTCTGACACCATAATTGCTGAGTACTCAGTCCTCCACCCCCGCTAACAGTGTTTTATCCAGTACAAAGAAATCTATCCTGGAGTATACCTTGTGCACATGGGAGTAAAATTAATATTCCTTGCTCCTTGGCCTCCCAAATCTCCACAGATCCACCCCTCCCATGCGCTCCATGAACCCCCACAATTTCTTTGCCATTGCTGATACTTTCCCTGACCTAGAACTCGATCAGTCCAGTCTCGGATCCAGGACTGTGTTGAAGTCACCCCTCATAACCAGCCGGTGCGAGTCCAGGTCAGGGATCTTTTCTAGCACCTTCCTAACAAACGTGACATCATCCCAGTTTGGGGCATATATATTTACCAGCACCACTGCCATTCCTTCCAGCTTCCTACTAGCCATAATAAATCTACCCCCCCGGGTCTGCCTCTATCCTCCCCACCTCAAATTCCACCTTCTTGTTAATCAGGATGGCCATCCCCCCTTGTTTTAAAGTCCAGTCCCGAATGAAACACCTGTCTGATCCATCCCTTCTTCAATCTGAATTGGTCTCTTAGCTTCAAGTGTGTCTCCTGTAGCATAACCACATCCACTTTTAACAGTCTCAGGTGTGCAAACACACGGGCGCTTTTGACCGGCCCATTCAGTCCACGAACATTCCACTTAACCAGTCTGGTCAAGGGGGGGGGGGGGGGGGGGGGGGGGGGGGGGGGAGGGCTCTCACCCTCCTCTCCTGTCAATCAGCTATGACCTTTCCTAGGTCAGCCCTTAGCCCATGCCCCACACCTCTCGGTCTGCCCATTGGCAGCTACCACCCTCTGCTCTCCGAACGTCCCTTACTCGTCAGCAGTCCCCTCCATCTCTCCTCAGCTCTCCCCCCACTTTGCTCCCGTTAACTAGCTATCCAGCTAGCCCAGCAGCTCTCACCCCAGTGCCTAGCATTCTACCACCTGCCGGATTTCCTCTCCTCCCCTCTTAACACAAGTTCTCAACACAATAACATCAAACAAACAATCCCCCAAAACCCAGGTGCAGAGGCCCACCCCCCTCCCTTAACAGAATTGTATCTATCCCATCACCTTCAAACAGAACCAAAACAATAGAAGAAAAATCAAACAGGGTAGGAAAACATTATGCATGCAAAAACTCAACCATCTTTTTTCCAACAGAAGAGAAAAAATATCGCAACTCAAAACCCTTTTCACAGCAATTCGGTACATACAACAACAAATCAAAACCAACAACAAATCAAAACCAAAGCAAGCAGAAAAACCCTTCTCTTCCTGAAAGTCGCAACTTAAATGACAGTTTAGGTTTTAAAGTCCTTATGCATCCACCAAGTTCTTGTCCTTCATAAAGACCTCCACCTCTTCTGGCCAGCCAAAGTATAGCTCCCGGTTCTCGTAGGTGACCCAGAGCCGGGCCGGCTAGAGCAGTCCAAATTTTATGTCTTTCGCATACAGGGCCACCTTGACTTTATTAAAACTCGCCCTCCTCTTTGCAAGCTCTGCTCCCCAATCCTGATACACCCGGATCTCTGACTCTTCCCAACTGTACAGTTTCGTCTGCCTAGCCCACTTCATAATACGTTCCTTGTCCAGGAACCAATGCAGCCGTCCACAATCGCCCTCCGGGGCTCACGACCCTGGGGCTTACGCATAAGAGATCTATGGGCCGGTCCACCATCAACGGCTCAGGGAACGAACCTTCCCCCATCAGCTTCGCCAGCAAATTCCCCACATACAGACCGGCATCGGATCCCTCCTTTCCCTCTGGCAGACGGACAATCCGGATGTTCTGCCTGCGAGAACGATTCTCCAGGTCTTCCACCTTCTCCAACATCCGCTTCTGCCGTTCCAGTAGAATACCAATTTTCATTGCCATCACTGTGGATTCCTCCTCTCGTTCCATCGCCTGCTCCTGCAGCTTTTGAATCTCCTGTTCCCGAGTCTTCACTTTCTCCTCCACCCGGTCGACCACCCCCTTAAATCGAGGCCACCGCCTGGATCAGGTCCTCAGAACACTCCTTGCAATGCCAGGCGAACTTCGCATGGAACATACAGTGCAGAAGGAAGGAGGCCATTCAGCCCATTGAGTCTGCACCAACCCAATTAAGCCCTCACTATCCCCATAACCCAATAACCCCTCCGATTTATCATGGCCAATCCACCTAACCTGCACGTCTTTGGACTGTGGGAGGAAACCGGAGCACCCAGAGGTAACCCAGGCAGGCACAGGGAGAACGTGCAGACTCCGCACAGACAGTGACCCACCGGGGGGGGGGGGGGGGGGGGGGGGAGAGCCACAGTGCTATCCACTTGTGTTACTGTGCTGTCCACGTATTCGACCAACTGGTCAATCGTCCATTGGGCAGAAGCGGCCGAACTTTGCCTCGTTGCCATTGAACCCACTGCTTTTTGAGTTTTGTTTCCATCCATCTTTTGATTTCTTCTTTTCCGACTATTTTTTAAGCGCAGTTCCATAAATTGGGGGTCGCTTCCTTCTCCTCTCACTTCTATAAACTTATGTTGATAAATTTGAGCGAAAATCCAGCTGACATGCCGTTAAAAGACCACTAGAGGCGAGAGCTGCTAAATGTGCGACCGTTCACTCCATGGCCACCACCGGAAGGCGTGTTAATACAGTTAAAGGTGGTGCACAGGGCTCACCTGACAAGCTCGAGGATGGAGGACACTTGTAAGCGGTGTGGGAGAGATCTGGCCAATCATTTACCTGTGTTCTGTTCCTGCCCAAAGTTGGAGAAATGTTACCAACTTTTACAGGTGCACCATTGAAAGCATCCTATCTGGCTGCATCACAGCCTGGTATGGCAACTGCTTGGCCCAAGACCTCAAGAAACTAAAAAGAGTCGTGAACACCACCCAGTCGCCTCCCATCCATTTACTCGGTCTACATCTCCCGTTGCCTTTGGAAAGCAGGCAGCATAATCAAAGACCCCTCCCACTCATTTTATTCACTCTTCCAACTTCTTCCATTAGGCAGGAGATGCAGTAACAGATTCAAAAACAGCTTCTTCCCCATTGCTACTAGACTCCTAAACGACCCTCTTATGAACTGATCTGATCTCTTCACACATCTTCTCTACTGAATATAATAATAATAATCTTTAGTGTCACAAGTAGGCTTACATTAACTCTGCAATGAGGTTACTGTGAAAAGCCCCTAGTCACCACATTCTGGCGCCTGTTCGGGTACACAGAGGGAGAATTCAAAATGTCCAAATTACTTAACAGCACGTCTTTTTGGACTTGTGGGAGGAAACCGGAGCACCCAGAGGAAACCCACGCAGGCACAGGGAGAATGTGCAGATTCCACACTGACAGTGACCCAACCCAGGAGTCAAATCTGGGACCCTGCCGTCGTGAAGCAACAGTGCTAACCACTGTGATTCCATGCCGCACCCGATGCCTGTGTCTATGTATTGTGTATATTATGTTTGCCCTATTTTATATTTTCTTTTCGTGTACGCAATGATCTGTCTGAGCAACATGCAGAGTAATACTTTTCACTGTACCACCTCGGTACACCTGGCAATAAACAAATGTATTCATCCATGTCGCCGATCCTGTACGTGGATTTGGAGTCCAGTCCCATGTGGACCACATCTGGGGTGGTGGATTTGGTGGAGCTGCAGATGGAAGCAGGGCCAGATGTTTTAGCCTTCGCCTGACTGATTGTCGAGGCAAGTCCTGTTGGGGAGGAGGTCAGCTTTTCCACCCTGTGCCTCAGTGTGGCTGGGGGATTTGATGGGAGTTCCTGTATTTGGAGAAGGTTAAGTTTGCATTGGGGGGGGGGGGGGGGGGGGGGGACAGGTTCCGCAAGAGATGGGGTCTGTTTATTCTACACTTTCAAGAGTTGGTTACTGTAATAATTCACAGGAGACAGGAGTCCTGTCACCACACCAATATTTATTGCCAATAACTAGATACAGGGGGGGGGGGGGGATTGTTCTTGATATTTTGCATCGTTTTATGTATAAAATGCTTAAATGCAAATCAAATATTTTTTTAAAACTTGTTAGTCACTTAAAAGATTAACTTTTTCCAATGGACTTTGCACTATGAATGGCAGTGTGTTCGAAGGGAAGTTTTATTAGATTACCACAGGTTTAATTTATTTTAATCCACACTGGTTTGCTTGGCTCTTGCAGGCTTTAGTGGATACTGTGTGAATGGTCATGGACGATACATTGGATGCATGGAGGAGACAGCAGCTGGCATGATGGATTGGAGGGAGCAGAGGCGTTTTCAGAAACAGGCATTATAACCAGAATGCATTCACTCCTGCACTTCCATCACAGCTCACAAAATGCACTACCAGAATCATAGAATCTACAGTGCAGAAAGATGCCATTCAGCCCATCAAGTCTGCACCGGCCCTTAGAAAAAGCACCCTACTTAAACTCATACCACCCTACCCCCATAACCCCACCTAAACTTTTTTCGACACAAAGGTGCAATTTAGTATAGCCAATCCACCTAACCCGACCATCTTTGGACTGTGGGAGGAAACCAGAGCACCCGGAGGAACCCACGCAGACACGGGGAGAACGTGCAGACTCCGCACAGACAGTGGCCCAAGCCGGGAATCGAACTGGGGCCCTGGAACAGTGAGTCAGCAATGCTAAACATGGTGACACTGTGCCATCCAATCCTGTTTGAAAAGACAAAAAAACCCAAGGAGTCACACACAGGTGTTCACAGGTCAGGCTTTCCCAAACCCACAGGAAAATCCGGCCGCAACGCCAGCATTAGTTCAAGTAGAAGCTCTTCCATCTTTGAGGCAGAACACCGGCGTTCAAGAGCCACTCTCCAGAGACCGGAATGCATAATTCAGGTGGACAGTCGCTCACACACATACATATTATTTCGGTTCTCATGCCCCAGCCGTTTGCAAAGGTCACTCCACGAGGCCTACCTCCCATTCCTCCAAGAACCTGTTGGCCTCCTGCACTCCGGCCACTCTGTTCCTCCTGAACTCCTCTCGGACATAGCGGTCACCCAGAGCTCGCAGATTGGGCGGCAGCAGGCGGTGCACGAGCAGAATCCGTTTGTACAGCGCGCGCACCCGTCCCAGCCGAGCCGCTGCCATCCGTCTCCCCGGCAACCACAGAGCCGCAAGCCCGCCGGAAGTGCCCGGTCTCCTTCTGTCTGCTGAGGTACGACACCAATACTCCTCCGGACGAAGTATCTGTGTTGCCCGGCGTGGGGGACTCAAAACGTATCTCTGCCACTCCACATATTCCGCAGAATCAATTGAAAAGGAAATATCTGTTGATAATTACCATCTTTTTTATCAAGTATTTTGCATTCCTTACCGTCTTGTGGCATCGGTTCTGGGGCTCGTAGCGAAGGTGGGTTGGTTAATGCTGTGGCACGAGACCCTGATTGCTTGTTGCTGCAGAAACGTAAATAAAGCGCCCTGGTGGCTCTGAGATCTGAAAGGAGCTACAACATCTGTGTCCGACACAGAAACACAGACTAAAAGCAAAGTCTTGCAGATTATGGAAATCTGAAATAGAAATATAATCTGCATGGAAACAGGCCGATTAAGTCTGCTGGCTGAAAAGGCTATTCCCCCAATCCTTAATTACTGAGGCTGCTCTTAGCTCTATAGACCAAATATTTTTTTAACTGAGGGTTTCTGCATTTCTCTACCTTTTGGGGCAGTGCGCTCTCCTGATCTCCACCACCCTCTTTAAAAAAAAAAGGTCCTCAACTCCCCTTCTACCAATTACTTCAAATTTATGCTCCCTGCCATTAATGGTGATCATGATGTGTAGATGCTGGCGTTGGACTGGGGTGAGCACAGTAAGAAGTCTTACAATACCAGGTTAAAGTCCAACAGTTTGTTTCAAATCACTAGCTTTCGGAGCAATGCTCCTTCCTCAGGTGAATGAAGAGACAAAGTCAACGATGCAAGACGATACTCTGAATACGAGCATTTACAGGTAATTATGTCTTTACAGATCCAGAGAGAGGGGTAATCCCAGGCTAAAGAGGTATGAATTGTCTCAAACCAGGACAGGTGGTTGGATTTTGCAAGCTCAGGCCAGATGGTTGGGGGGGGGGGGGGGGGGGGGGTGAATATAATGCAACATGAATCCAAGGTCCCGGTTGAGGCCGTACACATATGTGCGGAACTTGGCTAAAAGTTTCTGCGCTGCAATTCTGTGTTGTCGCGCGTCCTGAAGACTGCCTTGGACGACATCTTCTTCGCAGCCTTCAACACGTCATCAATGAAGACGAACATCTTGTCAAGGTCACCCCCCCCCACTATTTGCCTTCAAACAACTGCGCAACCTCAAACAAACTATTGTTTGCAGCAAACGACCCAGCCTTCAGAACAGCGACCACGACACCATACAACCCTGCCATGGCAATCTCTAAAAGACGTGCCAGATCATTAACATGGGTACCACTATTACACATAAGAACACCACCCACCAGGTAGGCAGTACATACCCATGCGACTCGGCCAACGTTGTCTACCTCATAAGCTGCAGGAAAAGATGTCCCGAAGTGTGGTACATTGGCGAGACCATGCAGACGCTTGGACAACCGATGACATCGCTGTGACATCGCGTGACAATCGCCAGGCAGGAATGTTCCCTTCCAGTTGGGGAACACTTCAGCAGTCAAGGGCACTCAGCCTCTGATCTTCGGGTAAGCGTTCTCCAAGGCAGCCTTCGGGATGCATGACAATGCAGAATCACGTTGGCTTGTGTGGCCCGAGACCATATAGGACTGGTCAGGATAGATCATGTAGTCCAGCACAGTGCCAAGGTGTAAAGACATTGCCATGCCGAAGATCTTGTAGTCCATGCTAGTTTTTAAGGTAGTTGAGATCCACCCCTCTTTGGCAGGTAATGGTGGCCCTGCGCCATGAGAGGGGCATCTCCCCGGTCGTCATACTTTCCCCCAGAACCCCCGCATAGTCACTCCCCAGGACGTCCCAGAACGCCCTGAAGAACTCCACGGTCAGCCTGTCCAGCCCTGGGGTTTTGCCTCTGGAAAGGCTGTCGAGAGCGCCGGTCAGCTCCTCCAGGCATCTGGCCTCCAAGCGCCTGTAATGATATGTAGACAGACATGTAACTAAAGGGTTAATCACAACACCTAGCTGTAACACTACCACTAGAGGGCATTACTAGATCCACTATATAACTGAGTTCCCAGAAGCTCTAGCTCTTTCAGCTCTTTTTCCATGCAGGAGAACCAGATAGCAGCAGTGTAGCAGAGAGGATCTCAGCCAAGACACCACGTTTAGCTTAGATACAGTTTGTAGTTATTTATTCTTATTTATTGCTAGAGTTAGTTCAATGGAGTGTCAAACTCATTTATTAGTTTTATCGTTACTTAATAAATTCTTTAAGTTTACTTCAAAGACTCGAGTGTTCTTCAACATCATCTACAGTTGTTAACGACATATATTACTTAAATATTACTTAAACCCAGTAATATAACATGGTATCAGAGTGGCTACTGAATCTACCTGGTTAAATTTAGTGAGTACAGAGAGAAGAATAGACAGCTATTCGGCAATTAAAGCATCGTCTTCAGAACAAAACCTGATGATTCCTGGCACGATGGACAGACCACAAGCTCCTCATCCCCTCAGGATCACCGGTAGCCTTAATGTTAACTGGCGATTGTTGAGACAACAATTTCACCTGTATTTAGAAGCATCGGATTTAACAAATGTTACAGATGCTCCTAAAATAGCACTGTTACTAACTATGGCTGGTCCACACGCGGTAGGAATCTACAACTCTTTTAACTACTCAGAGGGTCGACTAACGGTTGCGGTGATGCGGAGCTAAGCTGCACGTTCGGTGGCTCCCGCTTTTTTCGGTCTTTTGGGCTCTTTTAAGGGCCTGTAGCGGCACTGGCTGGACTTTTCCCGGTGGGGGAACACATCTGCTGCGATCATCTGCCGGTGGATGGACTGGACCAGGAGCGGGGCGGTCAAAAAATCGGCTTTGGAGCAGAGAAAGGTGCGGGGCAGGAAGAACAAGATGGCGGCGGGTGGGGAACCGGCAGCGTGGCAGCAGTGGGCGCAGGAGCAGCAGGAGCTGCTTCAGCGCTGCTTCAGAGAGCTGAAAGCTGAGCTGCTGGAACCGCTTAAGGCCTCACTGGACAAGCTTATGGCGACTCAGACGGCTCAGGGTGCAGAGTTACGGGAAAAGGCCTCGGAGAATGAGGATGAAATCCTAGGCCTGGCAGTGAAGGTGGAGTCGCACGAGGCACTCCACAAGAAATGGCAAGCGACGATGGAGGAAATGAAGAACCGCTCGCGGCGGAAGAACTTGCGGATCCTGGGCCTCCCGGAGGGGCTGGAAGGTTCGGACTTGGGGGCCTATGTGGCCTTGATGCTGAACTCACTAATGGGTGCGGGGTCTTCCCAAGGGCCCTTGGAGCTGGAGGGTGCCCATCGAGTGTTGCTGAGGAAGCCCAGGCCGAACGAGCAGCCAAGGGTGGTGCTGGTTCGTTTTCACCGCTTTGTTGACCGTGAGTGTGTGCTGAGATGTGCGAAAAAGGAGAGGAGCAGCAGGTGGGAGAATGCAGAGATCCGGATTTATCAGGACTGGAGTGTGGAGGTGGTGAAGAGAAGGGCTGGTTTTAACCGGGCGAAGGCAGTGCTCCACAAGAAAGGGGTGAAGTTCAGCCTGCTACAGCCGGCACGCCTCTGGGTCACTTATAAAGACCGCCAGTACTAGTTTGACTCCCCGGAAGAGGCCTGGGCCTTTGGCCAGGCAGAGAAGCTGGACTCGAACTGAGGACAGGGGGGGCGGAGGACTGATGTATATTGTCCGGAGGCATTGTCCTCCCTGGTATCCTTTTTTTTGTTGGTCCCTTTTTGTTTTTTTGCTTTTTGGGGCTTTTCAATTATTTATTTTTGTGCCTTTGTTCACTGGTGGAGGGCTGGGGAGCTGTATTGCGGGCCAGTTGGGTCGCGCACCCTTTTCTTTCCCGCACTTTGGGTCGGGGGGGGCGGGGTTTCAGATGGAAGCGCGGGCTTTTTTCCTGCGCTGGAGGGAGAGTGGGAGGAGCTGGCACCGGGTGGGGGGAGTGGCGGTTATGCCACACCGGGGGGTGGGGGGGGGGTCGCTGGGGTGGCGGGAGCAGACGAGATCAGCAGGATTCGGCTGACTTACGGAAGTATGACGAGAGGGGTAACGCAGCTAGGGGGGGGGGGGGTGTTGGGGGGAGGTACTGGGTTGCTGCTGGAAGGGCCGAAGGGGAACTGTTGGTGATGGACCCGGCCCTGGATCGTTCGAGGTCCAAAACGGGTAAGAGGCCGACGGCGGCCACAGTGTTGAGAGGGTTCATGGACCAGATGGGAGGGGTGGACGCTTGGAGGTTTATGAGGTTGGGAGGGGTATCTGCCACCGTGGGGAACGGGTCTGGGGGGTACTGCGGGCATGTGGTGGGCCGAGGGAGAGCTATGGCTGACCGGCGCAGAGGGGAAGACCCCCCTGATTCGGCTGGTCACATGGAATGTAAGGGGGCTGAATGGACCGGTGAAGCGGGCCTGGGTGATGGCGCACTTGAAGGGGCTAGGAGCGGACGTGGCTATGCTCCAGGACACGCACCTTAGGGTGGCGGATCAGGTGAGGCTGAGAAGAGGGTGGGCTGGACAATTGTTCCATTCGGGGTTAGGTGTGAGGAACTAGGGGGTGGCGATTTTGGTGGGAAAGAGCTTGTTGTTTGTGGCGTCGAGTGTGGTGGCGGATAGCTGTGGTAGATAAGTAATGGTGAGCGGTAGACTCCAAGGGGAGCGGGTGGTGCTGGTCAATGTGTACGCCCCTAATTGGGACGATGCAGGCTTCATGCGGCGCATGCTGAGCCGGATTCCAGACCTGGAGACGGGGGCTTGATATTGGGAGGAGATTTTAATGGAGTGCTGGACCCGGCCCTGGATCGTTCGAGGTCCAAAACGGGTAAGAGGCCGGCGGCGGCCACAGTGTTGAGAGGGTTCATGGACCAGATGGGAGGGGTGGACGCTTGGAGGTTTATGAGGCCGGGAGGTAGGGAGTTCTCGTTTTTCTCCCACGTCCACAAGGCTTACTCCCGGATCGACTTTTTTGTCCTCAGCAGGGCGCTAATCCCGAAGGTGGTAGGGGCGGAGTACTTGGCGATAGCCATATCAGACCACGCTCCGCATTGGGTGGACCTGGAGCTGGGGGAGGGAAAGGATCAACGCCTGCTGTGGAGGTTAGATGTGGGGCTTCTGTCAGAGGAGGAAGTATGTGGGCGGGTCCGTAGGTGCATAGAGGGGTATTTGGAAGCTAACGACAATGGGGAGGTGCAAGTGGGGGTGGTCTGGGAGGCGCTGAAGGCGGTGGTTAGAGGGGAGCTGATTTCTATTAGGGCACACAGGGAGGGGGGGGAAGAAAAATGAGAGGGAGAGGTTGGTGGAAGATATGGTAAGGGTGGACAGGAGGTACACGGTGGTCCCGGAAGAGTGGCTTTTGAGGAAGCGTCGTAGTCTCCAAGCGGAGTTTGACATATTGACCACTCGGAAGGCGGAGGCGCAGTGGAGGAGGGCGCAGGGGGCGGTTTATGAGTATGGGGAGAAGGCAAGTCGGATGCTGGCCCACCAGCTCCGGAAGCGAGAGGCAGCGAGAGAGATAGGGGGAGTTAGAGACGTAGGACGGAACCTGGTGCGGAGTGCATGGGGCATCAACGGGGTGTTCAGGTCCTTTTATGAGGAGTTGTACCGGTCGGTGCCCCCTGGGAAGGAGGGTGGGATGGACCGCTTTTTGGATACGCTGGAGTTCCCGAGAGTGGGGGAGGAGCGGGTGGAGGGTCTGGGGACCCCAATCGAGTTGGAGGAGCTGATCAAGGCGATGGGGAGTATGCAGTCAGGGAAGGCACCGGCGCCTGACGGGTTCCAGGTGGAGTTTTACAAGAAGTTCTCGAACCTGCTCGGCCCGCTGTTAGTGCGGACCCTGAATGAGGCAATGGAGGGGGGGGAGGCTTTGCCCCTGACGATGTCCAGAGCACTAATCTCTCTGATCTTGAAGCGGGATAAGGACCCCCTCCAGTGTGGGTCTTACAGGCCGATCTTGCTCCTCAATGTGGACGCAAAGCTGCTGGCCAAGATACTGGCCAGGAGGGCGGAGGATGTGGTCCCGCAGGTCATTCACGAGGACCAAATGGGTTTTGTGAAGGGGAGGCAGCTGAATGTCAATGCGGCGGCTTCTTAATGTCATAATGATGTCGGCGGTGGGCGAGGAGGTGGAAATAGTGGCATCAATGGATGCGGCGAAAGCATTTGACAGGATGGAGTGGAGCTACCTGTGGGAGGTGTTGAGGATATTTGGGTTTGGTGAGGGATTCATTAGGTGGGTGAGGCTGTTGTATAGTGCTCCGGTGGCGAGCGTGATGACGAATGGGAGGAGGTCGGAGGACTTTCGGCTGTCCCGGGGGACGAGGCAGGGGTGCCCCTTGTTCCCCCTGCTCTTCGCGCTGGCGATTGAGCCCCTGGCCATAGCACTGAGGGAATCGAGGAACTGGAGGGGGATTGTGAGGGGGGGGGGAGAGCACCGACTGTCGCTGTACACGGACGATTTACTGCTGTACATTGCGGATCCGGCAGAGGGGATGCCAGAGGTGAGGAGGATCCTGGGGGAGTTCGGAGACTTCTCTGGCTATAAGCTCAATGTGGGGAAGAGTGAGCTGTTTGTGGTGCATATGGGGGATCAGGAGAAAGAGATAGGGGAGCTCCCGTTGAAAAGGGCAGAGAGGAGCTTCAGAGACTTGGGAGTCCAAATAGCCAGGAGCTCGGGGGCCCTGCATAGGTTAAACTTCACAAGGCTGGTGGAGCAGATGGAGGAGGCGTTCAGGAGGTGGGATGTGTTGCCACTCTCCCTAGCGGGCAGGGTCCAGTCGGTTAAGATGATGGTGCTCCCGAGGTTTTTGTTTCTCTTCCAGTGTTTACCCATTATGATTCTGAAGGCTTTCTTTAGGAGGGTTAATAGGAGCATTTTGGGGTTTGTGTGGGCGCAGAAGACCCCGAGGGTGAGGAGGGTATTCTTGGAGCGAGGCAGGGAGGTGGGTGGACTGGCATTGCCCAACCTGTGTGGGTATTACTGGGCTGCGAATGTCGCAATGATTCGTAGGTGGGTGATGGAGGGGGAGGAAGCCGCATGGAAGAGGATGGAGGTGGCGTCCTGTGTGGGCACGTGTTAGGAGGCAGTGGTGACGGCCCCGCTGCCACTCCCTCCAGCAAGGTACTCTTCGAGTCCGGTTGTGGTGGCTACCCTCAAAATCTGGGGGCAGTGGAGGAGGCATGGGGGGAAGTGAAGGCCTCGGTTTGGTCCCCGATACGGGGGAACCAACGGTTTGTACCAGGGAGGATAGATGGAGGGTTTCTGAGTTGGCACAGGGCAGGTATCAGGCGGATGGGGGACCTCTTCCTAGACGGGAGGTTTGCGAGGTTGGAGAGGAAGTGGGGTCTACCCCCACGGAATTCCTTTAGGTACATGCAGATTAGGGCGTTTGTTAAGTGGCAGGTAGCGGAGTTTCCGCTATTGCCGCCAAGGGGGGTTCAGGACAGGGTGCTCTCGGGGACGTGGGTAGGCGAAGGTAGGATCTCTGCAATTTATCAGGTGATGCAGGAGGGGGAAGAGGCCTCGGTGGAGGAGCTTAAAGCGAAGTGGGAGGAGGAGCTGGGGGAGGAGATTGACGAGGGGACGTGGGCGGATGCTCTGGGGAGGGTGAATTCGTCCTCTTCTTGCGTACGGCTTAGTTTAATTCAGCTAAAGGTGCTGCACAGGGCGCATATGACTGGGACCAGGCTGAACCGGTTCTTTGGGGGCGAAGACAGGTGTGGGAGGTGTTCGGGAAGCCCAGCGAATCACACCCACATGTTCTGGCCGTGTCCGGCGCTGGAGGGTTTCTGGAAGGGGGTGGCGGGGACCTTGTCCAGGGTGGTTGGCTCCAGGGTGGAACTGGGCTGGGGGCCCGCTATTTTTGGGATGGCATCGGAGCCAGGAGTGCAGGAGGCGAGAGAGGCCGGTATCCTGCCCTTTGCGTCCCTAGTAGCCCGGTGCAGGATCCTTCTACAGTGGAGGGACGCAAAGCCCCCAAGCCTGGAATCCTGGATCATTGACATGGCTGGGTTCATTAAACTGGAGAGGGTCAAGTTTGCCCTGAGGGGTCGGTGCAAGGGTTCTTTCGGCGGTGGCAGCCTTTTCTTGATTTCCTGGCGGAGTGTCAGAGGGTGGTCAATTTCAGCAGCAACCCGAGGGGGTGGGGGGGGGGGGGGGGGGGGAGGGGACTACGGGTCTGCTATGGGGGTTTGTTCTTACGGTTATATGTTTATTACTTTTTCTTGTTGTTAATTTATTGCTTTGTATTGGGGGGGGAGGGGTTTTTGTTTTTCTCTTTTCATTGTTGGGATTAAATTTGTTGTTGGAAAATTTGAATAAAAATTATTTTTTTAAAAACTACTCAGAGGGTCAAGATAAAACGAAGTATGAAACAATCCTTAAAAAATTAATAGCCACTGTAAAGTACAGTCAAATGAAATATTTGAGCGCTACATCTCTGCAGAGATTGCAAGAGAAAGAGGAATCTTTCAACAGCTTTATAACAGACCTTAAGCTTTCTAAATATTTTGGGACACTATAACCAACAACTCTACCAGTCGTGATTCACACACAACTATCAAAACTTCGACGTCTCCACTCCAACTTCTGAGAAGGTCATCGTGAACAAGAAGACAACCTAAAAGACTGAATTTATGAACATTTTGTTGAACATATTTGCTGTGTACATATCATGTTCTTACCTTGAATCTCACTATCCATTTTTACTTGTTACCAAGCAAGAAATGTAAAAGAAAGAGGGAGATGTAATGGTATGAAAACAGACATGTAACTAAAGGGTTAATCATAACACCTAGCTGTAACACTACCACTAGAGGGCATTACTAGATCCATTATGTATAACAATTCCCAGAAGCTCAAGCTCTTTCCGTTCTCTTTCCATGCAGGAGTTACCAGATAGCAGCAGTGTAGTAGAGAGGATCACAACCTAGACACCACGTTTAGCTTAGATACAGTTTGTACAGTTATTTATTCTTTCTTTATTGCGAGGGTTAGTTCAGTGGAGGGTCAAACTCATTTATTAGTTTTATCGTTGCTTAATAAATTCATTCAGTTTACTTCGAAGTCTTGAGTGTTCTTTAACATCATCTAGTTAGTAATGACAGATATTACTTTAAACCAGTAATATAACAGCGCACTCCGGGCTAACCTGCGGTTGGTCCTCCCACAAAACTCTGCAAGCATCCTTGCAGAACGGATCCGGAGAGAAGAGAGTACTGTAGCAGCTTTGGATGTGGGCCCTGACTTGCACCGGATCCAAGACGTGGCACCCATCACTGGCCAGCTGCATAAAGAGTTGCAGAACTCCCCGCACCTTTTTTCCAGCGAGTAGAAGAAGCTAGTGCCGTCGGCCATGTTCGTGATGATTTGAATCCGGACGTTATGTATGCGTCTTGGGACCCAACAAGTTGCTGGTCCCGCAACGCGCCCTTCTCTCTGTACACCAGCTGCTGTGCTGGATCTTTATCAGACTGACCGAGATGTGACTCCAGGCCGAGCACCTCCTTCTCCAACTCCTTGATCCTGGATTTCTGCCTCTTTGTTGACCCCATTGCATATTCCTGACAGAAGGTACGCATGTGAATCTTGCCCACGAACCACCATAGCCTCAAGGAGGAGAAGCCTCCCCCTTCCTTCTTCAGCCGGCCAAGAAGTGACGAATGAGCCCATGAACCGCTCATCTTGCAGCAGCAGGTTGTTAAAGTGCCAGTAAGCAGACCGTGACTAATTGCAAGTCAGGGCAAGTCCCGCCCACACCAGACAATAGTCCAAGCACGAAACCTGCTGCACAGAGGCCATCAGGGCGCGGGGAAGGTACGCCCTGGAAATGTAAAGGAGTTCGATTCTGGATTCTCTGACTTCAGCCTCACAAAGGTGAAGACGCTGGAGTCAGGTTGCAATGTCCAGCCAGAGGTGCACCAAGTCAAAGAACCTGACTAGGTTCCTTAACTTCACCACTGCATGAGAGCCACACTCGTACCGAGGTGGCCCTTTGTCCCGAGAGTGCAATTAAAATCCCTCCCAGGGCGATGCAGTCGCCCATGGTGATGGTGCCAAGATGAGTGGACACCTACTCAAAAATGTCTGCTGCTGACCAGCCTGAGAAGCGTAGGCATTCACAAAGTGAAGTACCTTGACCCCATCGCGGACCAGTTCCAGCAACCAGCCTGGCACTGGCTCCTTGATCCACAAGATCATCGGCTGAAAATGCGGGGCCAACAAGATAGCCACCCCGCCTAAATGAGAGGTCAGGTGACTCATGTAGACCTCACCCCTTGCCAGTCCAGGAGCCACATGGCTTTGTCTCCTAGAGCTATATGGGTTTCTTGCAAGCAGCACATCACATACTTCCCATCCCGGAGGGCCTAGATGTTCTGGAACCTGCGGAGCGTCTCTCTGGTACCATTGATGTTGTGGCTGCCACCTTCACCGCCACCTTTTTAGTGCTCAGAGGGAGCAGAGAATCGCATGACCCTCCATTCCCTATGCAGTCCAGCAAGGAAAGATTTAAGCCAGGGCTGCTCAGTTGTGCCCGCATCTCCCGCCTCTTTAATGTAGACTTGGGAAGACTTAATGAGCAACGCCAAGGCTGACCACTGGTAGAGGGATAGTTGCATATGGCTTCGGTGACCGTGGTTTGCATGCAGGAAATCCCAGAGTTCCCCTGGGTGAATGAGGGGCGACTTGGTGTCGGGCACTAGATGGCCCACCGCCTCACAACAGATGGACTCAAAATCAAGAGGGTCCACCGGCACATTGGTCCCACCCACCGTGAGCCCCTTTTCAAGGACAAGGTGGACTGCCCACTTGGTCCTCAGGAAAAACATGAACTTCCCATACATTTGAGAAGTGGCTCCAATGGCCCCGGCCATTGCATGAACGCACGCTTCTGTGGTCACGGTGGGGTGAGCGTAGCCTAGCTACCGGGCTAGCAGTGGAATGGTGGTGGGGCTGCAGATGAAGTGGAGGCTGAGGAGGCCACCACTCCTGCAGATGTGACTTTAGATGGGCCCCACCACTGGCGTAGGTGGAGTGGCCATTAGGGCAAGTGCCATGCCCCCCCCCCCCAATGTGGCCTTTGTCGTGTCAGGAGTCTTACAATAGATGGGGGTGTGATGATATACCTGCACCCTTCAATGTACATAGTTGTCTATCAGTGCACATAATTATCGGTGTGACCTCTGACCAGCGGGTGACTTTAGAGATCTATCACATGACTCAAGACACCGGGAGTTGGTAGTAAGTCGTACAAGAAGATAGTCGCACTTAGAGTAGCTCTAGGAGAATTAACTGAATTGATTTAGCAGCCATTGTCTATATTATAGTATGTTAGTTATCTTTTTCACCGCATCCATTTGAAGGAGAATGCGAAGCCAGCCGTGCACTGCCGAGACATGTACCTGCTCCCTGAAGGACAAACTGAAGACCAAGTTACAGAGTGACGGCTCTAGGAGTCATCAGGGCATCTGAAGCTGGACAAGGCTAGCACAAGGCTGTGCACGTTTAACACATCCTTTGGGCGCTACTGCTTCCTGAGAATGCCTAATTTCGGCATCTGAATTTTTGCATCATGCCATGTAGCATTTTGAGGGCCACGAAGAATTCAGCATGAGTTGTAGAATAGAAAGAAATAACATTTATTTACAATAACATATATATACAACAGCAGTAGTATCTCCCTTGCTGCTCACTCCTCTTTAGCTGGTTCCATACTGGCTAGCTCTATTTATGCAGGGAATCTGCTAATGATTTCTCCGCCCCCCTCATTGGGGAAGCTCATACTCCCTAAGGATTGTGGGATTGCCATTAGTCGCCAGCCAGTGGTTAGCAGGCAGGTTATAACAGCACATAGTTGAAGGGTTAACAGACATTCATGTTTTTGTCGGCAATATCATAATCTGGGGGGTCCACACGCGAGGAGCATGACAGAAGGCTTCTCAGAGTCCTGAACAGATTTTTAAAAGTTGGCCTCAAACTCAATAAACCAAAATGTCAAATCGTGGTTGATACCATCACCTTTTTAGGGGACAGACTCGCGGCACAAGGTATGCAGCTGGATAATGAAAAGATAAAGGCCATTCTGATGATGGCATCTGGGTGTCTTGAGTCACGTGATAGATCTCTAATGCCACCCGCTGGTTTGATGATGCCACGTCCCACAGACAAAAAAGGCATCTTCCGTACACTGGGGATGATCAACTTTGTTGTTATTCCTGATCTGACCTCCAACACCGGCCAACTACGAGACTCGATAAAAAAGGACGTAGTGTTTCAGTGGTCTCCCAAACATGAGCAGGAGTGGCAAGCATTGCATATCTCACTGACGACAGTGCCAGTCCTTGTGTTCTTTGACCTGGTGAAAAAGACAAAAGTTTCGATTGATGCATCTCAGGATTGCCAAGAGGTGGTCTTGCTTCAGCAGGGTTCAGATGACAGCTGGCTGCAAGTGGCATACGCGTCCAGAGCGATGTCCGAAACGGAGCGCAGGTATGTGCAAATTGAAAAAAGAATGCCTTGAGTTAGTCATGGGTTGGTAAAAATTCCCTGCTTATGTGTATGGACTTCCGACGTTTCTGGGGGTGTGATGATATACATGTCACTCACCATATGCCACCTCGATTGTGCAGAAGAATTTGTGCCAAATGTCCCCGAAAATCCAACGCATGATGATGAAGCTCCAGCGCTAATATTTTGACCTCATCTATAAAGCAGGCAAGACCTTACTGTTGCTGACATGCTTTCTCGAGCCACAGCCATCAAAGAGGTACACCTGGTTGATGTGGATGTGCAACCGCATGTCAATCTCGTCGCTTCCACTCTCCGATGAGAAGTCACGCCTAATAAAGGCAGATGTAGTCCTACAAAAGGTAATCAAATGTCTGAGAGCGATGGCCTAAAGGTTCCTGCTTGGGTTACTACAATGTTCATTCAGAATTCAGTGAGGCAAATGGCCTTCTTCTGCGACAGCACAGCATTGTGATTCCACATTCCTTGAGGCCACTTATGCTCAAGAATCTCCGTGAAGAGCTGCTTGGATTGGATTTTTGTTTATTGTCACGTGTACCAAGGTACAGTGAAAAGTATTTTTCTGCGAGCAGCTCAACAGATCATTAAGTACATGAAACAAAAAGGAAATAAAAGAAAATACATAATAGGGCAACACAATGTAACTATATAACACCGGCATCAAATGAAGCATACAGGGGTGTAGTGTTAATGAGGTCAGTCCTGCCCGATGGAAGAAGTTGGAAGAGTGAGTAAGCCGGGTGGGAGGGGTCTTTGATTATGCTGCCCGCTTTCCCCAGGCAGTGGGAGGTGTAGATGGAGTAAATGGATGGGAGGCAGGTATGTGTGATGGACTGGGCTGTGTTCACGACTCTCTGAAGTTTCTTGGGTCTTGGGCCGAGCAATTGCGCGACCAGGCTGTGATGCAGCCAGATAGGATGATTTCTATGGATGCTTTCTACCTGGGCTTTGAGAAGTGCAGCGCAGGGCCAAGGATACAAATTATTGGCCAGTCATCACCCAAGACTTTACAGGCATGGTCAACCACTGTGACACGTGTCAGAAATTCCACTGCCAGCAAGCCCACCAAGGAGCAGAAACTCCACATCCTCCACTCGTGCGGTATACTCAATGATTGAGGATGAAAATGATTATGACGCGGCCATGGATATCCTGAGAGGACACTTTCTCCGGCTGGTCAACGAAGTATATGCACAGCATCTCCTGACTACTAGACAACAGTTCCCTGATGAGTCCCTCAACGAGTTTTACCAGGCCCTCACGGCTCTAGTGAGAAGTTGCACCTGTCCCCAAGTTTCTGCGTCAGAGCACATGGGACTTTTAATCAGAGACGCTTACGTTGCCGGCATGCAATCCTCCTCTATCCGCCAACGATTACTGGAGAAGAACGCCCTCAGCCTAGATGAGGCATGGACCCTCGCAACCTCCCTGGAGGTCGCCGACCTGAACGCCCGCGCATACGCCCCCGGCCGCGCAGCAACCCCTTGGACTTCATGGCACGCGCCACCTCCGTCCTCCGCTGACCCCGACACCCCCCAGGTCTGAGCTGCGGGACGCTCCGACAAGCTAACAGGGCCTCGCTGCTATTTTTGCGGCCTTTCCAAACACCCCCGCCCGTGCTGCCCGGCCCGCTCCGCTCTGTGTAAGAGCTGCGGGAAGAAGGGCCATTACACTATGGTCTGCCAGACCAAGTCGGTCGCTGCTGTTCCGCGTAGCGACTGCGGATCCCCCCCCCCCCCAGGCCCTCCCAGGGCCCAGCGCCGCGCAGCGGCCTCTCCGGCCCCCGCAACAGGCCCACTGTCCTCCCTATCCCCGCTCCCAGTTGCCCTGACCGGCCCGCAGATGCCGCTGACATTGCCGCCAGCCGCCACGAGGTTCCCACGGGCTCCGCCATCTTGTGCCCCGGACGCCACGTGCGGGTCATGGGCGCCGCCATCTTGGGGCCCCAGCTCCACGTGCGGGTCATGGGCGCCGCCATCTTGGGGCGCCGGCTCCACGTGCGGGTCCTGGGCACCGCCATCTTGCGCCCCGGACGCCACGTGCGGGTCATGGGCGCCGCCATCTTGGGGCCCCGGCTCCATGTGCGGGCACTGGGCGCCGGCATCTTGGGGTCCCGATCCCACGTGCGGGTCATGGGCGCCGTCATCTTGGGCCAACACGGAAGGCCCTGCCAGCGATTACTCTGCCACCGAGGAGGATCTGGAACTCTCGCCACGACTTGCTTCCATCACGCTCGAGCAGTCGCGGCCACGCACGCTCGCCAAGACTACGACAACGATCCAGCTCAACGGGCATGAGACAAAATGCCTACTGGACTCCGGGAGCACGGAAAGTTTCGTCCACCCCGACACGATAAGACGCTGCATGCTCCCCATCCACCCAGTCAAACATAAGATCGATTTAGCCTCAGGTTCGGACTCCGTCCAGATCACCGGATGCTGCCTAGCGGTCCTCACGATCCAGGGGAGGGTTTTCAAAAACTACAAACTCCTCATTCTCCCCTGTCTATGCGCTCCGGCACTCTTGGGCCTGGATTTCCAGTGCAACTTGCAGAGCTTGACCTTCCAATTCGGCGGCCCTATTCCCCCCTTACTGTCTGCAGCCTCGCGTCCCTCAAAGTGGACCCCCCTTCCTTGTTTGATAATCTCACCCCAGATTGTAAACCTGTCGCCACTAGGAACAGACGATACAGTGCCCAGGACCGGACCTTCATCGGGTCCGAGGTCCAGAGGATCATTAAGGAAGGAGTCATCGAGGCCAGCAACAGTCCCATCAAACCATCAACAGGTTTACACAGCTGGACGTGTATCCTCTCCCCCGTATTTCCAACCTGGTTAACAGGATCGCAAAGTACAAAGTTTTTTCCACGGTGGACCTTAAGTCTTCCTACCACCAGCTCCCCATCCGCGCGAGTGACCGCAAGTACACCGCGTTTGAGGCAGATGGGCACCTCTACCACTTCTTCAGAGTTCCATTCGGTGTCACAAATGGGGCCTCGGTCTTCCAACGGGAGATGGACCGAATGGTCGACAAGTACGGTTTACGGGCTACCTTCCCGTATCTCGATAACGTCACCATCTGCGGCCACGACCAGCAGGACCATGACATCAACCTTCAAAAATTCCTCCGAACCGCGAAACTCCTTAATTTAACTTACAATAAGGATAAGTGCGTGTTTAGCACCGACCGTCTAGCCATCCTTGGCTACGTCGTGCGTAACGGAGTGATAGGCTCCGATCCCGAACGCATGCGACCCCTGATGGAACTCCCTCTCCCCAACACCCTCAAATCCCTGCAACGCTGCCTGGACTTCTTCTCCTATTACGCCCAGTGGGTCCCCAACTACGCCGACAAAGCCCGCCCCCTCATCCAGTCCACCTCCTTTTCCCTGTCGATGGAGGCCCACCAGGCCTTTAGCCGCATCAAAGCGGATATCGCAAAGGCCACGATGCATGCTATCAACGAGTCCCTGCCATTCCAGGTCGAGAGCGACGCGTCCGATGTAGCTCTAGCGGCCACCCTGAACCAAGCGAGCAGACCCGTGGCCTTCTTCTCCCGGACCCTCCACGCTTCCGAAATCCACCACTCCACGGTGGAAAAGGAGGCACAGGCCATAGTTGAAGCTGTGCGATATTGGAGGCATTATCTGGCCGGCAGGAAGTTTACCCTCCTCACGGACCAATGGTTAGTAAGTTTCATGTTCGATAATGCACAGAGGGGCAAGATCAAGAACGACAAGATCTTGCGGTGGCGGATCGAGTTGTCCACGTACAACTATGATATCTTGTATCATCCTGGGAAGCTCAATGAGCCTCCCGATGCCCTATCCCACGGTACCTGTGCCAGCGCGCAGATTGACCGCCTCCGCTCCCTCCACACGGACCTCTGCCATCCAGGGGTCACCCGTTTTTACCACTTTATCAAGACCCGCAACCTGCCCTACTCCGTTGAGGAAGTCAGGGCCGTCACCAGGGACTGCCACATCTGCGCAGAGTGCAAACCGCACTTCTACCACCCCGAACGAGCGCATCTGATCAACGCATCCCGCCCCTTTGAACGTCTCAGTAGAGACTTCAAGGTTCCCCTCTCCTCCAACAACTGCAACATTTATTTCTTGAGTGTTATTGACGAGTACTCCCGCTTCCCTTTTGCCATCCCCTGTCCCTATATGACCACAACAACCGTCATAAAGGCCCTCCTGTCCATTTTCTCCCTGTTCGGTTACCCCGCGTACATCCACAGCGACCGGGGGTCCTCCTTTATGAGTGATGAACTGCATCAATTCCTGCTCCGTAGGGGCATAGCCTCTAGCAGGACGACCAGTTATAACCCCCGGGTAACGGTCAGGTCGAGCGGGAGAATGGCACCATCTGGAAGACCATCCTGCTGGCCCTACGGTCCAGAGATCTCCCTATCCCCCATTGGCAAGAGGTCATCCCCGTTGTCCTCCATTCAATCTGGTCTCTCCTCTGTACCACCACTAATCAAACACCTCATGAACGTCTTCTTGTTTTCCCCAGGAAGTCGTCCTCAGGATCCCCTCTCCTGACCTGGCTGGCCACCCCCGGGCCCACCTTGCTCTGGAAGCATGTACGGGTGCACAAGTCCGACCCGTTGGTTGAGCGAGTCCAGTTACTCCACGTCAACCCGCAGTATGCGTATGTGGAGTATCACGACGGTCGGCAGGATACGGTCTTGCTTTGGGACCTGGCACCCGCCGGCATGCGGCCTTCTCCCCTTACATCAACACCTCCCCCCAACCCCAATTCCCCCCTGCGCCCCCACGACCCAGCGCACAGACCCCCTCTTCCCCGATCACAGCGTCTCCACTACCGGCCCGGGGTACGGAGACACATCTACGACCGACGCTCCCGGAGGCAAGGACGACCATCGGCCCAACATCACCGGCTCCACTGCGACGGTCCACCAGAACACCACGGGCACCCGTCAGACTGATCGTGTCCATCTGATGCAACCATGGGACTTTATTGGACTCTATTGTAATTTATTTGCACCCTACTGTATTCTGTTTTGTTCATTTTGCCACGAGCCAGTGGGCAGTCCCCATCCTCGTGATTGTCTCTACTCATACCACCAGTCCTCGGCTCCCTCCCCTCTCTCTCTCTCTCTTCCCCTTTCAACACCCCCCCTACCTTCTTTCTCCACAAGGGGTGAATGTGGTGGTATGAATGGGAGCACTGCCATTGGTGCAGAGCACTGGTTTCCCATTGGCTCTGGCTGGTCATGTGCCTCTCATCTGATTGGCCTGGATTAGTCATGTGACTGCTCACCAATTGGTCGAGAGGCAAGTAGACCCCGCCTCCGAGGCGAGGTATAAGTAACCAGAGTTCCCGGCGGTCAGCCTTTCTCTGTAGTCGACCACCGGGCTAACATCTATCTGTTTAAAGCTAAAGTTTGGACCTTCATCGTGCCTCGCGTCCAATTGATGGTACATCACTGTGCTCATTCAAAACTCTACAGCCTGCATCCTAACTTCCATTAAGTTCCATTCACCCATTACCCCGATGCTTATTAAGTCACAGTGACTGCTGGTTTAGCAACACTTTGGTTTTAAAATTCTCCTTGTTTTCAAATCCCTCCATGGTCTTACCTCTTCCTATCTTTGGGCACTCCTCCAGCCCCTGACAAGCATCTATTATATTCTCTAATTCTGACTGTTTGTGCATCCCTGATTTTAATCTCTCCACCATTGGTTATTTTCCTGGAATTTCCTGGAATTATTTCTCTAAACCTCTCTGACTCCCTATCTCTTCTTTCTCTTTTAACAAGGGTCTTGAAACCTACTTTTTTGACCAAGATTTTGGTAATCTCTTCTAAAATCTCCTTATGTGATTTGGTGAAATTTTGTTTTATGCTTCTGAGAAGGGATTTTGGATGTGTTATTATGTTAAAGACGCTATACAAAGAAGTTATGTTTGGTGAAAGATAATAAAGGAGAAGAATTTGATTGCATATGGCCGCTTCAAGAGGATGATATCTATTCCCCATCTATTACCCAGAAACAGACAGTGTCAGGGGTCACTATTTGCACTTCTCGCATGGGTACCTTCGCAGTGCCAGTTGAGATGTTGTAACACAAACACATTTCTCAGCATTGAAATAACTCAACTTTGCTCCAGTAGCCCATACAGCCTCTCAACTTCCAACTATTTTATTTGTTTATGGGGATTGGGCTTCACTGGCAAAGCCAGCAAACATTCTTCACACGTCATTGCCCTTGAGACGGTGGTAGTGTGAAGATGGATGTTATTTTTTAAAGTATTTTGTGGAATAGTGTGTTATTTTGTAAAGAAGAGTGTGTATGCATGTGTAAATTATTTCATTAGGCTGGAGAAATGTTAATAGAGACAACTTGTCAGGGAGATTGAGAGATGAAAGAGGTGAAGCTGCACAATACATACATTTGTAATAAGAAGCCCTGGTGAAGTGAATTTATAAATAAATAGGTTAGGTTTGAAATTTGCATTGGGAGATAGCTAGGGACTTGGCTTTTCAGCTGCTAAATCCCAAAAAGGAGTAAGGAACCTTTGCAACTTACAACGGTTTCCTTAGTAAATAAGGAGGATTATTACACTTTATTTAGCCCAGGAGTTCTCAACCTTTTTTAACCCATGGACCCCTTTTCCTCTTAATTTTTTTTTTGTGGACCCCCATAGCCATTCCTAATCCTTATATTTTGTCCGATGACTAAAGTCCATCTACCTTTTTTTTAATAAACAATTTTATTGAGGTAGTTTTTGGCTTTATAAACAGTTACAGACATCATCAGAAAGAAAGCAAAAAAGGCAAAAATGTGCAAACATCCACGTACTTTCAATACTTCCATCGTAACATATTGCACAAGCCCGCTCCCCTC
The DNA here is from genome assembly GCF_902713615.1 of Scyliorhinus canicula. Taxonomy (NCBI): domain Eukaryota; kingdom Metazoa; phylum Chordata; class Chondrichthyes; order Carcharhiniformes; family Scyliorhinidae; genus Scyliorhinus; species Scyliorhinus canicula. The sequence continues at coordinate 117,268,282 of NC_052150.1, forward strand.
CCACCGGTACTACCCGCCATATTTTCCCTCCTACTCTACTCTCCCCCCCCCCCCACCCTCCCCCCCACCTCCCCCCCACCCCCCTGCTGACGCTCACTCTCCCGCAAAGAAGTCAATAAATGGTTGCCACCTCCGGGTGAACCCCTGCACAGATCCCCTCAAGGCGAACTTAATTTTTTCCATCCCCAGGAAACTCGACATGTCCGCAAGCCACCACTTAGTCTTCGGGGGCTTTGAATCCCTTCACGCCAATAATATTCGTCGCCGGGCTATCAGGGAAGCAAAGGCCAAAACATCGGCCTCTTTCTCCCCCTGGACGCCCGGGTCTTCCGAAACCCCAAAAATTGCCACCCCTGGACTCATCACCACCCTTGTTTTTAGCACCTGGGACATGACCCCCGCAAATCCCTCCCAGTACCCCTCAGCTCAGGGCATGCCCAAAACATGTGAACATGGTTCGCTGGTCCTCCCGCGCACCTAGCGCATTTGTCCTCTATCCCGAAAAATTTGCTCATCCGAGCCACCGTCATATGGGCCCGGTGAACGACCTTAAATTGGATCAGCCCGAGCCTAGCACATGTCGCGGTCGAATTTACCCTACTCAGGGCCTCTGCCCACAGCCCATTCTCCATTTCCCCGCCTAGCTCCTCCTTCCATTTAAGTTTCAGTTCCTCTGTCTGGGACCCTTCCTCCCTCATAAGCACCTTATATATACCCGAGACTCTGCCCTCCCCTTCTTCCCTCCTAGAGACTATTCTGTCGAGGATCCCCATTGGCGGGAGGCGTGGGAAAGATGGGACCTGTCTACGAACAAAGTCCCGCAACTGTAGGTATCTAAAATCATTTCCCCTTACCAACCCAAATTTCTCCTCCAAGTTCCTCAAACTCGCGAAGCTCCCTTCCAGGAACATATCACCCACCCTTCCCGCCCCTGCTCGCCGCCATACTCGGAACCCCCCATCTATACTGCCGGGTGCAAACCGATGGTTGTCGCAGATTGGCGCCCAGACAGACGCCCCCATCTCCCCCACATGCCTCCTCCACTGGCCCCATATCCGCAGGGTCGCCACCACTACCGGACTGGTGGTGTACTTGGCCGGCGGCAGCGGTAGAGGAGCCGTGACCAGGGCTTCCAAGCTGGAGCCCCTGCACGAAGCCGCCTCCACCCGCTCCCAAATAGACCCTGTACCCACCATCCACTTCCTTATCATAGCGATGTTGGCCGCCCAGTAATAATTGATCAGACTCGGCAAAGCCAGCCCTCCCTCGCTGCGGTTCCTCTCCAACATTGCCTTCTTCACCCGCCGGGATTTTCCCGCCCAGACAAAGCTCATGATCAGCCCGTTAACTCTTTTGAAGAAGTACTGTGGGATAAAGATCGGGAGGCACTGAAAAATAAACAAAAATCGAGGGAGGATTGTCATCTTTACAGTCTGCACCCTCCCTGCCAGCGACAGCGGGAGTGCATCCCATCTCCGAAACTCTCCCTTCATTTGCTCCACCACCCTGGCCAAATTTAACTTATGTAGCCTGCCCCAGTCTCGTGCCACCTGGATTCCCAAATACCGGAAATTTTCCTCAACGAGCCTAAACGGTAGCCCTCTCAATCTGTTCTCCTGGCCCCTTGCCTGGACCACAAACATTTCACTCTTGACCGTATTTAATTTGTATCCTGAGAACTGGCCGAACTTCCTCAGCATTCCCAGTATAGTTCCCATCCCGGCCACTGGGTCCGACACGTACAGGAGCAGGTCGTCTGCATAAAGAGAAACCCTGTGTTCAACCCCGCCCCTCACCATCCCCTTCCAACCCTCTGCGGCTCTCAGCGCAATCGCCAGCGGCTCTATGGCCAGCGCAAACAGCAGCGGGGAGAGCGGGCAGCCCTGTCTGGTCTCTCGGTACAACCTAAAGTACTCCGATACTTCTCTGTTAGTCCTGACGCTGGCCCTCGGGGCCTGATATAATAATTTGATCCAATCCACCAATCCCTCCCCGAACCCAAACCGTCCGAGCACCTCCCATAGATAGTCCCACTCCACCCGGTCAAAGGCCTTCTCGGCGTCTATTGCCACCACTACCTCCACCTCTCTACCCGCCGGGGGGCCAAGACCGGGCCCACCAGCTCAGAGAACTTCCTATAAAACTCTACTGGGTATCCATCCGCCCCCGGGGACTTCCCCGACTGCATAGCCTTAAGGCCCCCCAATACCTCCTCTACTCTAATCGGGGCCCCCAGCTCTTCCACTCGCCCCCCACCAACTGTTGGAAATGTTAACCCGTCCAGAAACCTTTTCATCCCCTCCGGTTCTTCCGGCGGCTCCGAAGTGTACAGCTTACGATAGAAGTCCCGGAATACCCTATTCAATTCTGCCGGGTCCTCCACTTTGCGCCCCCCCCTCGTCCCTCACTCTACCTATTTCCCTGGCCGTCTCCCTCCTCCTGAGTTGCTGCGCTAACAGTCTGCTAGCCTTTTCCCCATGCTCGTACACCACTCCTCTCGCCTTCCTAAGCTGTTCCACGGCCCTGCTCGTGGATAGTGCCCCCAGTTCCACCTGTAGTCTCTGCCTCTCCCTGAGTAAAACCTCCCCCGGGGACTCCACGTGCTCTTCATCTATCCGACCCATTTCCCTGACCAATCTATCCATCTCTGCCCGGTCTGCCTTGGCTCTGTGGGCCCCAATTGAAATCAGCTCCCCCCACACTACTGCCTTTAGCGCCTCCCACAAGGTCGCCGCTGAGACCTCCCCCGTGTCATTCACCTGCAGGTAATTTCTTATGCATTTCCGAAGCCTCTCGCAGATCCCCTCCTCCGACAGCAGTCCCACATATAGCCTCCATTGCGGGCGTTGATAGTTCAAAGTCCACCTACCTTACCGTGAGGGTTGGAAACGGATTAGCGGTATTTTCGTACGTTGCCAAACTTACTCTAATATGAAAAGTAATGAAAAAACTTTTTACTGACTAAATTGAATTAAATTACTCTAAAAATAACCAATTCATATCAAATATACACAGTTTCTAGTGATTACTGTGTTAAATCATTCATTAAACTTGTCAAGGAGAAACGATGGGTGATTTTCACCTCCGTTTGTTCTAGGTAACTTTAAATTTACAACACTGTCAAATGTAAAGTTTTTTTCTTCTACTTGATTGCCATAAACAATTCATAGCTACATGAATATTTCTACTTTTAGTATTTTAATATGGCGTAGATTACTGTAAAAATTTAATTCTCAGTAATAACAATTGTTCTGAAATAGAATTGCTCTATGGACCACTAAAATATCACCGTGGACCCCCAATTCGGTATATTTTTGTGTGGACCCCCAGTAATGTCACATGGACCCTGGTCCATGTGGACCCCGGTTGAGAACCACTGATTTAGCCCAAAAGGGGAGGCAATAGGAAATCATGAATCATTTTTATATTTTGGAAATGCTGATTTCAAAGAGATGCTGAGGACAATGGAATAGAATTTGAAAGGAAAAAAGGATATTTGAAGAAAAATGTTGGCCTGCATTGTGTTGACAGACCTGGCTCCTACCCTTGATTATATAATTACTACTCAAAGCTTAAGGCACTCTACTCTCCTCCTACAAGATATCCCATGACCTGGTTACCCAGAACAAAACACAATTCCTCAAATTATCTACACCCCAGGGATCTTCCAAAACACAAAATAATATTCCATTAGCCCACTGAACAAGTAAATGGTTACAATCAGTGATCACCTCACTTTTACAATTCCTTTAATCTAGTTTTAACAGACATACTGGCTGTATGCATCTTAACCACATTTTTAAATATTATTACTGCAGCAAATATAAAATATTATAATTTCTTACAGTCATTGCACAAGAATGAATAAATAGTCTTCTGAAATATGCTAGGTGCTGATCTTAGTTCACAGGACGTTCTGTGCTACTGAAACACATCTTTGAAGTATCTGTGTCACATGTTGAGCTTTGTGAAGGCTGTGGAATCATGAAATGATGCCAATAGTTCTTGTATCAGAGTAAGTGAATACTTGTTTGGAATGATTGCTTTGTTTGCTGCCTTAAGGTTGACACATAGTTCACTATTTTAGTGACGTGCAATGGCTAGGTTTGATATCCATGGGGATGAGTTGATTCGCTCAATAATACCATCTGTTTCAAGTTGTTTCAGCTCCTGTTACACTTCAGCGCTAACTGAATTCAAGGACATGGTGCTGTGACCAGGTGAGGATGAGTGAACTAGCTTTCTCCATTCAGTTTCCTTGGTTGTCACAACAAAGATTTTCAAATTTATTTTCCGTGTAGGTGCCTTTTTGGAAATCCAGATGTATTTTTTACTATCTATGAAATTAATAATAAGAAGCCAGTCAGCAAGGTTTTCTTGAGTCAAAGAAAGAGCAGTTTTTTAAATCACTAAGCCCAATATAAAAAGCAATCAAAGACACAATGTCACACACACAGATATCAGAAGTAAAGAAAGTTAGAGGGCAAATAAAATTTAAAAGAATATATGGATATAAGTCCTTTGCTTTTCTTTAGGACATAGATTGCTAAATGTTGAGACTGTTTTAAATTAGCTGGTTCCTTTAAAATCCTGGAGTTGAATTGAAGTCCATGTAATTGCAATTGCTGGAGACGATTTCCTTTTTTAACCCATAAGGGCGGCATGGTAGCACAGTGGTCAGCACTGTTGCTCCACAGCAACCTGGGTTCGATTCCCGGATTGGGTCACTGTCTGTGAGGAGTTTGCGCGTTCTCCCTGTGTCTACGTGGGTTTCCTCCGGGCGCTCCGGTTTCCTCCCACAAGTCCCAAAAAACATGCTTGTTAGGCGAATTGAACCTTCTGAATTCTCCCTCAGTCTACCCGAACAGGCGCCGGAGTGTGGCAACAAAGGGATTTTCACAGTAACTTAATCGCAGTGTAATGTAAGCCTACTTGTAACACTAATAAAGATTATTATTATTTTTCAGAAATCAAAGACTTTCTCTAAAGTTCTTTCTGATGGGAATATAGGGCGGGATTCTCCGACCCCCCGCCTGGTTGGAGAATCACCGGGGGCCGGTGCATTCCTGCCCCCGCCGTGTCCCGAATTCTCCACCACCGGAGATTCGGCGGGGGCAGGAATCGAGTTGCGCCGGTCGGCGGGCCCCCCCCCCCAGCGATTCTCCAGCCCGCGATGGGCCGAAGTCCCGCCGCTGTCAACCCTCGGGTGGGTGGACTCCGGGGTCCTGGGGGGGGGGCGCGGGGCGATCTGGCTCCGGGGGGTGCCCCCATGGTGGCCTGGCCCGCGATCGGGGCCCACCGATCGGCATGCGGGCCTGTGCTGTGGGAGCACTCTTTTCTTTCTGCCTTCGCCATGGTCTTCACCATGGCGGAGGTGGAAGTGACCCCCTCCCCTGCGCATGCGCGGGGATGATATCAGCAGCCGGCGAAGTCCTTTCGGCCCCGGCTGGCGTGGCGCCAAAGGCCTTCCATGCCAGCCAGCGGGACAGGAACCACTCGGCGCGGGCCTAGCCCCTCAAGGTGAGGGCTTGGCCCCTAAAGGTGCAGAGACTTATGCACCTTTGGGGCTGCCCGACGCCGGAGTGGTTCACGCCACTCCATCACGCCGGGACCCCCCGCCCCGCCGGGTAGGGAAGAATCCCGGCCATAGTGTCTCAGAGTTATTTTTAGGCTTTGTAAGATTCCTTATTGCTCCATTAGCAGTTTATGTAGATTCTAATATATTTGGATTTGGTAAACCCAGTTCTTAACACTGTATATCCCAAAGGATACTGATTACCATATCTGCTGTAGTTATTGTTGTAAAACAAGTAATATCATTTTGATGTTTCATCTCAGAAACCTATGACATAGCATATGGATTGTGGTTATGGGGAACACAAGGGCCCACTTTACAGGTGTGATGCAACAGAGATCTGTTTTTAAAACAAAACAATGTTTATTCTATGAGTCCAGTTAACATCGTAAAAACCCACAGTAACCATCTTACCAACTACCAACACTGATAACCCCCAAAAAGATACAGTACTCTATAGGTAACCCTTAGTAACTCCCCTAACAACATCCATCAGCCAAAACACTTTTCAACAAAGACAGTAGGTTTGAATTCTCTACAGAGAACAGTTATCACTTTTAAATTATCAAATGATCTAAACATCTTGTTTAAAGTACAGAGAGAGACCAGTATACATCTGCTTGGTTTGAATACAGCTCTCCTACCGAAAGCGAAACTAAAACACAGAGCCAAAAACAGCTTCCAGTTCAAAACTAAAGTAAAAAATAGAATCACATTCCAGCTCCACCAACACAATGACATCACTGCAGCCATTTGATAAAACACACTTTTCTTAAAGGGACTCTCACATGATACAACCAACAGGAGAAAGGGTTCTTTCATCCTTCACAAAAGATTTTAGTGTCTGTTGGTTGTATATCCTGGCTAGCTAGCAATTCCCCATTGTGCTGATGGACTCTCAGTATCCATTGGAGAGGTAAGTTCAAAATGAAACAAATGACATGTCCATTCCTTTCATAGGTCCTTTTAATTTGAAGGGGACCTTGACACCCTGGCTGTGAAATTCTATGAGCAACATGTCAAGGCATGTTTGTAGTGCAATCCATAGAGTAACATAAGTGGTCCACTTATAATTCTAGATATCGGATGATTTGTGGTAGCCATATTTGATCAGTATCTTTCTGGGAGTCGTTTTTAATTCCTCCATCCAGAATTTAGTTTCACTTTGGATTTAAAGGAACCTTCAAAAAACAAAAATAGAGGCTCCCCCCCACATGAGATTCAATCTTAGAATAGAATGAACTATCCCAAACTTTAGTTATTCCTGTCTTCAGTGTTGTAGATGGTTAGCTTCCTCAGTATTTTCACTTTACTGTCTTTACAAGCTGTATTTTACCAGCTGACTTTACAACGCTCTATGTTGGGAAGTCGATTTCATGGGCGAAATGGAGAGCAACAGCCGACGCCGGAGTGAAACCCGGAGTGTTTCACTCCGGCGTCCGAGGCCGCTCCTCGCCCCCTATTCTCCCCCCCACCCCCGGGGGGCTAGGAGCGGCGGTGCGCGAATCTCGGGCGCCAGGCCTTGACGCTTGTGTCAAAGCGGCGCGCCGAGAATGACGCGGCCGGCGGCAGCTAAATGACGTCAGACGCGCATGCGCAGGTTGGCCAACGCCAACCCGCGCATGCACGGTTGCCGTCTTCCCCTCTGCTGCCCCGCAAGACATGGCGGCTTGATCTTGCGGGGCGGCGGAGGTGAAAGAGTGCGTCTCTTAGAGACGGGAGCCCGATGATCGGTGGGCACCGATCGCCGGCCAGTCACCTCATGAGCACGCCCGTGGTGCTCGATCCTCCCACCGCCCCCCACAGGCCCCACACTTATCGGTCGCGCGATGTTCACGCCGGCAGCGACCAGGTGTGGTGACGCCGGCGTGAACTGGTTGGGTTCGTCAGGCTGCTCGGCCCATCCGGGCCTGAGAATCGCTGGTCGTCGTGAGAGGGGGGGGGGGGGAGAATCGCGGGGGGTGCCAGGGCGGCGTGTCGTGATTCACCCGGCCCTCCCACAATTCTCCTACCCGGCGTGGGGAGCGGAGAATCGCGCTCCATATATTTTAATTTCAATATCACTTTCTGCAGCCACTATTCTGCTTCCCAGCAGATTCACATGTGGTGGGTCTGGTCATCCATTGGCAAATATAACAACTTCCATCCCAAGATGTAATATAGTTTAGCCACCTAAGCTCATCACTGCCTTTTTATGGCCAATTTCACATACTCTCTACGATCATTCTGGACCCCAGAAACAATTTCAGTATTCACTGTTCCACTGCTAACCCTCTTGTCCAAACAGCTTCCATTGCATTCTTCAGCTCAATTTGGAAAACATATGCAAGAAACAAATGGATTTTTCGTCTTCCAATTCTTCTCTGAAATCCCTTCTCCCATCATCAATTAAGATTTTTTTAAAGATATATCGACACCATCTGTTAGCTTGATGTGCACCCCCCTCCCCTGCCAGCTCCCCATATACCAGCCTGCTAACCTCCCAACTTGCCTTTAACCTGACATAACCTCTGGCATGATCCCAATATTCTTCAAATCTGCTGTCATCATCCATCTCTTAAAAATGTACTTTTATGCTTTCCTAGGGCTCGGGGCTTTTCACAGTAACTTCACTTGAAGCCCACTTGTGACAATAAGCGATTTTCATTTCATTTCTCTCTAACTACTGTCCATTTCCTGTGAAAGAATCTGAAAAGTTGTTAAAAATCTTTGTCCAGGGACAATTAGCAGATGCTTTTTGATTGTTCCTCGAAAACATTTTTTGCTTCTTTATTCAACAAAGCTGGATAAATCAATGGGTAATGATGTGACCATCAATTCACAAGACACGTGATTGGAAGTGAACAGTGGTTTTAATAGTCTTACAACTGAGCCTGCCTGCGACGAGATGAACTGGCAGCAGGCTCACGCCTACAGATCTTTATACTTCTGGTTAGTGGGAGGAGCCATGGGCAGAGCCAAGGGTGGAGCCCAGTACAAACTCCTCATCTCCCCCTATGGGCAGAGCCGCGCAACGGCTCGTATACAGAGCCCACAAGGACACAATACATATGATACAACACAGTGTGAATTACTAGGTTTATAATTCACCACAGGTAACACATCTGCATTTTCCATCAGTAATTGTTTTCAAGTTCTCAATGTAAACAAAACATAAATAGTCTAAATCATCTGCCTTTGTATCTCCATGGTATCTCTCATTCTGTGTTAGCTTCTCTCTCTGAAGTAACAAATGAAACATTCTAATATTTTTGCAATGAACTTTGATTAGCACTAGAATTAGTGATAAGTAATACATCAGAATTGGATAACAATTTGAATAAGGGATCATCTTGTGGCATGATTCTCTGAATAATGACCGTAATATATTTGAACTTAATATTAGGTTTGAAAGGGAGAATCAGCACCACCTTTTCTTAAAAAATTATTTTTATTAGGGTATTTGCAAGTTTTTATCATAATAATAACAGCGCCATAAACATGGTACAATAAACATTTCCACCCCCATCACAATCTTCACACACCCCAACCACAAAAGTCGCCGAACGGCTGCCACCTCCGTGTGAACCCAACCATTGACCCTCTTAAGGCGAACTTTATTTTCTCGAGACTGAGAAACCCAGCCATGTCATGAACCCAGGCCTCTACACTCGGGGGCTTCGAGTCCCTTCACATTAATAAGAACCGTCTCCGGCCTACCAGGGAGGCAAAAGCCAATACATCGGCCTCTTTCGCCCCCTGAACTCCCGGCCCCTCCAACACTCCAAAGATCGTCACCTCCGGACTCGGTACCACCCATGTTTTGAGTACCGTGGTCACTGCCTTAGCGAAACCCTGCCAAAACCCTCTAAGCCTTGAGCATGCCCAAAACATGTGGACATGATTTGCTGGGCTTCCCGCGCACCTCGCACACTTGTCCTCTACCCCAAAAAACGTGCTCATCCGGGCCACCGTCATTTGTGCCCGGTGGACTACCTTGAATTGTATCAGGCTAAGCCTGGCACATGATGAGGATGTATTAACCCTCCTTAGGGCATCCGCCCACAGACCCAGCTCTATCTCTCCTCCAAGCTCGTGTTCCCACTTGCCCTTAAGTTCCTCCACCGGAGTTTCCTCTACATCCAAAAGTTCCTGGTAAATATCTGATACCTTCCCCTCTCCCACCCAGGTAATGGAGACTACTCTGTCCTGTCTTCCCCCGTGGCGACAGGAACCTGACTTCTCAAGAAGTCTCGCATCTTCAAATACCTAAACCCATTCCCTGCTGGCAATTCAAATTTATCCTCCAAGGCTTTCAAGCTGGGAAGCTCCCGTCTATAAATAGATCCCCCATCCTCCAAATTCCTGTCCTTTGCCATCTCCGGAACTCACCATCCAGCCTACCCGGTACAAACCGATGGTTATTATAAATCGTGATTCAAACTGATGCTCCCTCCACTCTTTATATCTCCTCCACTGCCCCCAGATTCTCAGAGCCGCCACTACCACCGGACTTGTGGAGTATCGGGCCGGCGAGAACGGAAGAAGTGCTGTTATCAGTGCTCCCAAACATGTGTCATTACATGCCTCCATCCGCTCCCATACCGACCACTCCCCCACCATCCACTTTCTAATCATGGTTATATTAGCTGCCCAGTAGTAATTGCAAAAATTAGGCAGCACCAACCCACTCTCCTCTCAACTGTGCCATAGCAACACTTTCTTCACTCGCGGGGTTTTACCCACCCACACAAAGCCCGAAATAACCTTATTCACCCGCTTGAAAAAGGCCCTCGGGATGAAGATGGGGAGGCACTGAAAGACAAACAGCAATCTGGGGAGGACCGTCATTTTCATCGTCTGTACCCTCCCTGCCAGTGATAGCGGGAGCATGTCCCATCGCTTAAAGTCCTCTTTTATTTGTTCGACGAGCCGGGATAGGTTTAACTTGTGTAGTGCCTCCTGGGCCACCTGGATTCCCAGTTATCGAAAGCTCCTTCCTACCATTCTAAACGGCAGTTCTTCCAGTCTCTTCTCCTGCCCTCTTGCCTGGATCACGAACATCTCGCTTTTCCCCATGTTCAATTTATACCCCGAAAATTACCAGATTCCCTGAGGATCCGCATAACTTCGCCCATCCCCTTCCCAGCGCCTCCCACAGGTAATCCCACTCCACCCGATCGAAAGTCTTCTCCACATCCATCGCTACCACTACCTCCATCTCCCCTCCTTCCGAGGGCATCATAATAACATTTAAAAGCGTTCGAACATTGGCCTTGAGTTGCCTGCCCTTTACAAATCCCATCTGGTCTTCCCCTATCACCCCTAGGACACAATCCTCTATCCTTGTGGTCAGTATCTTAGCCAGCAGTTTGGCGTCAACATTCAGTCGAGAAATTGGCATGTATGACCCGCATTGCTCCGAATCCTTCCCATTTCAGGATCAATGAAATCGAGGCCTTCGACATTGTTGGGGGGAGGACTCCCTTCTCTTTTGCTTCATTAAATGTCCTCACCAGCTTTTCCCAACTGCATGCCCTCCAGCCCCTCAATTATTTCCTCAATTTCAATTGGGGATCCCAGCCCTTCCACCAGATCCTCATCCACCCTCGGGAACCTCAACTGACCCAAAACCGCCTCATCCCCTCCACCCCAGCCGGGGATTCCGACTCATATAATTTGCTTTAAAAGTCCTTAAAAACCTCATTCACAGGGCAGCACGGTGGCCTAGTGGTTAGCACAACCACCTCACGGCGCTGAGGTCCCAGGTTCGATCCCGACTCTGGGTCACTGTCCGTGTGGAGTTTGCACATTCTCCCCGTGTCTGCGTGGGTTTCGCCCCCACAACCCAAAAATGTGCAGAGTAGGTGGATTGGCCACGCTAAATTGCCCCTTAATTGGAAAAAATAATTGGGTAATCTAAATTTAAAAAAAAAAAAAAAACCTCATTCACCCCCACTGGGTCCAGGACCGTATTTCCACCTCTACTCTTTACTCTCCCTATCTCCCTGACCGCCTCCCTTTTTCTGAGCTGGTGCACTAACATTCTTCTAGCCTTTTCCCCATACTCATAAATCGCCCCCCTTGCCTTCCTCAGCTGTTCCACCACTTACCCTGTAGTCAACAGCCCAAACTCTGCCTGAAACCTCCGCCGCTCCCTCAGTAACCCCACGTCCGGGGCCTCCGAGCATCTCCTGTCCACCTGGAGTGTCTCCTCAACTAACCTAGCCCTCTCAGCCCGTTCCGCCTTTTCTCTGTGGGCCCGTCTCGAGATCAATTCCCCTCTGACCACTGCCTTCAAAGCTTCCAAAACCGTAGCTGCAGAGACCTCACCCGTATCATTTGTTTCCAGGTAGTTTTGGATGGACTTGTTCACCCGCCCACCGATCTTTTCGTCTGCTAACAACCCCACATCCTGCCTCCATAGCGGGCGTTGTCCTCTCTCCAAACAAACCCGTAGATCCACCCAATGTGGGGCATGATCCGACACTGCAATTGCCGAGTACTCAGTATCCATCATCCCCGGTATTAGAGCCCTGCTCAGAACAAAAAAGACGATGCGAGAGTAAACCTTGTGGAGATGGGAGATAAAGGAAAACTCCTTCGCCCTTGGCCATGCAAACCTCCATGCGCCTACTCCCCCCATCTGTTCCACAAACCCCTTCAATTCCTTTGTCGCGGCTGGCACCCTCCCTGTCCTGGATTTTGACCGCTCCAATTCCGGATCAATGACTGTATTAAAATCTCCCCCATGATCAAGTTATGTGACTCTAAGTCTCGGATCTTGCCTAACACCTACCTCATAAATTCCACATCGTCCCAATTCGGAGCATATGTGTTCACGAGTACCACCGCACCCCCTCCAGCTTCCCACTCACCATTCTGTTCTCCATTCTCACCTACCCCCCATATCTAACACGATTCTCCCTGCCTCGAATGCCACTCATTTATTGATCAAGATCGCTACCCCCGTGGTCTTTGAGTCCAGCCCTGAGTGGAATACTTGCCCCCCCCCCCCCCTTATAGCTCCCACTCATGGCACTAAACAGTCTCTCCTCCCACTTGGACAAACATATTCAAAGCATCACATTCCCCAGTAAACAAACATTAGTCAAATCAGTGGAAAAACAGCCACAGAAAACACAACCGCAGAAACCACCCCCCTCCACCCAGCTCCCAGTAAGACAAAGTTAACTTTAGCCATCGAAACAGCCACTTATTGCACACAACACTACTTATTCAAACCAGCACAAAAGTGATTTTCACCAAATCACCACTACAACACTCTCCAAGGATTCAGTGTCTATAATTCACTTCCATTCTTTTTTCCTTGATGCAAGTCCATATATCGTCTGGTGTTTCAGAATAAAGATCCTGTTCCTCATATGTGACCCACAGACGGGCTGGGTACAACATCCCGAACTTCACCCCCTTCTTAGAGAGGGCTGTTTTTGCCCGATTAAACCCAGCTTGCCTCTTGGCCAAATCCGCGCACAGGTCTTGATAAATGCGCAGCTCACAATTCTCTCACTTGCTGCTCCGTTTTTTCTTGGCCCATCGCAGAACGTGTTCCTTGTCCAGGAATCGGTGCAAACGTACCATCATCGCCCTTGGCGGCTCATTCACTCAGGGCTTCTTCCCGAGGGCTTTGTGCGCTCTATCCACTTCCAGGGACCGAGGGAATGCCTCAGCCCCCATCAACTTCTCCAGCATGTTTATCACATAGGCCCTCACATCCGATCTCTTCACTGTCTCACTCTTCACCGATTTATCCAATAAAATCCAGAAAAAACTGGGGGAAAAAGGTCCAAAAGTCTGTCAGAGGCGGGAGCTATCAAATGTGCGACCAACTCCTCCATGGCCGCCACCAGAAGTCCAGTCAGCACCACCTTTACTTTGACTATCTTTTTCACTTTTTATATGTTTATCAAAGATTTTAGGGTATCCTTCACCTCGCTCTTGAAGCCCCCTCACTGTTTGATTTCTGCCTTACCTGTTCATCTTTGTTCCCAATCCCCTGGGCAAGATTCCTTTTCTTTTTTTTCAATAAACAATTTTATTGATGCACCATCAATTGGACTTGAGTCGTGAAATAGTTCCAAACAACAGGCTTTAATACACTAGATGTGTGCCCGGCAGTAGACGTACAGAGAAAGGCCGACTGCCAGCCGGTACGGGTTCTTATACCTTGCCTCGTAGGCGGAGCTACCAACCTCTCAGCCAATCAGCGGGCAGTCACATGACTAGTCTCAGCCAATTGGCAAAGAGGCACATGACTTGCCTGAGCCAATGGGCAGCGAGTCTTCTGCACCAATGGCAGCATGGTTCTAAGGTAACCTAATCTCCCTTGTCATTCTACCACATTTATTGAGGTATTTTTGGCATATAAAACAATGACATTGTATAGTACTGTACAAAAAGAAAAGCAAATAATGCATAGTACAAACCACAACTCCATTATCGCAAGGACCTGCCTAAATATCCCCCTACTCGATTCTACCCTAGCCCCCCCCGCTGACAATTAATTCTCCGCGAAGAAGTCAATGAATGGCTGCCACCTCCGGGCGAACCCCGATAGTGAACCTCTCAAGGCGAACTTAACTTTCTCTAGACCGAGAAAGCTCACCATGTCCGATAGCCATACTTCGGTCTTCGAGGACCTTGAGTCCCTCCATGCCAACAGTATTCGTCGACGGGCTACCAGGGAAGCAAAGGCCAAGACGTCGGCCTCCTTCTCCTTCTGGACTCCCGGGTCCTCCGACACCCCAAAGATTGTCACCTCAGGACTCATTACCACCCCAGTTTTCAAAACCCGGGACATGATGTCCGCGAATCCCTGCCAGTACCTCCTGAGTTTAGGACACGACCAGAACATGTGCACGTGATTAGCCAGCCCACCGATGCATCTGGCACACTTTTCCTCCAGCCCGAAGAATTTACTCATCTGGGTCACCGTCATATGGGCCCGGGGCACGACCTTAAACTGGATCAGGCTGAGCCTGGTGCATGTTGCGGTCGTGTTTATTCTGCTCAGAGCTTCTGCCCAAGTACCGTCCTCCATCTCTCTCTCTCCTCCCCCCCCCCCCCCCCCCCCCCCCCAAGCTTCAGGTCCTCAGTCTGTATATCCTCTGGTCCCATTAGTTCTTTGTAAATATCTGAGACTCTACCCTCACCTACCTCTCTCGATACTACCCTGTCCTGCCTCCCCTTTGGCAGGAGGCGTGGGAAGGACGGCACCAGCCTGCGCACAAAATCCCACACCTGTAAATATCTAAAGTCATTCCTTCCCGCCAGCCCAAACTTCTCCTCCAACGCCCTCATGCTCGGGAAGCTCCCTTCCGAGAACAGATGACCCACCCTCGCAATCCCCACCCTCCGCCATAGTCGATACCCATCGTCCATGTTCCCCGGGGAAAATCGGTGATTGCCACAGATTGGGGTCCACACTGATGCTCTCACTTCCCCTACATGCCTCCTCCACTGGCCCCAGATCCGAAGAGCCGCTACCACTATAGGGCTGGTGGAGCACTGCGCTGGCGGGAACGGCAGAGGTGCCGTAACCAGGGCTTCCAAAGTGGTGCCCCTGCATGAGGCAGCCTCCATCCGCTCCCAAATCAACCCTGTACCCACCATCTATTTCCTTATCATCAGTATGTTGGCTGCCCAGTTGTAGTTGCTGAAGTTCAGCTGCACCAGCACCCCTTCCCCTTGTCCCTTTCGAGCATCACCTTCCTCACCCGCGGGGATTTCCCCGCCCAGACAAATCCCAGGATAATTTTATTTAGCCTCTTAAAGAAGGACCTCGGGATGAAAATGGGGAGGCACTGAAATATGAACAAGAATCTCGGGAGAATCATCATCTTAACAGTCAGCACCCTCCCCGCTAGTGACAGTGGGAGCGCATCCCAACTCCGAACCTCCTCCCTCATTCGTTCCAATGCAGCTTGCCCCAGTCCCGTACCACCTGTATCCCAAGTATCTGAAGATTTCTCCTACCAGCTTGAACGGCAACCCCTTCAGCCTACTCTCCTGCCCCCTTGCCTGAATTATGAACAACTCGCTCTTAGTCATGTTCAATTTATATCCTTAAAACCGGCCAAATTCCCTCAGGGTTTCCATGATACCGTCCATCCCCGCTATTGGGTCCAATACGTATAACAGGAGGTCATCCACATATAGCGAGACTTTATGTTTCACTCCCCCCGAACCAGCCCTTTCCAGTCCCTCGAAGCCCTCAGAGCAATGAATTTGGGGCAGCATGGTAGCATGGTGGTTAGCGTAAATGGTTCACAGCTCCAGGGTCCCAGGTTCGGTTCCCGGCTGGGTCACTGTCTGTGCGGAGTCTGCACGTCCTCCCCGTGTGTGCGTGGGTTTCCTCCGGGTGCTCCGGTTTCCTCCCACAGTCCAAAGATGTGCGGGTTAGGTGGATTGGCCATGATAAATTGCCCGTAGTGTCCTAAAAAGTAAGGTAATGGGGGGTTGTTTGGGTTACGGGTATAGGGTGGATACGTGGGTTTGAGTAGGGTGATCATTGCTCGGCACATTGATCGAGGGCCGAAGGGCCTGTTCTGTGCTGTACTATTCTATGTTCTAATTGCCAGGGGCTCTAAGGCCAGCACGAATAGCAGTGGGGAGAGAGGGCAACCCTGTCTTGTCCCGGGGTATAGTCTGAAGTAATCTGATGTTGTCCTGTTCATCCTTACACTAGCCTCTGGGGCCTGATATAACAGCCTAACCCAGTCAATGAACCCCTCCCTGAACCCAAACCGTCCCAGCACCCCCCACAGATAGTCCCACTCAACCCGGTCAAAAGCCTTTTCTGCATCCATAGCTCCCACTATCTCTGCCTCCCTGCACTCCAGGGGCATCATAATCACATTAAGCAGCCTTCTTAGATTGGCCACCAGTTGCCTACCATTTCCAAACCCGGTTTGGTCCTCCGCAATTACGTCCGGTACACAGTCCTCAATTCTAGTCGCCAAGATCTTGGCCAGTAACTTAGCGTCTGCGTTGATCAAAGAGATCGGCCTGTAAGACCCACAAGCCTCCGGGTTTTTATCCCATTTCAGAATAAGTGAAATAGTGGCCTGCGACATCGCCAGCAGTAGAACCCCTCTGACTCTTGCCTCGTTAAAAACCCTGACCAGCACCGGCCCCACTATCTCAGCAAACTTTTTATAAAACTCCACCGGATACCCATCCGGCCCCGGGGCTTTACCCGACTGCATGACCTTCAGTCCCCCAAATACCTCTTTGATCCTGACCAGGGCCCCCGGTCCATCTACCAACACCCTACCCACTCATGGGAAGGTCAGTCTGTCCAGGAAATGCCTCATCCCCTCCAGTCCCCTGGGGGGTTCTGAAGTGTACAGCTTACTATAAAATTCCCTAAACATCTTGTTCAGCCCTGCCGGGTCCCCCACCAGATTTCCCTCCCCATCCGCTATCCTTCCTATCTCCCTAGCCACTTCTCTCTTCCTTAGTTGTTGCGTGAGCATTCTGCTGGCCTTCTCTCCATGCTCATATATCACACCTTTTGCCTTTCTAAGCTACTCTATGGCCTTGCCTTTAGTCAGCACCCCGAACCCGGCCTGCAGCCTCAGTCATTTCCTGAGTACCTCTGGCCTCAGGGATCCCGTGTAGCTCCTGTCTGTCCGTAAAATTTCCTTAACCAGTCGGTCCATTTCTGCCCTATCTGTCCTGTCCCTATGAGCCCAGATTGAGATCAGCTCCCCTCTTACTACTGCCTTCAGTGCCTCCCAGAGCACCACCGCTGAGACTTCTCCGGTATCGTTTACCTGTAGGTAATTCTGCATGCATCTCCTGCGTCTCTCACACAGTGCCTCATCCGCCAGCAGTCCAACTTCCAGCCTCCATTGTGGGCGCTGAAAGCTATCCTTGTAAATCTGTAGATCTACCCAGTGCAGAGCATGGTCCGATATGGCAATTGCCGAATATTCTGCCCCACCATCCCGGCCAGCAAGTCCCTACTCATGACAAAAAAATCAATTCGGGAATACACCTTCTGTACATGGGAGTAGTGCGAAAACTCCCTCGCTCTTGCTTGACCACTTCAGCTGTTTACGGTCCCTCCGGCTTCTTAAGTCCATACAACTTTGTATGGGTTCAGTGCCTGAGTATTATTGCTTTCCAGTTTCACGCTCAAAAATGAAAAAAAAGTTGGGGGAAAAGGTCCAAAAGTCCGTTCGAAACGGGAGTCACCAAATGTGCGACCTACTCCCTCATAGCTGCCATTGTATGTATTTCTTAACTACAAGAACTATGTACACATAATATGTACAGCAACGTGTTTAAACTCGGAGCTATTTCCATTCTTGCTTGTGCACATGGCTCTGTTCAACATTAGACTGACCTCTCATTGTGGTCATTTGGTCTCTTGCACCACTATATGAGTGGTACCATGCCAAGTCCCATGATAGCCCTAAATGTGCCAGACCCTTATACCACAATAACAATACCTTCCTAGACGCCAATCTCCTCAGACATTCCCTTTCATTAATATCCCTTATTAATACTTTTCCCTTCATAAAACTTCCTGGAACACAAATTGTATCATCAGCCACCGTCAATGATCGATCTGCTTCTGTATCTCGCAAAATATTTATTTGCTTACTTATTTTGCTGGACTAATAAGAGAATAATCCTCCCTAGGATCCTGGAATGAATCGAGGATTGACTGACTGGCAGAAGGCAGAGAGCGGTGATAAAGGGATCTTTTTCAGGATGGCAGCCGGTGACCAGGGGTCTGTGCTGGGACCACAACTTTTCACAATACATTGATGATCTGGAATAAGGAACTGAAGGCATAGTTGTTAAGTTTGCAGATGATACAAAGATCTGTAGAGGGACAGGTAGTATTGAGGAAGCAGGCGGGCTGCAGAAGGACTTGGACAAGCTCAGAGAGTGGGCAAAGAAGTGAATGCAATTTGAAAAAGTGTGACGTTATGCACTTTGGAAGGAGAAATGGGGAAATGCTTCAGAAATCAGAAGCACAAAGAGACTTGGGAGTCCTTGTTCTCAATTCTCTCAAGGTTAACGTGCAGGTTCCATCGGTAGTTAGGAAGGCAAATGCAATGTTAGCATTCATGTCGAGAGGGCTAGAATACAAGACCAGAGATGTACTTCTGAGGCTATATAAGGCTCTGGTAAGACCCCATTTGGAGTATTGTGAGCAGTTTTGGGCCCCGTATCTGAGGAAGAATGTGTTGATCTTGAAAAGGGTCCAGAGGAAGTTCACAAGAATGATCCCTGGAATGAAGAGCTTGCCATATGAGGAATGGTTGAGGACTCTGGGTCTGTACTCGTTGGAGTTTAGAAGGATGAGGGGGGATCTTATTGAGACTTACGGGATACTGCGATGCCTGGACAGAGTGGACGTGGAGAGGGTGTTTCCACTTGTAGGAAAAACTAGAAGCAGAGGACACAATCTCAGATTAAAGGGATGATCCTTTAAAACAGAGATGAGGAGGAATTCTTCAGCCAGAGGGTGGTAAATCTGTGGAACTCTTTGCCGCAGAAGGCTGTGGAGGCAAAATCACTGAGTGTCTTTAAGACAGAGATAGGTAGGTTCTTGATTAATAAGGGGATCAGGGATTATGGGGAGAAGGCAGGAGAATGGGGATGAGAAAAAAATCAGCCATGATTGAATGGCGGAGCAGACTCGATGGGCCGAGTGGCCTAATTCTGGTCCTATGTCTTTGATGTATCATCAATTCGACTCAAGACACATTTAGGATCCGAACTGTGGCATTAATCAGCTAGTTGTTAGCCCGGTGGTCGACTACAGAGAATGGCCGACCGCCGAGAACTCTGGGCACTTATACCCCGCCTCGGAGGCGGGGCCTACTTGCCTCTCGACCAATTGGAGAGCAGTCACATGACTAGTCCCAACCAATTGGACGAGAGGCACATGACCATCCAGAGCCAATGGGAAGCCAGTGCTCTGCACCAATGGCAGTGCTCATATCCATACCACCACATTCACCCCTTGTGGAGAAAGAAAGGGGGGGGGAGTGTAATTGGGAGAGAGTGGGGGGGGGGGTCCGAGGACTGGTGGTATGAGCAGTGAAAATCGATAGGGGTGAGCTGCCCACTGGCTCGTGGCAAAACAATACTACCACTATTAATAACAACAGAATAACACAAAATGTCCAAAAGAAAGTCCCATGGCCGCATCAGATGGAGACGATCAGCCTGTCGGGTGCCCGTGGTGTTCTGGAGGATCGTCGCAGTGGAGCCGGTGACGTCGGGCCGATGGTTGTCCTTGCCTCCGGGAGCGTTGGTCGTAGATATGTCTCCGTACCCCGGCCGGTGGTGGAGACGCTGTAATCGGGGAAGAGGGGGCATGTGCGCTGGGTCGTGGGGGCGCGTGGGGCGCTGGGGGGAATTGGGGTTGGGGGGGAGGTGTTGGTGTAGGGGGAGAAGGCTGCACGCCGGCGGGCGCCAGGTCCCGGAGCGAGACCGTATCCTGCCGACTGTCGGGATACTCCACGTACGCATATTGCGGGTTGGCGTGGAGTAACTGGACTCGCTCAACCAACGGGTCAGACTTGTGCACTCGCACATGCTTCCAGAGCAAGATGGGCCCGGGGGTGGCCAGCCAGGTCGGGAGAGGGGATCCTGAGGACGACTTCCTGGGGAAAACAAGAAGACGTTCATGAGGTGTTTGATTAGTGGTAGTACAGAGGAGAGTCCAGATTGAATGCAGGGCGTCGGGAATGACTTCTTGCCAACGGGGAATAGGGAGATCTCTGGACCGTAGGGCCAGCAGGATGGTCTTCCAAATGGTGCCATTCTCCCGCTCGACCTGACCGTTACCCCGGGTGTTATAACTGGTCGTCCTGCTAGAGGCTATGCCCCTGCTGAGCAGGTACTGACGCAGTTCGTCACTCATAAAAGAGGACCCCCGGTCGCTGTGGATGTACGCAGGGTAACCGAACAGGGAGAAGATGGATAGGAAGGACTTTATGACAGTTGTTGTGGTCATGTCGGAACAGGGAATGGCGAAAAGAAATCAAGAGTATTTGTCGATAACACTCAAGAAATAAGTGTTATGGTTGTTGGAGGGGAGGGGACCCTTGAAGTCTATACTGAGATGTTCAAAGGGGCGGGATGCCTTGATCAGATGCGCTCGTTCGGGGCGGTAGAAGTGCGGTTTGCACTCGGCGCAGACGTGGCAGTCCCTAGTGACGGTCCTGACTTCCTCGACGGAGTAGGGCAGGTTGCGGGTCTTACTAAAATAATAGAAACGGGTGACCCCTGGATGGCAGAGGTCCGTGTGGAGGGAGCAGAGGCGGTCAATCTGCGCGCTGGCGCAGGTACCGCGGGATAGGGCATCGGAAGGCTCGTTGAGCTTCCCAGGACGATACAAGATATCGTAGTTGTACGTGGACAACTCGATCCGCCACCGCAAGATCTTGTCGTTCTTGATCTTGCCCCTCTGTGCATTGTCGAACATGAAAGCTACTGACCGTTGGTCTGTGAGGAGGGTAAACCTCCTGCCGGCCAGATAGTGCCTCCAATATCGCACAGCTTCAACTATGGCCTGTGCCTCCTTTTCCACCGAGGAATGGCGGATTTCAGAAGCGTGGAGTGTTCGTGAAAAGAAGGCCACGGGTCTGCCCGCTTGGTTCAGGGTGGCTGCCAGAGCTACGTCAGATGCGCCGCTCTCGACCTGGAATGGGAGGGACTCGTCGATAGCATGCATCGTGGCCTTTGCGATATCCGCTTTGATGCGGCTAAAGGCCTCGTGGGTCTCCATCGACAGGGGAAAGGAGGTGGGCTGGATGAGGGGGCGGGCTTTGTCGGCGTAGTTGGGGACCCACTGGGCATAGTATGAGAAGAAGCCCAGGCAGCGTTTGAGGGATTTGAGGGAGTTGGGGAGGGGAAGTTCCATCAGGGGGCGCATGCGTTCGGGATCGGGGCCTATCACTCCGTTACGCACTACGTAGCCAAGGATGGCTAGACGGTCGGTGCCAAACACGCACTTATCCTTATTGTAAGTTAAATTAAGGAGTTTTGCGGTTCGGAGGAATTTTTGGAGGTTGATGTCGTGGTCCTGCTGGTCGTGGCCGCAGATGGTGACGTTATCGAGATACGGGAAGGTGGCCCGTAAACCATGCTTGTCGACCATTCGGTCCATCTCCCGTTGGAAGACCGAGACTCCATTTGTGACACCGAATGGAACCCTGAGGAAGTGGTAGAGGCGCACATCTGCCTCAAACGCGGTGTACTTTCGGTCACTCGCGTGAATGGGGAGCTGGCGGTAGGCGGACTTAAGGTCCACCGTGGAGACGACTTTGTACTTCGCGATCCTGTTAACAGGTCGGAAATACGGGGGAGAGGATACGCGTCCAGCTGCGTAAACCTGTTGATGGTCCGACTGTAATCGATGACCATCCGGTTTTTTTCCCCAGTCCGAAATACCAGCACTTGGGCTTGCCAGAGACTGTTGCTGGCCTCAATAACTCCTTCCTTAAGGAGCCTCTGGACCTCGGACCCGATGAAGGTCCTGTCCTGGGCACTGTATCATCTGCTCCGAGTGGCGACAGGTTTACAATCTGGGGTGAGATTAGCAAACGGGGGTCCACTTTGAGGGACGCGATGCTGCAAACAGTAAGAGGAGGAATAGGGCCGCCGAATTGAAAAGTCAAGCTCTGCCGGTTGCACTGGAAGTCCAGGCCCAAGATTGCCGGAGCGCATAGACGGGGGAGAATGAGGAGTTTGAAATTTTTGAAAACCCTCCCCTGGACTGTGAGGTCCACTATGCAGCACCCGGTGATTTGGACGGAATGCGAACCTGAGGCCAATTCAATTTTATGTTTAACTGGGTGGATGGGGAATGCGCAGCGTCTTACCGTGTCGGGGTGGACAAATCTTTCCGTGCTCCCGGAGTCCGGCAGGCACCTTGTTTAGTGTCCATTGAGCTGAACCGTTGTTGTAGTCTTGGCGAGCGTGCGTGGTCGCGACTGGTCGAGCTTGATGGAAGCCAGTCGTGGTGAGAGTTCCAGATCCTCTCCAGTGGCAGAGTCGTCGCTTGCAGGGCCTTCCGAGTTGGCCCAAGATGGCGGCGCCTAGGACCCGCACGTGGAGTCGGGGTCCCAAGTTGGCGCGCCCAGGACCGCACATGGCATCCGGGGCCCAAGATGGCGGCGCCCGTGGGAGCCTCGTGGCGGCTGTGGGCAGTGTCAGCGGCGTCTGCGGGCCGGTCGGGGCAGCTGGGGGCGCGGGTCGGGAGGACCGTGGGGCTGTTGCGGGAGCCGGGAGGCGGGCCGGAGAGGTTGGTGCACGGCGTGGGGGCCTGGGGGGGCCCGGGGGCGGGGGGATCCACGGTCGTTGTGCGGAACAGCAGCGACCGACTTGGTCTGGCAAACCACCGCATAGTGGCCCTTCTTCCCGCAGGTCTTACACAGAGCGGAGCGGGCCGGGCAGCGCGGGCGGGGGTGCTTTGAGAGGCCACAGAAATAGCAACGGGGTCCCGCTAGTTTGTCGGAGCGACCCGCGGCGCAGGCTTGGGGTGGGTCGGGGTCCACGGAGGATGGGGGTGGCGCCTGCCATGAAGTCCAGGGGGTTGCTGCGCGGCCGGGGGCGTATGCGCGGGCGTTCAGGTCAGCAACCTGCAGGGAGGTTGCAAGAGTCCGTGCCTCAGCTAGGCTGAGGGTGTTCTTCTCTAGCAATCGTTGGCGGATAGAAGGAGACTTCATGCCAGCAACGTAAGCGTCTCTGATTAGAAGTTCCATGTGCTCCGTCGCCGAAACTTGGAGCCATGTCCACGTTCTCCCTAGAGCTGCGAGGGCCTGGTAAAACTCATCAAGGAACTCACCAGGGAACTGTTGTCTGGTCGTCAGGTGATGCCATGCGTATACTTCGTTGACCGGCCGGAGAAAGTGACCTTTGAGAATCTTCATGGCCGCATCAAAATTGCCTTTGTCCTAGATCATTGCGTAGACCGATGTGCCCACACATGAGTGGAGGATGTGGAGTTTCTGCTCCTTGGTGGGCTTGCCGGCTGCAGTCGTCAGGTAGCTATTAAAACACGCCTGCCAGTGTGTAAAAATTGCAGACCCATTTGCAGCATGCGGGCTGGTGCGGAGGCAGTCAGGCTTGATGCGAAGCTCCATTCCAAAATTCTAGCTGATTAAATTGATTTACCATCAATTCGACTCAAGACACATTTAGGATCCGAACTGTGGCTTTAATCAGCTAGTTGTTAGCCCGGTGGTCGACTACAGAGAATGGCCGACCGCCGGGAACTCTGGGTACTTATACCCCGCCTCGGAGGTGGGGCCTACTTGCCTCTCAACCAATTGGAGAGCAGTCACATGACTAGTCCCATCCAATCGGACGAGAGGCACATGACCAGCCAGAGCCAATGGGAAGCCAGTGCTCTGCACCAATGGCAGTGCTCATATCCATACCACCACAGTCTTATGGTCTTTGAAACAAAACATCCAGAATCTCCAATAGCCTGACTTCCTTCACTGGTATTCAAATACTTTTCTGAACTATCTCGAACCTTCTTCCCTTTACTCATCGATTCTGAGGGAGCACATTTCACCTGTACCACTGTTTCAGTTTTAACAGACATTTCCTTTTACGATGTTTCCTTTGCTACTACTGCAACTGATCTCCCATTTAGATTTCAAAACTCTGCCCAAAAATGCCCCACTTAATCACAATGGAAAGACTTAGGCCTCCGAGTGCCATTTCCTCCCTCAGCATCTTTGCTTTTGATCTGAGGTGAAATATCCTGGCCATTCCTAACTGCTCTATATCTTCTTTGACTATTTGTTTTCCTATCTCTTTCCCACCTTCTATCCTTGTCATATTTAAAAGGATGACGTAAAATAGGTTTGATGAGGGAGAGGGGTGGGGTCAATCCCCCGTCCAAGCTGATCATGTGGAATGTGAGGGGTCTGAATGGGCCAGTCAAGAGGGCCCGCGTGTTCGCGCATTTAAAGGGGTTGAAGGTGGACGTGGCCATGCTGCAGGAGACGGACTTAAAAACTCGCTGACCAAACGAGGTTAAGGAGGGGATAGGTGGGCTAAGTGTTCTACTCGGGGCCAGACTCAAAGACCAGAGGGGTGGCATTTGAGGCAGGGAGCACTATGGCGTACAAGGGAGGCAGGTACATAATGGGGAATGGTAAGCTACAGGGGGCCCGGGTGGTGTTGGTGAACGTGTATGCCCCGAACTGGGATGATGCGGAATTCATGAGGCGCATGTTGGGTAAAAGCCCGGACTTGGATCATACTGTCTTGGATTCGGCATTGGACCGGTCTTGAGTTCAGGTCGAGAAAGAGACCGGCGGCGGCCAGGGCCCTGTGGGAGTTCATGGATCAGATGCGGGGATGTGGACCCGTGGAGATTCACGCGGCCAAGGGCGAAGGAGTTCTCCTTTTTCTCCCACGTCCATAAAGTCTACTCACGGATTGACTTTTTTGTGTTGAGCAGGGCCTTAATCCCAAGGGTGGAGGGGGTCGAGTATTCGGCCATTGCGGTCTCGGACCATGCCCCGCACTGGGTGGACTTGCGACTGGGAACGGAGCGAGGGCAGCGCCCTCTCTGGACACCGGATGTGGGGCTGCTGGCGGATGAAGAGGTGTGTGGGAGGATAAGGAGGAGCATTCAGAATTATGTGACAACAAATGGCACAGGGGAGGTAACAGCAACAACGGTTTGGGAGGCCATGAAGGCGGTCATCAGAGGGGAGTTAATCTCTATTAGGTCCCACAGAGAGAAGAGGGAGAGGGCAGAGAGGGAGAAGTTGGTGGGAGAGATGCTTAAGGTGGACAGGAAGTACGCGGAGGTCCCTGAGGGGGTGGGGGGGCTGCTAAAGGAGCGCCGGAGATTACAGGTGGAGTTTGATCTGCTGACCACAGGGAAGGCGGGGGCACAGTTGAGGAAAGTGAAAAGGGCAGTCTACGAGTATGGGGAGAAAGCAAGTAGGATGCTGGCGCCACCAGCTTCGCAGGAGAGAGACGGCCAGAGAGGATTAATGAAGTCAGAACCCCCGAGGGGAGGGGAAGGGATGAAGCAATTTATGGATCGATTGAGGTTCCCAAGGGTGGACGAGGATTGGATGGAGCGACTGGGGGCCCCGATTGAGTTGGAGGAGATAGTTAAGGGACTAGCAAGTATGCAGTTGGGCAAGGCCCCGGGCCCGGACGGCTTCCCTGTAGAATTTCATGAGACGTTCCCGGAGCTACTGAGCCCACTCCTGCTAAAAACCTTTAATGAGGCAAAGGAGAGGGGGACCCTCCCCCCCGACGATGTCGCAGGCATTGATCTTGCTCATTTTGAAGAGGGAGAAAGATCCGCTTCAATGTGGATCCTTGATGCACGATCAATTGTACAAAGACTAAGGTTGGATACAACTGTGGCTTTATTGCAGTAAGATGTGGGGCCTCCCACAGCAGCTTGCGAAATGGCTGCTGAATAGAGGACACGCTCCTCCTACTGGGTGGAGCCAGCAGGCAGGGGCTACCAGTGAACCTCTAGTACAGGTCCTACCTTACATCACCTAATACAGGTGTAACAGTGGTTTACCACATTCATCCCCTGTTAAAAATGAGTCCGGCGGGGGTGGTGGAGAACTATATACAGTAGTGAATTTATGTACGGTGTTTTATCAGGGAAAAGAAAAAAAATTGTCCTTTGAAAGTCCGGTGCCAGTTAGAGATTCAACCGGTCTGGTGCCTTGACGTTCCGCTGGGAGCGACATAGCGGTGGCAGCGATGTCGATGCTGGTGATGTCGATGCTGGCCTGATGTTGGATGACTCCGGGAGTGTGTCGAAATCCTCTTCATCCTCTGGCTAGGGCAGGGGAAGGAGGGATGCTCCTGGTGGGATTAATGTTGGGAGCGCCGGGGAGGGGAGGGTGGCATCGGGCCGGAGAACTGTGTTTAGGTGGAACGTGCTGGTGCCACGTCCCTGAGAAAGACAGTATCTTGGCGGCCGTCGGGGTACGCCACGTAGGCATACTGGGGGTTGGCATGGAGCAAGTGCATCCTATCCACCAACGGGTCCGCCTTGTGGAGTCAGACGTGCCTACGGAGCAGGACCGGTCCTGGAGCTGCGAGCCAAGTGGGGAGCGACACCCCAGATGTGGACTTCCTAGGGAAGGCAAAAAGACGTTCATGGGGTGTGTTATTCGTAGCGGTGCACAGTAGTGACCGGATGGAGTGTAGTGCATCAGGCAGGACCTCCTGCCAGCGAGAGGCTGGGAGTTCCTGGACCGTCGGGCCAATTGGATGGCCCTCCATACCGTCCCGTTCTCCCTCTCTACCTGCCCGTTTCCCCGGGGGTTATAGCTGGTCGTCCTGCTGGTGGCGATAGCCCTGCTAAGCAGGAACTGACGCAGCTCATCACTCATGAATGAGGATCCCCTGTCACTGTGGATGTAGGCTGGAAAACCGAACAGAGCGAAGATTGTGTTTTGGGCTTTGATGACGGTGGCAGACGTCATATCGGGGCATGGGATGGTGAAGGGGAATCTGGAGTACTCATCGACCACACTGTGAATATACGTGTTTAGGTCGGTGGAGGGGAGGGGCCCTTTGAAATCCACGCTGAGGCGCTCAAAGGGGCTAGAGGCCTTCACCAGGCGCGCACGGTCCGGCTGGTAGAAGTGCGACTTGCAATCTGCACAGACCTGGCACTCTCTGGTGACTGTCTGTACTTCCTCGACGGAGTAGGGCAGATTGCGAGCCTTGATAAGATGGTACAATCATGTGACCCCCGTGTGACAAAGGCTATCGTGCAGGGCCCGGAGTCGGTCTACTTGTGCGCTGGCACATATACCTCGGGTTAGGGCATCTGGGGGCTCGTTGAGTTTGCCGGGGCGAAACAAATTATCGTAATTATAGGTGGAGAGCTCGATTCTCCATTGCAAGATTTTATCGTTTTTGATCTTGCCCCGCTGCGTGTTGTTAAACATGAAGGCTACTGACCGTTGGTCAGTGAGGAGAGTGAATCTCCTGCCGGTCAGGCAATGCCTCCAATGCCGCACAGCTTCAACGATAGCTTGGGCCTCTTTTTTGACGGACGAGTGCCGTATTTCTGAGGCATGAAGGGTGCGGGAAAAGAATGCCACGGGTCTGCCTGCCTGATTGAGGGTGGCGGCAAGTGCGATGTCTGATGCATCGCTTTCTACTTGGAAGGGCAGTGTCTCGTCTACTGCGTGCATTCTGGCCTTGGCTATATCAGCTCTGATACGGGCGAAGGCCTGTTGTGCCTCAGCCGTAAGGGGAAAGTGGATGGACTGAATGAGTGGGCAGGCCTGTCCGCATAGTTTGGGACCCACTGGGCGTAGTAGGAGAAGAACCCCAGGCAGCGTTTGAGGGCCTTGGGGCAGTGGGGGAGGGGAAGCTCCATGAGGGGGAGTATGCGGTCAGGATCTGGCCCCAGAACTCTGTTCTGGACCACATAGCCGAGGATGGCTAAGCGGGTTGTGCTGAACACGCACTTCTCCTTGTTTTAGGTGAGGTTGAGGAGAGTGGTGGTGTGGAGGAATTTGGCAAGATTGGCGTCGTGGTCCTGCTGATCGTGGCCGCAGATGGTGACATTGTCTAGGTACGGGAAGGTGGCCCGCAAACCGTACCAGTCGACCATTCGGTCCATCTCCCTTTGGATGACCAAGACCCCGTTAGTGATGCCGAAGGGAACCCCGAGGAAGTGATAGAGACGACCGTCTGCCTCGAAAGCAGTGTATGGACAGTCAGATTTACGAATGGGGAGCTGGTGGTAGGTGGATTTGAGGTCTATCGTTGAGAAGACCTGGTGCTGCGCAATCTGATTGACCATATCAGATATGTGAGGGAGGGGATACGCGTCGAGCTGCGTGTACCGATTGATGGTCTGGCTGTAGTCCATGACCATTCTGTGTTTCTCCCCAGTTTTAACGACTACCACTTGGGCTCTCCAGGGGCTGTTGCTGGCCTCGATGATGCCTTCCCGAAGCAACTGCTGGACCTCGGACCTGATGAAGGTCTTGTCCTGGGTGCTGTACTGTTTGCTCCTGGCGGCAACGGGTTTACAATCGGAGTTAGATTGGCAAAGAGGGAGGGTGGGTCGACCTTTAGGGTCGCGAGGCCGCACACAGTGAGGGGTGGTAGGAGCCCGCCGAATTTGAGGGTAAGGCTCTGGAGATTGCACTGGAAGTCCAGGCCTAGTAGTAGTGCAGCGCAGAGATTAGGAAGGATGTAGAGGTGGAAGCCGCTGAATTCCACGCCCTGGACCGTAAGAGTGACCGTGCAGAACCCCCGGATCGTGACGGAATGGGATCCGGAGGTCAGGGAGATTCTTTGATTGGCGGGGTGGACCGCGAGGGAGCAGTACTTTACCGTATCCGGTGGATGAAGCTTTCGGTGCTCCCGGAGTCCAGCAGGCAAGAGGTCACGTGACCGTTGATTCTCACACTGGTCGAAGCGGTGGCCAGGTTGTGCGGACGAGATTCGTCGATCGTCACTGAGGCGAGCTGCGGTTGGTCGTCGCTGGCATCAGAAGATGGAGAGCGTGGGGGGCCAAGGTCGTGGAATGCTGTTGGCGTCCATGCCCCGTGGGGAAGACAAGATAGCGGCACCTGAAGATCCTGCGGGGGACAAAATGGCGGCGCCCATGTGCCGCACATTGCGGGGGCTGGACAGGATGGCGGCGCCCATGGGCCGCACTTGGATCGAGGGGGGGGAAGATGGCGGAGCCCACTCGCTGCACGTAGTCCGGGGAGGTGAAGATGGCGGCACCCACTGGCCGTGTGTGGTCCGGGGCGAAGATGGCGGCACCCATTGTGTGTAGGTCAGGGGGTAGGGTGCGATAGCGGCGACTGTGCGGGCCTGGCACACCGCAGCAAAGTGCCCCTTTTTGCCGCAAGCCTTGCAAACGGCAGTGCGGGCCCGGCAGCGTTGGCGGGGGTGCTTCTGCTGGCCGCAGAAGTAACATCGGGGACCCCCGGGGTGCGTGGGTTGGCATGTAGCGCAGGCGTATTGGCTGGGTAAAGCCCCGGCTGTGGCGACCATCTGTGGGGTCCACGAGGGATAGGAGGGGTGGGCTGCGCAGCCGGAGGGGTAGGCCTGAGCATTACATGTGGCGGCCGGCATGGAGAGTGGTAGCTTTTTAGTCTCAGCTCGGCCGAGCGTGGCCCCTTCTAGCAGTGTTTGGCTTATGAGGTCCGACCCAATCCCCGTTACAAACGCATCGCGCATAAGAATGTTGGGATGTTCGGTGGCCGTAACGGCCTGACAGTCACGAGTGGGATTAGGGACCGCCAGAAGTCTTCTATGGACTCAGCAGGGAGTTGAGAGCGAGTGGTGAGTACGTGCCTGGCGAAGAGTGTGTCTGTTTTATGTGCGTAGTTTTCTTTGAGGAGCGCAATGGCGTCTGCGTAATTTGGGGCGTCCTGGAACAGCGGAAACACGTTGGAGCTCAACCTTGAGTACAGGATCTGTATCTTCTGAACCTCCGTCGGAGGGGTGGTCGCTGAGTTGATATCGGCCTCGAAGCAAGGTAGCCAGCGATTAAAGTCCTTTTTGGCGTCGCTTGAGTGCGGATCCAGCTGCAGGCGATCTGGTTTGATGCGGAGGTCCACCTTTTGGAAAATCTTACTGCAATAAATTGATGCAATTGTACAAAGACTAAGGTTGGATACAACTGTGGCTTTATTGCAGTAAGATGTGTGGCCTCCCACAGCAGCTGGCGAAATGGCTGCTGAATAGAGGACACGCTCTTCCTACTGGGCGGAGCCAGCAGGCAGGGGCTACTGGCGAACCTATAGTACAGGTCCTACCTTACATCACCTAATACAGGTGAAACATTGGTTTACCACAGTCCTACAGGCCGATATTGCTCCTGAATGTGGACGCCAAGTTGCTGGCAACAATTCTGGCTACCAGAATAGAGGACTGCGTCCTGGGAGTGATCGAGGAGGACCAGACGGGTTTCGTCAAGGGAAGTCAATTGAACACGAATGTGAGGAGGCTCCTGAATATTATTATGATGACCTTGGGAGGAGGGGCGTAGAAGTAGTGGCTGCAATGGATGCAGAGAAGGCCTTTGACAGGGTTGAGTGGGAGTACCTGTGGGAAGTGTTAGGTAGGTTTGGATTCGGGGAGCGATTCATAGGATGGGTCAAGTTAATGTATCAGGCTCCCGTAGCTATTGTGTCCATGAACCGGCTGAGGTCGGAGTATTTCAGGCTGCACCGAGGGAAGAGACAGGGGTGCCCCCTATCCCCGTTACTATTACCCTGGCAATTGAGCCATTGGCCATAACGCTGAGGACTTCAAGGAACAGGAGGGTGCTGGTCCGGGGGGGAGGAGCACCGGGTTTCCCTCGGTTCTCGGTGTACAAGTTGAATGTGGGAAAAAGTGAGCTGTTTGTAATCCACGCTAGGGGTCAAGAAGAGAGACTGGGAGAGCTCCCACTCAAGATGGTGGAAAGGAGCTTTTGTTACTGAGGTATACAGGTGGCTAGGAACTGGGATGCCCTACACAGGCTCAATTTATCTTGGCTTGTAGAGCAGATGGAGGGAGACTTTAAAAGGTGGGACATGCTCCCGCTTTCACTGGCGGGAAGAGTGCAGACTGTGAAGATCACGGTTCTTCCCAGGTTCCTGTTCGTTTTTCAGTGCCTCTCCATTTTTGTCTCCAAATACTTATTCAAGCGGGTGAACAGGATTATCGCGGGATTTGTGTGGGCAAACAAGACCCCGCGAGTCAAACGACTGTTCGGGGGGGGGGGGGGGGGGGGGGGGGGGGGGGGGGGGGGGGGGGGTTGGCATTGCCGAACTTTTGTGGCTACTATTGGGCGGCTAATGTGGCCATGATTAGGAAATGGGTAATGGAGGAGGGGTCGGCGTGGGGGCGGCTAGAGGCGGCGTCATGTGAAGGCACCAGCCTAGGGGCACTAGTAATGGCACCGCTGCCATTCTTGCTGGCACGATACACCACAAGCCCGGTGGTGGCGGCAGTGATGCACCATCAATTGGATACAAGACGAAGATGAGATCCAAACGATAGGCTTTAATGCACAAGATGTGTGCCCGGCAGCAGACGTACAGAAGAATGGCCGACTGCCGGGAAGCACGGGTTCTTATATCCTGCCTTGTAGGCGGAGCTACCTACCTCTCAGCCAATCGGCTGAGGCACATGACTTACCCTAGCCAATGGGCAGCGAGTCCTCTGCACCAATAGCAGCTCACTTCTAAGGTACCGTAATACCCCTAGTCATACTACCACAGGCGGCACTGAGGGTCTGGGGTCAGTGGAGAAGATACAGGAAGGAGGAGGGGGCCTCAGTTTGGACCCCGCTACGGAACAACCATAGATTTGCTCCAGGCAAGATAGACGGGGGTTCCAAGACTGGTATAGGGCTGAGACTTTCCCGAGCTTGAAGGCGCTGGAGGAGAAATTCAACCTGCCCCCGGGGAAATGCTTTCAGATACCTCCAAGTCCGGGACTTTCTCAAAAAACAGGTGGGGACATTTCCGCGGCAACCCCCTCGAAGGATACAGGACAGGGTAGTGTCTGGCATCTGGGTAGGAGAGGGGAAGGTGTCGGACATATACCAAGAGCTGCAGGAGGCAGAGGAAGCCTCAGTGGAGGAGTTGATGGGCAAGTGGGAGGAGGAGCTATGCGAGGTGATAGATGAGAGCCTGTGGGCTGATGCCCTGGGCAGGGTGAATTCGTCCGCATCATGTGCCAGGCTCAACTTCATTCAGCTTAAGGTGGTACACCAGGCTCACATGACGATGGCGAGAATGAGCAAGTTCTTTGCGGTGGAGGACAAGTGCATGAGATGTGCAGGGAGTCCGGCGAACCATGTCCATATGTTTTGGGCATGCCCGGCGCTTAAAGAATTCTGGCAGGGTTTTGCGAGGGCTATGTCCAGGATATTGGATACGTGGGTGAAGCTGAGTCCAACAATAGCGATCTTTGGGGTGTCGGAGGATCCGGGAGTGCAGGAAGTGAAAGAGGCCGAGGTGTTGGCCTTTGCCTCCCTGGTAGCCCGGAGATGGATCTTGTTAATGTGGAGGGACTCAAAACCCCCGAGCGTGGAGACCTGGGTTAGTGATATGGCGGGGTTCCTCAGCCTAAAGCGAATAAAGTTTGCCTTGAGAGGGTCCTTGCTGGGGTTCTCCAGGCGGTGGCAACCTTTCCTTGACTTTCTGGGGGAGCAGTAAAGTGTCAGCAGCAGCAACTGGTGAGGGGGGGGGAAGGGGGCTCAGGTGGGGGGAATTGTCTATTTAATGTATATTTTATTTTTGTACAATGATAACAGCCAACTAGTTTTGTTAAATATTTTTCGTTTATTTTTCTGTTATGTAAAAATTATGGTTGAAAAAAGCTTTAATAAAAATAATTTTTAAAAAAAGAAAAAAGGTTTGATTCTATCGATCGGTTCGCTCTGCTCTCTGTCTTGCAGTTTTCACTTGTTACAAAACATGAGTTCTCATCACCAAAGAAGTGAATCTTTAAATTCTTCTAAAAGAATCACCTGTCTGAGGGATTTATATGTTCTCTCTACCTTTAACACCCGTATCCAACGTTCAAAATTATTTTGTTTTACCCTCAAAAGGTTTAGAGATGTGAGGGAAAGCCTTTTCACCCAGAGGATGGGAGGAATTTGGAACTCACTACCTGAAAGGATGGTAGAGGTGGGAACCCTCAACATTTAAGAAGTATTTAGATCGGCACTTGAAATGCCATTGCACTCAAGGCTATGGACCAAGTGCTGTAAAATGGGACTCAAGTAGGCAGGTGCTTGATGCTCGGCACGGACGGGATGGGCCATAGGGCCTCTTTCCATGCTGTAAAGCTCTATGACATTGCTCCTCTGTTAGACTTTGGCATGTCATTCTTCCACTGTCGATTGCCTCCCTTTTATGCAACCTTCTCTTGAGAATTTTATGCCTATGTATCATCATCTCTCATTTGCTTGCTCCGAATCTAACAGAATAATAGCATCTATCATTAACAGAAACAAAATCCACTTTTTATTTGTTGTGATGAGTTTGTTCCAGTAGTTTCCATTCTGAGCAGGGCTTGTCGTGACATTTGAGCGGGCTCAATAGTAATCCAAAATTGCAAAGTGCCTGTTTTAATTGGATTTTACCACACAAACACATAAAGAGCAGAATCAAAGCTCTTGCAACACCTATTCACAAAGGGTGACTAATCTGATGCATTTACCTTTTTTTGTTTCTGAGTGTTGCTGAACTGTTGGGAATATCACATTTCAATCTCTGGAAGTTCAGGAGTTTCAAGAACATGATTGAAAAAGTGGTCACGGACTCGGTTGGCGGTGTTGTTTCTGCCCCAGAGAAGGTGAATGAGGTGTTTGAGGCTTTCTAACGTGGGTTGTATGAATCAGAACCTCAATTTAGGGACTACTCAATGAGTCAATTTTTGGATGGGTTGACCTTCCCAGAGGTGGAGCAGGAGACAAGGCAGAAGTTAGAGGCACCGATTGGACTGGAAAAAAAATCATAAATAGTCTTAGGTTAATGCAGATCGGTAATGCGCCAGGACCGGATGGGTTCCCATTGAATTTTATAAACAGTTTGATGGACAGCTGGTTCCGCTTTTGCTAGATATGTTCAACAATTCCATACCTTGAGTGTTACTGCCCACGCTGACACAGGCATCGATATCCTTGATCCTGAAGATGGACAAGGATCCCATAGATTGTCTTATCGGCCTATCTTGTTGTTAACCGCTGACGTTAAGCTGTTAGAACATAGAACATAGAACAGTACAGCACAGAACAGGCCCTTCGGCCCTCGATGTTGTGCCGAGCCATGATCACCCTACTCAAACCCACGTATCCACCCTATACCCGTAACCCAACAACCCCCCCCCCTTAACCTTACTTTTTAGGACACTACAGGCAATTTAGCATGGCCAATCCACCTAACCCACACATCTTTGGACTGTGGGAGGAAACCGGAGCACCCGGAGGAAACCCACGCACACACGGAGAGGACGTGCAGACTCCGCACAGACAGTGACCCAGCCGGGAATCGAACCTGGGACCCTGGAGCTGTGAAGCATTTATGCTAACCACTATGCTACCGTGCTGCCCTAACTGTTGGTGAAGATGATAGTAATGAGGCTAGACCCTTTCTACCAAAGGTGATTTTGGAGGAACAAACTGGATTTGTGAACAGCCGAGGTTGTCTGTCAGTATCAGGAGATTGTTAAAGGTTGCAGCACAGTAGCACAGTGGTTAGCACTGTTGCTTCACAGCTCCAGGGTCCCATGTTCGATTCCCGGCTTGGGCCACTGTCTGTGCAGAGTCTTCACGTTCTCTCCATGTCTGGTGGGTTTCCTCCGGGTGCTCCGGTTTCCTCTCACTCTCCAAAGATGTGCAGGTTAGGTGGACTGGCCATGCTAAATTGCCCTTCGTGTCCAAAAAGGTTAGGTTGTGTTACGGGCTGAGGGTGGAGGTGTGGGCTTAAGTAGGGTGCGCTTTCTAAGGGCTGGTGCAGACTCAATGGGCTAAATGCCCTCCTTCTGCACTGTAAATTCTATGACGATCTCTGGTGTGTTGTCGCCCTCCTCGGAGAGCACGCCAGAGGTGATCATTTCGATGGATGTGGAGAAGGCCTTGGACAGAGTTGAGTGGGGATACCTCTTTGAAATCTTAGGGTGATTTGGCTTCAGGCATAAATTTGTGTCATGGATTCAACTTTTACACAGGGCCTCTCCACAAGTGTACAAACTAATGCCCTGAGTTTGGTTATTTCCAACTGTACTGGGTTTCCGTTGTCTCTGTTGCTGTTTGCATTAGCAATTGAGCTGCTGGCCATTGCAATGAGGTTGTGTACTGGGTGGAGGGGGATAGAGCACGAGGGAGTGGGACTTATATGCGGATGATCTGTTACTGTATATTACGAACCCTCTCTCCATTGTTGGGAAGGTAATGGAGCTGTTTAGGATCTTTGGTTCCTTTTTGTGATGCAAGCTAAATCTGAGTGAGAGCAAAGTTTTCCTGATGAACTCCCGCAGCCCTGCCATCCTTCTAGTTGCGAACCCCCACCATCACCATTTGGCATGTGTTCACGCAATGGCCGGGTCGTCGGCCCCTCGGCCATTGTAGCCGCCTCTCGTATGGACGGGAAGATCGTGTTTTTCCTGAGGCCCGAGACGGCAGTCCCACTCGCCATTGAAGCAGGGCTCATGAAAGGCAGGACCTATTTGGCGGTGGATCCTCTTGGGCCACCACCGAGAGGGTTATCCTTTCCAATGTCCCGCCCTACCTCCCTACTGAGCTCCTCCTCCCCCACCTCCAGCTACTGGAGGAGGTGCGTTCCGAGGTAGCGCCACTTCATCTTGGCCTAAAGGATACCCGCATAAGGCACATCTACTCCTTCTGGCACCAAGCTTTCGTTCGCCTGGCCCGGGAGGAGGCATTAGAGAGGGGGGGGGGGATTTCTCCCTTGATGGGAGATAGTCCGTATATTTTGGTTTGCCGATGGCGTGCGGTGCCATGCCTGCAAGAAAGTGGGGCATGTGCAAAAAAACTGCTCCACCTCCAAGGCCACCACGGACACCAAGTTTGCCGAGGCTGGCACCTCCTCCCCCTCTACTGATATTAATGCCCTACCCCACAGGGGGGACATTACGTCTGGTACTGTGATGTGACCATCAATTCACACGACACGTGGTTGGAAGTGAACAGTGGTTTTAATAGTCTTTCAACAGAGCCTGCCTGCGATGAGATGAACTGGCAGGCAGGCTCACGACTGCCGAGCTTTATACTTCCGGTTAGTGGGAGGAGCCATGGGCGGAGCCATGGGTGGAGCCCAGTACAAACTCCTCATCTCCCCCTATGGGCAGAGCCGCGCAACTGCTCGTATACCGAGCTTATATAGACACAGTACATCATATATAATAACAGTGTGAATTGCACGGACGGTGCTTCACCACACACTGACCAACCAATTGTCTACCGGCATGAAGGTGGGGGGAGGGCAATGTCAAGAGCGCAAGGCCCGTAGGGTGGTGAGGTGGGGATCAGCCCCAGACACCCCCCCACCCCGATGTCCAAGAGAACCCCACGCCCCGGAACTCAGGCTTGGGGGCTACTGAAAATGGCACCGTCATCCGGGGCCCATTGACGCCTCAGCGTCGGACACTGGGCCTGGCGTCGTTACAGCACGGGTCAACAAGGGGGGTGTCGGTGATGCGCGTGACCCCGAGCGTCACGTAGGTCAGTGAAGCCACGTCCCCGGGGGCAGAGTGTCGAGGGTAACGGCGGTGATGCAAGGATGGAAGTTTCCTCGTCGCAGGCCACCCTCTGTAAATGGCACCACTCCTTGGAGGAGTGTGAGAAAAACATCATGAACCCCTCCTCCCCGTCCCCAGTGCAGAAAGGGTGGCGCCCCGACCCTAGCCCCTCGACATCACACGCTGCCTCCGCAAGAAAACTGAAAAGGTGAAACATATATTCATCCCTGAGCTGTTGCAGCACCCCTCGAGCAGGATGCCTCAGGGCCAGGTGCAAGCGGGACCCCCAAGGGCTCGTTCCACCTGTGGTGATCTTTGTGAGCGATTTCCAGGATGGAAGGCGTAGATAGAAGACGTAGTGATCACAAAGACACACAAAGCTCTTTTAAAGAATTGAACTAATTTTATTAACACTATTAAATTTAGTTGAACACCACAGGGGCTGGTTTAGCTCACTGGGCTAAATCGCTGGCTTTTAAAGTAGACCAAGCAGGCCAGCTGCATGGTTCGATTCCCGTACCAGCCTCCCCGGACAGGCGCCGGAATGTGGCGACTAGGGGCTTTTCACAGTAACTTCATTGAAGCTTACTCGTGACAATAAGCAATTTTCATTTCATTTCATTCTAAATAGCAAACATATATTTAAGAATTAAACTACACTCACTAACACTATCTCTGTCTTCTAACGACAACTATAATATTTTAACTAGCTCTGCAATAAACTTTGAATCTTGCCTCCTTCAGCTCTAATCTAATCTCCTCCTTCTGCTACCACCTTCTCTATCATCTGACCCACAGGGCACAGCGTCATCCCTTATATACTCATAGGACTAACTCCTGCTAGTGGTTGTCTGTATACACTTCATTAACCCTTGCATTGCCTTCATGTATAATAATGCCCCATCCACTGTTCTTTCTAAAGAAAAATAATTACACTTTGTAAATGAATAATCCTGTTCCCTTGCCAATTATTATATATGTCATACTACCCCCCCTTGTGCCTGTTTCTCGTCTGTAAGAGAATTTGAGATTGTTACAATCATATATCAAAATCATTGTCTGTTCATCACAAGCAATTGAGTACTAGTTAGCAATTGTTTAAACTGTTCAAACTTTTTTACAGTCCACATATTTGCGAATGCGCTCAGTCTTCACTGTGGTAGCGTGTTACAGTACCAACAAGGCATCTGTTTCTGTATCTGTTTCTTCACTGTTTTCCTTACTGGCAAATACAGTGGATAGACTTTCATAGTCTTCTTTTTGTTTTTTTGAAAATATATAATTTTAGTGTATCCAATTCATTTTTTCCAATTAAGGGGCAATTTAGTGTGGTCAATCCACCTGGCCTGCACATCTTTGGGTTGTGGGGGCGAAACCCACGCAAACACGGGGAGAATGTGCAAACTCCACACGGACAGTGACCCAGAGCCGGGATCGAGCCTGGGACCTCGGCGCCGTGAGGCTGCAGGGTTCACCCACTGCGCCACCATGCTGCCCCTTTTCTTTTTGTTGCTCATCATCGTTTCTCTACTGTTGTCCTTACTGACAAATACAGTGGATAGACTTTCATAGGCTTCTTTTTGTTGCTCATCACCTGTTTCTTCACTCTTGTCCTTATTAACAAATTCAGTGGATAGCCATTCATAGTCTTCTTTTCGTTGCTCATCATTTGTCAGATTACTGCCATCCAATGCAGCAACGGTATGCAATTCCATCAATCTATTAGATTCATCTACCATTAATGGGTGCTATTCAGCTTTTCAATCGTGTTGATGACGGAATGATCAGTTAAGCCGAATATTTCTACCATATCTGAATAATATTCTTTAATGTATGAGCTACCTTCTGTATTCTCATATTAGTTAAAATTGTCTTCTTTCACTGCTCTCTTTCTGGAGTCTTTCATTGCCCTTCCTGTGGGGTCTTTCATTCTGTAAACTGCTTGTTTAATGGTGCTGCAAAAGTCTTCTTTTTCAGCTGTTCATTTAAATTCAATCAACATTCTGCCTTGCGAGTCAAAATTATTCTGTTTCTTTCCTTCTAAATTTGTTTTTTCGCTTGCTGGGCATTTTTTTCTTAAGTGGCCACAACACGTCAGTGACGTCATGTGCAAACTTCTATTGTATATGCACAAATCAATTATCGTCCAGAGTGAGCGCTTTTTTCTCGTGCATTTTTTCTTTAACTGTGGATGTCCGAAATGTCCGACTTCTGAAGCGCCATTTTTTTCAAGTGCGCTTGCGCAAACTGGGTTTTTCAGCACGCTGAATTTCTAGCTGTGCCACAGCTTCAATGGTATCAACCATGTTGAGTATTTTCGTGCCACTTTCTCACACTAGCATTTCGGAACTTTTATTTTTAGCAGCCTTACTTGCAGGGGATTTATGAATAGATTCTTTTACTGTTAGTTCTTTTTCTGAAAAAGTTTTTTACAGAGGTTTCCATTGATTGAGGGGAGGCTCACAATGCTGATCAAATTTTTAAATTACCAGCTCACAGTTATTTTTATCATCTTTTTCAAAGTTAAATGATTTAAATAAGTCTATGGTTTGTGGTCCAGTTATATTTAAGAGGAGGGCTATTTTCCTATTATCTGGAGCTGAGTCACGCGCAGAGGCAATTACAAAAACTCCAAATTGTTGCTTGAAGTTTTTCCAATTCAAGTTTAGTTTGCCATACATTTTGAAGGGTGCTGGTTTGTTCAGAACTTCCATGTTGGTCTCAGTTCTTCTTTTGTTGCAGTTTCTGAGATGTGCAGCGATGCGATTACTTTTTCTTTCTTCCTTTCTTATTGCTTTTTAGGAATACCCACCTGGCACCATGTGGTGATCCTTGTGAGGGATTTCCAGGATGGAAGGCGTAGTGATCACAAAGACACACAAAGATCTTTTAAAGAACTAAACTAAGTTTATTAACACTACTAAATTTGAATTTGACTCTCATTCTAAATAGCAAACATATATATAAGAATTAAACGACACTCACTAACACTATCTCTATCTATTAACTATAACTATAATATCTTAACTAACTCTGCTGCTTCAGCTCCAATCTAATCTCCTCCTTCTGCTCCCACAAGGCTCAGCATCATCCCTTATATACGTCTAGGATTAGCTCCCTCTAGTGGCTATCTGTATACACTTCATTAACCCTTGCATTTCCTTCATGTATGATAATACCACACCACCCGATGCAATTTTGCACTCCGGAGTCATCGTTTTCATGATGGCAGAGGGCTGCGGCGACTCTCTGGCCTCAGGGATATTTGCCGGTGGTGGCATGGAGGGTCCCCCGTTTCTGCTGCAGCTTCCGACGCCGGGTGCTTCCATCTCCATTCCAGAGCTTTTCCCGGTGTTATTTCAAGATCTGTCCGGTGGCCTTGTATTGCAAGAGGAACGGGGGTCTGAGCCACAGACTCCTTCTGGCCCAGTTCCCCGAGAGGAGTCCGTGAGGAACCGTTTGTCGATGATCTGTGGGGTTGGATCGAGGTAGACCCAGGGCTAATTGGTGGGTTCCATGCCGTCTGCCACTCTCAATTTGGCAGGGGACCCAGTCCCAGATGATGACTGCCCGGAGGAGGACAGCTGCTCGGTGGGGGGCATGGGGATGATTTTGAGTCCGTCTGTAGCGAGGCGGTGGACTCCCTTGTGCCTGACACCGAGCTGTCACTTATCCCCCGCGGGTAACTCCGGGATTTTCTACATGCCAACTGCGTTCGCTGAAAACAAGTGCAGCTAGCCCTCGACCGTTGGTTGGACATGGCGCTGCTCATTTAATCTTTCCATGCCTACTGTAAAGAGGTAGGAGATGTGGGCGCGACTGAGCAGCGCTGGCTGAAATCTTTCCCCGCCAGAATCCAGAGCAAGTGGAGGGGCACCCGCTCCTCTGCTCCTTCCGAGCACGAAAAAGGTGATGGTGAAGGTGGCATGGAAGTGCCAGCCTCAACACCAACGGCAGCAGGGACACGATCCGCATGTTCCAAAACTTCTCGAGGAGGGGAAGTATGCGACATGCTTCCTGCAAGAAACCAACACGGCTCTGGGAGACAAAGCCACATGACTCCTGGAGTGGCAAGGGGATGGGGTCTACTTGAATCACGTTTAAGCAGTGCGGCTATCTTGTTGGCCCCACATTTTCAGCTGGTGACCTTGGGTGTGAAGGAGCCAATTCCAGGCCTGTTGCTGCACTTCATGGTCCGCGAGGGGAGTGAGGTACATCACCTTGTGAATGTCTATGCGTCCCATGCTGGCCAGCAGCAGACCGCTTTCTTTGAGCAAGTGTCCACTCATCTTGGCACCATCGCTGCAGGCGAGTGCATTGTCCTGGGGGGGGGGGGTTAATTGCACTCTCAGGACAAAGGACTGCCTCGTTACCCAGTGCAGCTCCCATGCGGTGGTGAAGTTAAGAAACGTGGTTGGGTTCTTTGACTTGGTGGATGCTCCATCCTGCCTCCTGCATCTTCACCTTTGTGAGGCCTGGGGTCGGAGTGTCCAGAATCGACTACCTCTACATTTCCAGTGCATTTTTGTCCCATGCCCTGACATCCTCTATGCACTAGGTGCCGCGCTCAGACCATTGTCTAGTGTGGGCAGGGCTCGGTCTGTCTCGCACTCAGTCGCAGTCTACGTACTGGCAATTTAACAATCTACTTCTGGAGGACGAGCAGTTCCTTTGCTTGTTTTGTCGCTTCTGGACCGGCTGGAGAAAGAAGCTGGGAGGCTTCCCCTCCTTGAGGCTGCGGTGGGACTTGGGCAAGACTCATGTGCATACCTTCTGTCAGGAGTAATCGAGAGGATCGACAAAGAGGCAGAAATCCAGGGTCAAGGAGTTGGAGAAGGAGGTGCTCGACCTGGAGTCACGTCTCGATCAGCCTAGTGAGGACCCGGTCCTGCGGCTGGTGTCCAGAGCAAAGAAGGGTGCGCTGCTGGACCTGCAATTTGTCGGGTACCGCAACTCGTACGTGAGGTTGCGGATCCAGATTCTCACGGACATGGACCGCAGCTCCCCCTTCCTCTGAGGGCTGGTGCCCCACAATCATAGCCGCCTCGCAGAAATGCCCTCCGTGCCTTTTCGCACTGCAGAGGGGTTTCCTGTACGGGCTGCTGCTGCACATCCTTCACCTCCTTACAGAAGCCTGAACAATCCATGGCGTGGCTTGCTGCCGTCCGGCAGCAGAGGTCCCCACTGGAGGTCCCTCAATGGAGGAGTAACCACCCCCATAATCTTGGGGACTTGGGATGGAGGGTGTTGCATGCTGCAGTACTGTACAATCACTGATTGCACCGTTTGATGGACTCCCAAGAAGCCTGCCATTTTTGTGGCCTTATGGAGTCCATGGACCACATCTATGTTACGTGTTATAGGCTGCACCCCCTTTTTAGTTTTTTGTCAAATCTTTTGTTGAAATCTTGTTTGCACTTCAGCCCCACACTCCTGAACTACGGGCACCTGGTGTGGAAAGGGGCAGGAAAGGCAGAGGACCTCTTTCTGAACCTGTTCCTGGGCATGGCGAAGCGGGCGATGAGGGGGTCGTCCGACCAGACTGTCTGCCCCTTTTCTGCGGCTACATTTGAGGCTGGGTGTCCCTAACAAGGGAGCATGCGGTGTCCACGGGCACTATTGAGCCCTTCTATGCCTGGTGGTATTGCAGAGGTTGGTGTGCTTTATTGACCCCTTAATTGCATTCTCAATTGATGTTTTTAAATTTCCATTGATCTTTGTTATGTTTGGGCAGTGCCCATAACAGGAGAGGTCCTTTTTACTTTGTACCTAAGTTTGTTTCCTTTCTTTTATTTTGGTGGACCTCAAAAGAGTGGCCAATCCACCTCACCTAAACATCTTTGGACTGTGGAAGGAAACTGGAGCACCTAGAAAAACCTATGCAGACAGGGGGAGAAAATGCAAACTCCATGCAGACATTCACCCAAGGCTGGAATTTAACCTCAGTCCCTGATGCTGTAGTCTTACAACACCAGGTTAATGTCCAGCAGGTTTGTTTCAAACACAAGCTTTCGGAGCAGTGCTCCTTCCTCAGGTGAATGGAGAGGTATGTTCCAGAAACATTTATAGAGACAAAGTCAGAGATGCTGGACAATGCTTGGAATGCGAGCATTTGCAGGTAATATCTTGTCTGCTTACTGTGCTCACCACAGCCCAACGCCAGCATCTCCACATCATGCCTACCATCGACACCACACACTGCCAGCTCAAAGTGGAGAGGATCTCCAGGAAGATCGCGCACATAGACACTGACATTAACTTTCTACAAAGATGCAAAAAAGTGGTCAAGATATTACCTGCAAATGCTCGCATTCCCCACAACCCAAAAGATGTGCAGGGTAGGTGGATTGGCCACGCGAAATTGCCCCTAAATTGGAAAAAATGAATTGGGTACTTTAAATTTGAAAAAAAAGAGAGCAAACAGGCATTCAAATAACAAATAAATATCCAATATTCCACCGTCCACCCTCCTTGCCACTACCCTCCACCTCCCCTACCTCCTTTTTTTAACCCCTAACAGTTCCCCCCCACCCCCTCCACTGCTGACATCTTAACTGTTTTCAACGTAGTTGATGAATGGTTCCAGCACCAGGAAAACCCTCAAGGTGAACATGATTTTTTCCAACCTGAGGAATTCCACGAGGTCGCTCATCCAAAACCCGGTTTCGGCGGCTACGAGTCCCTCCATTCCAACAACATCCGTCTCCGGGCTACAAGGGTGGCAAAGGCGAGCACATCAGCCTCTCTCACCCACTGGGTTCCCGGGTCTTCCGACACTCCAAAGATTGTCACTTCTGGACTCGGGACCACCTTCACCCGCAACACCTCCGACATAACATCAGCAAACCCCTGCCAAAATCCTCCCAGCTTCGGACAGCCCCAAAACATGTGCCCACCCGTGCACCGCCCACACCTATCCTCGACCCCCTCAAAAACCCTACTCATCCTGGCCACCATCATCTGTGCCCTGTGGACTACATTGAACTGAATGAGGTTAAGCCTCGTACACAAAGAGGATGCGTTCACCCTCCTCAAAGCCTCCCCACACAGCCCAGCCTCTGACCTCTTTCCAAGCTCTTCCTCCCACTTATGCTTGACTTCTCCAATTGGGGCTCCTTCCCAGTTCATTAGCTCTTTGTAGATCTCCAAGACTCGGCCCTCACCCACCCCTGTTTCGATACCACCTTGTCCTGCAATCCCGGGAGCAGCAGATCAGGAAAGGACGACACCTGCTTCCTCATATTCCTCTACCAGCCCCATCAAGCTCGAAAAGTTGCCCCCAATGAATAGGTCCCCAAACCGTTGAATCGCAGCCCACACCCACTACTGGAACCCCGTGACTAGCCCACTCGGAGCGAACCTATGTTTCCAGCTGATCGGTGCCCAAACTGAGGCCCCCTCCTGTTTCAGGTGTTGCTGCCAGTGTTCCCACTCCCTCAGGGCCGCCACCATCACCGGAGTTTTGGAGCACCTGACCGGTAGGTACGGCAGGTGCTGTCAACAATGCCCCTAAT
Organism: Scyliorhinus canicula; assembly: GCF_902713615.1. Taxonomy (NCBI): domain Eukaryota; kingdom Metazoa; phylum Chordata; class Chondrichthyes; order Carcharhiniformes; family Scyliorhinidae; genus Scyliorhinus; species Scyliorhinus canicula. The sequence goes on from NC_052150.1 coordinate 117,312,595, forward strand.
CTGACAGGGTAGTTTCCAGAACGGGGTGGAAGAGGGGAAGGTTTCGGATATTTATAAAGAACTCATGGAGTCGGAGGAAATGCAAACAGAGGAGCTAAAGTGCAAATGGGAAGATGAGCTGGGGAGGAGATAGAGGCAGGTCTGTGGGCGGATGCGTTAAGCAGAGTCAACACATCCTCATCATGTGCCAGGCTCAGCCTGATACAGTTTAAGGTCGTTCACCGGGCACACATGACGGTAGCCCGGATGAGCAAGTTTTTGGGAAAGAGGACAGGTGTGCGAGATGTGCGGGAGGGCCAGCAAACCATATCCATATGTTTTGGGCATGTCCGAATCTTTGGGGATTTTGGCAGGGTGTTACAGAGGTCATGTCCATGGTGTTAAAAACAAGGGTGGCGCCGAGCCCAGAGGTGGCGATTTTCAGAGTGTCGGAAGATCCAGGAATCCAGGGGGTCAGAGAAGCTGACGTCTTGGCCTTTGCCTCCTTGGTAGCCTGGAGACGGATGTTGTTAGCGTGGAGGGACTCAAAGCCCCCAAATTCAGAGATCTGGCTTAGTGACATGGCTTGGTTTCTCAGACTTGAGAAAATAAAGTTTGCCCTTAGAGGGTCAATGCTAGGGTTCGTCCGGAGGTGGCAGCCGTTTGTCGACAAAACTAACTGTCATCAAGGGGAGGGGGGGCGGAGTTAGATTATTGTTCAGAGGAGGTGATACCTGTGAGGGAGGGAGGCGGTCTTTGCACTATGTTTATATTTGTATTTGTACTGTTTACTATTATTATGTATTATAAAAATTATAAATGCCTTAATAAAATGTTTTTCAAAAAGAACAGTGCCCCTAATCTCGAGTCCCTACAAGTGGCTGCCTCCTTCTGCTCTCATACCGTCCCCTTCCCCACAACCCACTTCCTTGCCATGGCTATGTTTGTTGCCCAGAAACAATTCATCAAGTTTGGCAGAGTCAGCCTGCCTCGCCCCCTTATCCCCGCTCCAGCAACACCTTCTTTACTCATGGGGCTTTACCCATCCACACAAACCCTGAAATCAGTGCATTAAGTATCCTAAAAAAACCTTTGGAATAAAGACCGAGAGGTTCTGAACACAAATAAAAACCTTGAGAGAACCGTCATCTTCACAGAGTGCACCCGCCCTGCTAACGGCAGTGGGAGCACGTGCCACCTCTTAAATTTCCCCTTCATGTACTCCATCAACCAGGCCAGATTCAACTTGTGTAACTGCTCCCACCCCTTGCCACCTGGATGCCAAGATACCTGAATCTCACCCCCACCACCTTGAACGGCAGCTCACCCAGCCTCCTTTCCTACTCCCTCGCCGGGATCGGGAAGATCTCACTCTTCCCCAAGTTTGATTTGTACCCAGAGAACCGGCCAAATTCTTCTATTATGCCCCTGATCCTCCAATGCCCTCCAGTGGGTTTGATATATAGAGCAATAAATCATCCGCATACAGCAAGACCCTATCCTCCGCCCCCCGGCACTATCGCCTGCCAACCTCTTGACGCTCTAAGTGGCATTGCCAATGGCTCTATTGCCAAGGCAAAAAGCAGCGGGGAGAGTGGGCATCGCTGCGTCATCCTGCGATGCAACCTAAAATACCCCAAACTCACCCGGTTCGTCCGCACACTCGCTGCTGCCGCCGATACAACAGCTGGACTTAATCCACAAACCCCTGACAAACCCAAACTGCCCCAGCACCTCCCATAACTAATCCCATTCCACCCGGTCAAAGGCCTTCTCCCAGTCCGTTGGAGGCCTCTACCTCCACATTTTGTCCCTCTGGTGGCATCATTATAACGTTTAATAAACGCCTAATATTGACCGACAGATGCCGCCCCTTTACAAACCCCGTCTGGTTTTCCACGTCCCCTCCAGCACACAGTCCTCAATCCATGAGGCCAAGATCTTAGCCAACAACTTGGCATCCACAGTCAGCAAACTGGACAGTAGGACCTACACTGTTCCAGGTCCTTATCCTTTACAATTAAGGAAATCAAGGCCTGTGACAACATGGGGGGAATTTCTCCTTCTCCTTTGCCTCATTTAATGCTCTTACCAGCAGGGGCCCCAGCTCCCTCAAGAACCTTTAATAAAATTCCACTGGGAAGCCATCCGGGCCCGGTGCCTTGCCCGCCTGCATTGCCCCATACCCTCCATCACCTGCACCAATCCAATGGGTGCTCCCTGCCCCTCCACCAGGTCCTTCTTCACCTTAGGGAACTCCAACCCATCTAAAGAAACGCCTTATTCCCTCCACCCCGGCCGGGTGTTCCGAATCATATAGCCTCTTGTAAAAGTCCTCAAATAACTCATTGACCCCCACCGGGTCTAAGATCATTTTGCCCATTCAAGCCTTCACCTTTCGAATCTCCGTCGGTGCCTCCTGCTTCCTCAATTGGTATGCTAACATCCTACTCGCCTATTCCCCATATTCATAGACTTTCCCCTGGCCTTCCTCAGCTGCCCCACCGCCTTACCCGTAGATACCATTCCAAATCCCATCTGGGGTTTCCGTTGCTCTTTCAACAACTCAGCCTCCGTGGCCTCAGATTACCTCCTATCAACCTGCAGGATCCTGTCCACCAACCTCGCCATCTCAACCTGCTCCGTCTTGTTCATATGCGCCCTTATCGATATAAACTTCCCCTTAGCCACTGTTTTCAGCGCCTCCCATGGTGTGGCTGCGGAAACCTCCCTTGTGTCGTTCCGCTCCACATACCCCCAAATAGTAGCCCTCCCCCGCTCACAAACCTCCGCATCAACTAATAATCCCACATCTAACCTCCACTGCTTCTGCTGGCACCTTCCCCAATGTACCTGCAATTGCCTACCCAATGCGGCGCGTGATCTGAGACCACAATTGCCAAGTACCCCAGCCAACAACGTCCTATCCATCACAAAATAGTCGATCGATCCGGGAGTACACCCTATGTACATGGGAAAAGAACAAAAATCCTTCCCCCTCGGCCTACCAAACCTCCATGGGTCCACTCCTCCCATAAACTCCATAAGCCCTTTCAAATCCCTCGCCACTGCTTGGACTCAGCCGATCCAATTTTGTCTCAATAACCGTATTAAAATCTCTCTCCCCCTACCCCCATTATCAGCCGTTGGAAGAGTCCAGGTCTGGGATCTTCCCCAGCACTCGCAGTAATGATATGTACATAGGTATACCAGTGAAGGGTTAATTATTACATCTAAGTGTAATTCAAACACTAGAGGGCACCACCAGTTCCCAGTATAAATATCAGACCTCAGAGTTTCTTGGGTAGTGTTACCAGAGGAGAGGAATTGATCACAGCTCAAGGACTAGTTTAGATTAGAGAGAAGTAGAACGAGTACATCATTAGTTAATATTAGATTATAGATTACTGTATTAATAGTTATATCTCAGTAGAGTGTGCGAACTCTATTTAATTTAATCGCTGTTCAATAAATTAGTTTTGCTTCAATCTAAAGATTGCTGGTTTCTTTATCATCTACTCATCAAACCATTCTGGATCACAAGGCAAAGAATAACAACATACTACCTCAAAGTGTAATATAACACTCGCCTCAGGAATTCAACATCATCCCAATTTGGGGCATAAACATTTACCAGGGCCATCGGCATCCCCTCCAATTTCCCACCCACCATTACAAACCTTCCCCCTGAGTCTGCTACTATATTCCCCATCTCAAACGCTACCTGCTTATTCATTAGGATCATCACCCCCCACGTTTTCATATCTATTCCTGAGTGGAAAACCTGACCTACCCACCTTTTCCTTAGCCTGGTCTGATCCACAATCTTCAGGTGTGTTTCCTGCAAGAATCCTACATCCATCTTTAAGCTCCTCAAATGCGCGAACACACAGGACCTCTTGACCGGCCCATTCAATTTGATGTGATCAGTTCGGTCGGGGGTTGGGGGGTGGGGGTGGCAGACGACCCCCTCCACCCCCCGCCCTGCTGATCAACCATAGCCCCTCATGGCCCAGCCTCTGGCCCATGTAATGCAACCCTCTAGGCCTACTCTTGGATGTACACTGTCATTAATCTCCCCCCTATCGTACTTCAAACCCCACCCATTCCAGCTGGTTTCCCCCCCCCCAAAACAAAACAACAATCTCAACCCCCACTAACATACTAATCGCCTGCTCACTCCTCACTGTCCTCCCGTGAACTTGCCCACCCTGCTAGCCTGGCAGCCCCCGCCCGTGGCGCCTAACATCCTACGCCACACTGATTTAATATATATTTCCCCCCACCTAGAAAAATAACACCTAGAAGAAATAAAAGGGTGCACTCATCCAGCACGACCCTCCAGCAGCTCATCAAATAACCCTGAGTGAGAAAAAAAAGGGTTCTCCTCTGACCCCCCCCCCCCCCCCCAGAGAAACAGAAAAACAGAAGAATAACAACAATAACAGCCAACAAAACTCCCCAGCAAGGGGGCAGAGAGAACCAACATCCCGAACACCTCCTCGAAAGTTGAAATGAAATGAAATGAAAATCGCTTATTGTCACGAGTAGGCTTCAAATGAAGTTACTGTGAAAAGCCCCTAGTCGCCACATTCCGGCGCCTGTTCGGGGAGGCTGTTACGGGAATCAAATCGTGCTGCTGGCTTGCCTTGGTCTGCTTTCAAAGCCAGCGATTTAGCCCAAGTTCAATGTCCTCCTTCTCCTGACAGTCCATTTCTCTAACAAACTCCACCGCCTCCTCCAGTGTACCAAAGTAATACTTGCGACCAGTGTGGATCACCCAGAGGCGGGCCAGCATCCCGAACTTCACCCCCTTCTTAAAGAAGGCAGACTTTACTTATTGAAACCTGCTCTCCTCTTGGCCAGTTCCGCACCCAGGTCCTGATATACCCCTAGCATGTTACCCTCCCAAATACATCTCCTTGTCTGCCAGACCCACCTCAAGATCTTTTCCTTATCAAGGAATTGGTGTGACCTCACCACCATTGCCCTCGGCGGCTCATTCACCTGCGGCTTACTCATCAGTGCCCTATGCGCTCCATCTATCTCAGGGGCTGGTCGAAGGCCCCCTCCCCCAGCAACATCTCCATAAGAGCCAGCGTCCACTCCCTCAATGCCCTCCGGAAACCCCACAATCCTCAAATTCTGTCTCCGGCGTGGTTCTCCAGATCCTCCTCTTTTTCTTTGAGCTGCTTCTGGGTATCCCTCAACATCCCGAATCCGGCCGCCAATGAAGTAAGGTGCTCCTCATACTCCCCCACCATCTCCACCACCTTCTAGATTGCCTGACTTTGGGTCTGCAACCTCAGCTCCACATGATTGATCCCCGCTTTCAGTGGGTCTATCTCTTCGCCAGGTCCTTCAGAGCTTCTCTTCTCTGCTGGCTGAACTTCTTATTCAAGAAGTCCACAAGCTGCTCCATTGACCATTGTGATAGTAGGGCCGATTCCTTGCTCTCCGCCATCTTTCTCTGTGTCACAGGAAACATTTCTTGCTCCAACAGCTCCTTTCTTCTAAAACTTCTGGTCCACAAATCCATTCATCAGTGGAGTATAGTCTTCCTCCACCACTCCTGCACCTTTTTTCGTAAACATATCCGCCCGTTAATTGGTGAAAAGGACCAACAAAACCGCCTCGAGCGGGAGCTGCCAAATGTGCGACCACTCACACCATGGCCGCCACCGTAAGTCCTTCACTCAACTTTTTAATGCGCTATTCAACCTTTTGTGCATTTGCTCATAAAAGTGTAAGATGAAAAGCAGAGTGCAAGTGTTTTTTCTTTTCTTGTGAGGTGGTAGTTGATGGTAGAATGTAAATGTAAAGTCACAATTGTCCCAGATGACCATGGGCTGCTTTCCCCTTTGTGAGGGAGAGCTGACTGGTGGTGATCTAACCTGAGGATCACCACACCTCAGGCGAGGGGTTGAGAAGACGGGGCCTTCATGAATAACCTCTGTTTGTAAAAATCTACATTTGTGAAGAGTATTTGCCTCTATTGTATATGTAAATAATTTTCTACAAAAATTGGGGAAAGTGACAAAAATGATACTGCCATATCCAAACCTGTGGCTCATCAGCAATTTACATATGAACAGACAAATTGAACAAAGCTGGCCATTCTGTCGCTTGAGACTACTCTGCCATTTGATAAGATCATCACTGATCTGATTGTATCCTCAACTCCACTTTCCTGTCTGTCCTTTGACTCCCTTGTCAAGCAAGTATCTACCTAACTCAGCCTTAAAAATATTCAATGACCCTGTTTCCATTGCTCTCTGGGGAAGATAATTCCACACACTAACAACCCTGTGAAAGAAAATTATCGTCATTTCTGTCTTAAATGGGAGACCCCTTATTTTTAAAATGTGTTTCCTAGTTTTGGCCTCTCCCACAAGTGGAAACATCCTCTCGGCATCCATCTTGTCAATTCTTCTCAGGATCTTGTATGCTTCAATAAGATCATCTCGCTTTCTTCTAAACTCAAATGGATACAGGCTCAATCTTTCCAAATAAAATTAGGTTAAAGTCCAACATGTCTGTTTCAAACACTAGCTTTTGGAGCACTGCTCCTGCCTCATTCAACTGAGGAAGGAGCAGTGCTCCGAAAGCTAGTGTTTGAAACAAACATGTTGGACTTTAACCTGGTGCTGTAAGACTTCTTGTTGAACTCACCCCAGTCCAATGCAGGCATCTCCACATCACAAATAAAATTAATCCTTTCATCCCAGGAATCAATGAAGTGAACCATCTCTGAACATCTAATCCTATTATGTACTTTCTCAAGTAAGGAGAACAAAACAGTAAGTGCTTTAGCTGTGCTCTCATAAACCTATGATACAATTGTACCAACATTTTCCTACTTTTATATTCCATTCTCCCTGCAATAAACAGCAACATTTTATTTTCCTTTCTAATATATTTTGTAATTCATGTACCAGGACACCCAGACCCCTCTGTACCACAGTTTTGCAATCTTTCTCTAAATAATATAATTCTATTCCATTTGTGAGGAAAATGAGAGGTCTTCATTTTTTCTTTGCAATACCATTCTCATAAATTAGAAAATGAACTTGTGTTTCTGAGCAATGGTGTGACTGGTTTAATTAAACTGGAGACAGTTAGATTGCAAAGGTCAAAACAATCAATATAAGTATGAGATTATCCAGTTTGGCCAAAAAAATAGAAAGGCAAATTATCTAAATGTAAAGCAGATTCAAATTGCGTTTGGGAACGGGATCTGGGTGTCTTTGTTCATAAATCACAAAAAGTCGGTATGCAGGTACAGCATGTCATAAAAAAAGCAAATGGAAATTTAGCGTTTATTGCAAAAGGTCTGGAGTATTAAAGTAGAGAGGTGTTGTTGCAATTGTACAGTGGGCTGGTGAGACCACATCTGGAGTATTGTGTCCAGATTTGGTCTCCTTATTTGAGGAAGGGTGTGGTGGCATTGGAGGCAGTTCAGTGGAGGTTCACCGGATTGATTTTGGGGATGAAAGGATTGACATATCAGGAGAGATTGAATAGTTTGGGTTATACTTACTGAAGTTTAGAAGAATGAGAAGGGATCTGATCGAGGTATATAAAATACTAAGGGAATGATAAAACAAACATTGACGAAATGTTCCCCCTTGTGGGGCAATCTAGAATGAGAGGTCACAGATATAGGCTGAGAGGCGGTAGATTTAAAACGGAGATGAAGAGGGGCAGCACGGTAGCATGGTGGTTAGCATAAATGCTTCACAGCTCCAGGATCCCAGGTTCGGTTCCCGGCTGGGTCACTGTCTGTGTGGAGTCTGCACGTCCTCCCCGTGTGTGCGTGGGTTTCCCCCGGGTGCTCCGGTTTCCTCCCACAGTCCAAAGATGTGCGGGTTAGGTGGATTGGCCATGCTAAATTGCCCGTAGTGACCTTAAAAGTAAGGTTAAGGGTGTGGGGGGTTGTTGGGTTACGGGTATAGGGTGGATACGTGGGTTTGAGTAGGGTGATCATTGCTCGGCACAACATCGAGGGCCGAAGGGCCTGTTCTGTGCTGTACTGATCTATGTTATGAACTACATCTCGCAGAGTGTGGTGAATTTGTGGAGCTCACTGCCCTATGTCCACATTAATTCTTACCAACTTTTACAGATGTACCATAGAAAGCATCCTATCTGACTGCATCACAGCCTGGTATGGCAACTGCTCGTCCCAAGACCGCAAGAAACTTCAGAGAGTCGTGAACACAGCCCAGTCCATCACATGGACCTGCCTCCCATCCATTGACTCCATCTACACCTCCCATTGCTTGGGGAAAGCGGGCAGCATAATCAAAGACCCCTCCACCTGGCTTACTCACTCTTCCAACTTCTTCCATTGGGCAGGAGTTACAAAAGTCTGAGAACACACATGAGCAGACTCAAAAACAGCTTCTTCTCCGCTGTTACCACACTCTTAAATGACCCTATTATGGACTGACCTGATTAATACGACACTCCTGTATGCTTCACCCGATGCCGGTGTCTATGTATTTACATTGTGTATCTTGTGTTGCCCTATTATGTATTTTCTTTTTTTTTCTTGTATTTAATTATCTATTTCAGCTGCTCACAGAAAACTACTTTTCACTGTACCTAGGTACATGTGACAATAAACAAATCCAAATCCGTTGTATGATGGCGGCATCTGAATCATTAAATGGTTTCAAGAAGGAGATAGATATGTTGAAATTTTTAAAAAATGGGTTGAAAGGATTTGGCGAACAGGTAAGGAGTTGAATTTGAGACCAGGAAGAGATCAGCGATGATCTGATTGAATGGTGGAGCAGGCTGGAAATGCTGAATTGCCTACATCAGATCCTAATTCCCATGTTCCTATGGATAGGAGTTATGAAGTCAAGTGGTTGATAGTAATAAACAGTGGGTCAGAGAAGTAACTTAACCAGGAATTTACATTGAGCAAATAAGGGAAGTAATTTTAAAGTTGACTTGGATTTCAAAGGAAACATCTATCATTGGGAGATAATTTGGAGATAATTTGTCATAATCTTGGATGTGAACTCTTGTCGAACACCTTTAGGAAATCCAAGTGTGCATTGCATCTACAGGTTCCCCTTTATTCATATTAATTCCTCCAAAGAACTTTAATAAACTAAGTAAAACATGATTTCTTTATCACAAAACCATGTTGACTCTGCCTAATTGCATTAAGACTTTCTAAGTGCCCTGCTCTTTAACAATTGATTCCTCTAATCTCTGATCTACATTAGCTCCTGGTTGAGCAATGTCTCAATTTTAAAATGTTCATTCTTGTTTTCAAGGTCCTCTGTAGCCTTTCACCTCTCTATCTTTGCAACCTCTTTCAGCTCTCCAAAGTATTTATGCTTCCTTAATTCTGACCTCATGCATCTCCCTAATTTTAATTACTGCACCATTGACAGTTCTCCTTTCAACTGGCTTCTGGAATTCCCTCCCTAAGTTTATTTGGCTCTCTTTTTAAGATGCTCCTTAAACCCAACTCTTTGACAACGCTTTTGGTCATCTGCCCTAATATCCCCATCTGTGGCCCAATAACAAATTTTATTTGACAACACTCCTATTAAGTGTCTTATTTGGGGTGTTTTACTATGTGATATAAATGAAAGTTATTGTTGAAGAGCATATTGCTTTGGAGCTGGCTGTGTCACTCTGATTGAGAAACACTCAGTAATTGGTGCATTCGGTCCTCATTAGAAGATAAGTGGGTGCCTTGTGTGAACCCATGCAGAACAACTTCTATAATACGATGTTCCCCATGTGGAGACAAGGATGTACAAAACTATATTTGAATCCATAACCAATTGTTTGTGCTCTTGTGAAAAGAGACAAACTTAAGCTGCCTTTTGGAATGCTACAAACTAAAATCTAATATTTATTTGTTCACGCTCTTGAAACTAATTGGCAAGCATGTTGCTATTCTTCAGTGTAAATAGTCCAGATTCAAAACTCAACTCATTACCAACTACAAAATGAAATGTTTTTGCCACAAGTGACCTGGAATGTTCTTTCCCTCTCATAAAATCAGACAAGTGTAGCTCCAAGGTTGTGAATCGCTACATTTTCCTCAATAAAATATTCTACACTTTCGAAAGGATTAATTAAAAATTTGCGCTTAGTTTATTTCGCTGACATATATGCAAGTTAACTGGGGACTCTAACCCATCTGGCACAGGGTACAGCACCAGCTCTCCCACCTGATTGATTGGTGGTTGCGGCTCACCAACAATGGAACTGGGCGCGCAGGCGCAGACTGGCCCCCGGAAAGATACATCATTGGGATGTAGTACCCATGCGCGGGCCCTGGCTGCTGCGGGACGGTGAGGGAGGGACCGATGTCAGTGTCTGGTCGCATCTCTGCACTTGTGAATCATTCTGCTTCTTTAATGGGACACCACTTCAGCTCAACAAATCTCTGTTTATAAGTGAGCTTGATATAGGTGAGGTAATATTTGAATCTTGCTGTATCATCGTAATTTTTTTTTTCTTATCCATCCTGTATCTTTGCTGCTCATTTGTTTTATTGTCCCTTTCCCTGTCTTGGGGGACGAAAAACACTCCCTGTACTTTGGAAACCGGCATCAGCGATTCGTGGTTTAAGTGAACGCGGGACGTTGGCCTTGGGCTGTGATGCTGTAGCCTTGCGGTATGGTCCTTCTGCATCATCCACCCGCTACATTGCCGTCTGCACAGCACTTGACGCCTTCAGTAATTTGTATTGATCTAACGTTTTGAAATGGAATACGTGGGGGAGGGGAGGGGAAAGCTCCCCAAATTGCAATTAAGCTGTTTTGCCCCAAGATGCCATTTTACTTTCAATGTAGGTGTGTGCCAGATCGAGTGCCCATTTTCAGCGGGAAGACGCGCCTTACCTGATTATTAGAAAAGTTATTTTAACATTTGTGGTAAAGTAAATATTAAATATCCGGAGGAGGAATAATTATTTGAAACTGCCAACATGGATTTTAGAAGAGAATATTGCACCTGACAACCCCAAGTTCTTTTAAAGAAACCACAGGCTGCCTCAAAGCACTTTACAGCCCATGGAGTATTTTTGAAGTTTGGTCACTGTCAAAGGAAAGGTAGCAACCAATTTACACATAGAAAGTTTCTACAAACAGTAATGTCAAAATGACTAGATAATCTGTTTTGTTAAGTTAATTGAGGGACAAATATTGGCCTGAACATCTGAAATAACTCTTCTGCTTTTCTTTGAAATTATGCCATGGCACCTTTTACTTCCATCTGCGAGATCACATGCGGCCTTGCTGAACTTCGGTTGTGTATTTGTGCAATTGAGAGGTTTGAGTAAATTGGGCCAATCAGCTCTGGAGTTTAGAAGAGAAGCAATTTCATTGAAAAATTAGATTATGAATAGACTTGACAGGGTAGATGCTAAAAGTTTTTTCCCGCTGGTTGGAGAATCTTAAAAGGGGAGGGGGAACACTCTCCTGATGAGAGAGCAATAATTTAGCACTGCAATGAGAAATTATTTCACTCAAAGGGGTTGTGAATCTTTGGAATTCTGAGGGTTGTAGGTCCTCTATCATAGAATAAATTTAGGCAGGGATAGATAGATTTTTGTGGTCTCCGGGAATCAAGGGATAGGAGGAGCAGCAGGAAAGTGGAGTTGAAGATCGACCATGGCAGAAAAGGCCCAGTATGCTGCGTGATCCCCTGCCCCTATTTTTCTGTAATCCTCCCTTCAAAACCCAACTAAAATGAATTATAATACCTGATGCACAATCAATGGACACGAAACGTAGGTGAAGTCAGAATCGAAAGGCTTTAATTAGCAAGAAGTAAGCACGGCAGCAGACGTACAGGAAATGGCCTGGCTGCAGGGAAACACGGGTTCTTATACCCCGCTGTGTAGGCGGAGCTACCTTCCTCTTAGCCAATAGGGATAAGAAGCATACGATACTTGGGCCAATGGGCAGCGAGCCCTCTGCACCAATGGCAGCACACACTCTCAGTTACCGTGATACCCCTAGTCATACTACCACATTCACCCCTTGTTGAGAAAGGAACCGGGGGGGGGGGGTGTACGGGAATGTGGACATGGAGAGAGGGGGGGGGGGTGTCCCGTGCGAGTGGGTAACAGACTGGTAATATGACTAGTGATGTCGGATCGTACCTGTTCAACGGTGGCTGCCCACTGGCCCGCAACTATTTACAGAGTCGAGTCAGGACACAGTAACGGGTTTGAGAACAAAAAAAAAAGAGAACAAGCAAGAACAAGGGTCCATCAACAGTTCACATAGACTCGATCAGCCGATTGGGTGCCTTGGACTTCCTGTGCGACCTGCGGAGCTGCGCTGGAGACGTTGGAGTGGCGGTCGTCCGTGACTCCGGGAGCAATGATCCGGTCCTTGTGGCTGCGTCCGTACCTCTAGTCGGAGCTGGCGAGGGCCAGGCCGGGAGAGGGTCGTCCTGTCCATTAGGCGTGTAAGCGTGTCGGTGGGCCAGGGAGGGGAGTGCCTGCCAGGAGCAGTTGCGGTTGGGGGGGGGGGGGGTGGCGCCGGAGAGCGGTGGCCGGGATCCGGCGGGTGCCAGGTCCCGTAGGGAGACCGTGTCCTGTCGGCCGTCGGGATACTCCATATACGCGTACTACAGGTTTGCGTGGAGCAGCTGGACCCTCTCGGCCAATGGGTCCGACTTGTGCACCCGCACGTGTTTCCGGAGCAGGTTGGGCCCGGGGGCAGCCAGCCAGGTCGGGAGCGGGGTCCCTGACGAAGACTTCCTGGGAAAAACAAGAAGGCGTTTGTGGGGCGTTTGATTAGTGGATGTGCAAAGAAGTGACCGGATTGAATGGAGGACGTCTGGGAGGACCTCTTGCCAGCGGGAGACTGGGAGATTTCTGGACCATAGGGCCAGCAGGACAGTCTTCCAGACCGTACCGTTCTCCCTCTCGACCTGTCCGTTACCCCTGGGGTTGTAACTGGTCGTCCTGCTGGAGGCGATGCCCCTGCTGAGCAGGAATTGATGCAGTTCGTCACTCATAAAGGAGGACCCCCTATTGCTATGAATGTAAGCGGGGAATCTGAACAGGGAGAAAATGGTGTGTAGGGCGTTAATGATGGTGGGTGTGGTCATGTCGGGGCAGGGAATGGCGAACGGGAAGCGGGAGTACTCGTCAGTCACGTTGAGGAAGTACGTGTTGCGGTTGGTAGAGGGGAGGGGACATTTGAAGTCCATGCTGAGGCGTTCAAAGGGGCGGGAAGCCTTTATCAGATGCGCTTGTTCAGGGCGGTAGAAGTGCGGCTTGCACTCCACGCAGATGTGGCGGTCCGTAGTGACTGTCCTGACCTCCTCGATGGAGTAGGGCAGGTTGCGGGTCTTGATAAAATGGAAAAAATGGGTGACCCCTGGGTGGCAGAGGTCCACGTGGAGGGTTCGAAGGCGGTCCACTTGTGTGTTGGCACAGGTGCCGCGGGACAGGGCATTGGGAGGCTCGTTCAGCTTCCCAGGACGATATAAGATGTCGTAGTTGTAGGTGGACAGTTCGATCCTCCACCGCAAGATCTTGTCGTTCTTTATCTTGCCCCTCTGTGCGTTGTCGAACATGAAGGCTACTGACCATTGGTCTGTGAGGAGGGTGAAACTCCTGCCGGCCAGATAGTGCCTCCAATGTCGCACAGCTTCTACTATGGCCTGTGCTTCCTTCTCGACCGAGGAGTGGCGGATCTCAGAAGCGTGGAGGGTACGGGAGAAGAAGGCCACGGGTCTGTCCTCTTGGTTGAGGGTGGCCGCCAGAGCTACATCGGATGCGTCGCTCTCGACCTGGAAGGGGTGGGACTCATCGATAGCTCGCATCGTGGCCTTTGCAATATCTGCTTTGATGCGGCTAAAGGCCTGGCGGGCCTCCAACGACAGGGGGAACGTGGCTGATTGGATGAGGGGACCCACTGGGCGTAATATGAAAAGAAACCCAGACAGCGCTTGAGGGCTTTGGGGAGTGGGGGAGGGGGAGCTCCATCAGGGGGCGCATGCATTCCGGGTCGGGGCCTATCACTCCGTTACGCACGACGTAGCCGAGGATGGTTAGACGATCGGTGCTAAACACTCATTTGTCCTTGTGGGTCAGGTTCAGGAGTTTTGCGGTTCTGAGGAATTTGCGGATGTTGGTGTCGTGGTCCTGCTGATCCGTGGCCGCAGATGGTGACATTATCGAGATACGGGAAGGTTGCCCGTAAACCGTATCGGTCGACCATTCGGTCCATCTCCCTTTGGAAGACCGAGACCCCGCTTGTGACACCGAAGGGAACCCTTAAAAAAGTGGTAGAGCCGCCTGTCCGCCTCGAACGCAGTGTACTTGCGGTCACGCGCGGATGGGGAGCTGATGGTAGGCGGACTTGAGGTCCACCGTGGAGAAGACCTTGCACTGCGCGATCCTGTTGACCAGGTCGGATATACGGGGGAAGAGGGTGCGCTTCCAGCTGCGTAAACCTGTTGATGGTCTCACTGTAGTCTATGACCATCCTATTCCTCTCCCCGGTCTTTACCACCAGCACTTGTGCTCACCAGGGGCTGTTGCTAACCTCGATGACCCCTTTCTTCAGAAGCCGCTGGACCTCGGACCTGATGATCAGCAGCAAACACCTGTGGGCAGCCGCAGTTCCTCCCCAGCACGAGGAGCGCACGGTAAAAATCGTCCAGTGACTCACCAGGTATCTGCTGCCTCGTGGCTAGCAAGTGCCGAGCGTAGACTTGGTTCACCGGCCGTATGAAATGTCCTTTGAGCAAGTCCATATCCACGCCGTAGTCTGTCGTGTCCTCTATGAGCGTGTACACAGTGGTGCCGACGCACGAGTGGAGGATGTGCAGTTTCTGCTCCCTCGTCGGGACATTTTCCGCTGTGCTCAGGTAACTATTGAAGCAAGCCAGCCAATGCTTAAATGCGGCTGTTGCATTCCCTGCGTGAGGGCTGAGTCGAAGACACTCCGGCTTGATGCGGAGCTCCATCCTTTAAAATCTTGCTAATTAAATTGATGCACAATCAATGGACACGAAACGTAGGTGAAGTCCGAAACGAAAGGCTTTAATTAGCAAGAAGTGAGCCCGGCAGCAGACGTACAGGAAATGGCCTGGCGGCCGTGGAACACTGGTTCTTATGCCCCGCCTCGTAGGCGGAGCTACCTTCCTCTTGGCCAATAGGGATAAGAAGCACACGATATTTGGGCCAGTGGGCAGCGAGCCTTCTGCACCAATGGCAGCTCACACTCCCAGGTACCGTAATACCCCTAGTCATACTACCGCAATACCATATGGTAGATTACTCTTTGATAAGGAGTTTCATTTACATAATACCAGGAAGTAATACTGAACATTTTCACTTTACCTATGACCTTTCCTCCACTTTTGGCCTTTTGAGCATACTGGATTTTAATTGTTCCACCATTGCTGGCTACGCGTTCTACTGCCAGGACCCAAAGCTCTCAATGCCATCCTAAACTCTAAACTTCTCCTTCCTCCTCCTTAAAATGCCGTTGGTCAATTATCCTAATATAGAATTTACAGTGCAGAAGGAGGCCAATCGGCCCATCGAGTCTGCACCGGCTCTTTGAAAGAGCACCCTACCCAAGCCCACATCTCCACCCTATCCCCACAACCCAGTAACCCCACCCAACCTAACACTAAGGGCAATTTTGAACACTAAGGGCAATTTAGCATGGCCAATCCACCTAACCTGCACATCTTTGGACTGTGGGAGGAAACCGGAACACCCGGAGGAAACCCGCGCGCACACTGGGAGAACGTGCAGATTCCGTACAGACAGTGACCTAAGCCAGGAATTGAACCTGGGACCCTGGAGCTGTGAAGCAATTGTGCTAACCACCGTGCTGCCCAAATATATCTACTCCTCCATGTCAAATTTTGTTTGACAATACTCCTGTGAAACTGCTTGGGACATGTGTTAAATACACTATATAAATACAGGTACAAATAGTTGTCGTCCAAGTCAAGCCCAAATATGTGCAGGTTAGGTGGATTGGGCACTCTTTTTTGAGGTCCAGCAACAAAAAAGAAGAAAGGAAACAAACTTGGGGACAAAGCAAAAAGGGCCGCTCTTGTTGGAGGCCCTGCCGGAACATAACAAAAATCTACAAACACTTAAAAACATCAAATGAGAGTGCAATTAAAGGGGTCAATAAAGCACCCCAACCCCTGCAGTGCCCACCGGACACGGGAGGCCTCTGGTGCCTGTGGACACCACATGCTTCATTTCTAGGGATACCCGGCCACAAATGTAGCAGTGGAAAAGTCTGGTTCGACAACCCCCTTGGTTGCCCGCCGCCTGGACCTATAAAGGACGTGCTTTGCCAGGTTCACGAGGAGGTCCTCTACCTTCCCTGCCCCGATAGTGTCCAAAGGTTAGATGGGGAGGGGGAGGAGGCCAGGGTGTTCTTTCAGAGGGTTGGTGTAGACTCGATGGGCCGAATGGCCTCCTGCACTATAGGAATTCCATGAGTCCGTGAAACGGTGAAATCAGTGATTGTACAGCACTGCTGCATGCAACACCCTCCACCCCAGATTACCAAGATTAAGGAGGAAGATCCCTCCATAGAGGGACCTCCAGTGGGGACCTCTGCCGCCGGATGGCAACAAGCCACGCCATGGCGTGTGCGTGCTTCTGTAAGGAGTTGAAGTGTGTACAGCAGCAGCCCGTACCGGAAACAACTCGGTGCAGTGTGAAGAGGCGGCTAGGATTGTGGGGCACCAGCCCCCGAGGGAAGTGTCGGGGCCTGGAGCTAATGTGGAATTCCGTTCAGGCAAGGTCACCCAAACAGGATATCACCACACACCTCATCCTCGAGACTGCTAGTGCCAACGGGTCCAAGCACAGCCGATTTAAGGTCTCTGATGGCATTGGCTGCAAGCTGGACATCCATCGCCGCAAGGTGGCACTCGTGGGGTGTCATCCAGCCCATTCCTCTGACACTGATCCTGGTTATCCTGGCGCTTGCTCACCTGCCAGCCACTCCAAAATAGAATTGCAGATTCCTGAGTAGCGGCTCCCTGATGACAACCACCACTCCTGACCGGGGGGAAGCTGCGGTGTGAGGCAACCATGTTCCAGACTTTGACCATGACCTGGTAAAAGACGGGCCGCCTGCCGAGGGTGACAAAGACCCCGTAGATCTATGAACAGGAGCTGCACATCATAATTCAGGCCATGCACTTGGCAGAAGAAATGCATCGCCAGGGCACATCATCGTGGAGGGGGCTCAATGTAAAGGTATCGCTGCAGGATCTGAATGCAGAAGGTAATAATCTTTACTGTCACAAGTAGGCTTACATTAACACTGCAATGAAGTTACTGTGAAAAGCCTCGAGTCGCCACATTCCGCTGCCTGTTCGGGTACACAGAGAGACAATTCAGAATGTCCAAATTACTTAACAGCACGTCATTTGGAACGGGAGGAAACCAGAGCACCCGGAGGAAACCCACGGAGAATGGGCAGACTCCACACAGACAGCGACCCGAGCTGGCAATCGAACCTGGGACCCTGGTGTTGTGATGCACCAGTGCTATCCACTGAGCTACCATGCCGCCCACAATGTCGCCACCTGGGTGCGAAGGCACACCAGCACTTGGCTGCCCTCCCTAAACGGGAGATTTGGAATGTCAGCAGCGACCCAGAGCAGTCTCTTGTTCCAGAAGAACTCTGCAAGTATTCTCTGGAGCTTTGTGACAAAGTCGGGGGGGGGGGGGGGTGGTCAAAGTGACCATCGGCTACTACAGCATGGAGGCTATCAGCTGGTTTATGACGAGAACTTGACCCCTATGAGACAGCATTTGGAACTGTATCTCAAGTGAGTAGTGACCTTGGCCTCTAGCTCCTGCCAATTAGTCAGCCAGAATTCCTCTGCAGGGCAAAGATGGACTCCCAAGTACAGGAGGCTGTTCCTGCTCCAGGTGAAAGGCCTGAACTCTAGGAGGGGGTCTACCTGCCACGGACCGACCAGGAGTCCGGAAAACTTGGCCCAGTTGATCCTGGCAGAGGATGTGGCGCAGTACACAGCCTGGCACTTTTGCATCCTCCGCAGATCAGAGGGTCGGTGAACATGAGGAGCACATCATCAGCGTAAGCCGAGAGGGTGACCCAAATGCGTGGCCCACGTAGAAGCAGTCCCGACAACCTCTGCAGGAGGTGCAGGAAAGGTCCACGCAAACAGAATAGAGTTGGCCAGACAAGGGGCAGCCCTGCGCACTCCTCCCCAAAAACGAAGGGGCACCGTCAGGGAACCTTTATCCTTAACAAGACACTCTGCGACAGTGTACAGCATTCGGATCCAGGCGACGAAATGTGCCACGAATTTGAATGTTTGCAGAGTCCCAAATAAATATTCGTGATCTACCCTGTCAAACGTCTTCTCCTGATCAAGGGACAGGAATGCGCTCGACAGACCAGCCCTCTCGGAATTATGGACCAGGCCCCGGACCAGATGGATGTTATCGTGGAATGTGCGGCATGGGACCTTGTCGAACTGGTTAGGGTGCTAAGGTGCAAACATATCACCTTGGTGAAGATCTTATTATCCATGCTGAGGAGGGAGACTGGTTGCCAGTTTTTGAAGTGGCGAAGATTCCCCCCTCTTTGGCAACAAGGTAATGGCGGCGGATCTCGTGCCTTTTTTCCAGCGAGTAGAAGAAGGAGCGGAGCAGCGGTCTATGTCTGTGAGGATCTGAATCCCTAACAATTTGTACGTGCCGCGAGAATCATTTAAGTCGCAGGTCCCGCAACGCTTCTTCCTTCTCTGTGTATACCAGCCGCAGGGCTGGGTCCTCATCGGGCTGGCTGAGATGTGACCCCAGGACGAGCACCTCCCTTATCTCCTTAACCCTGGATTTCAGCCTCTTTGTCGACCCCCCCCCCCCCCGCATATTCCTAACAGAAGGTATGCACATGGTCTTGCCCATATCCCACCACAGCCCCACTTCCTTCTCCAGCCATCCAGAAGTGACGAACCAAGCCCAGGAACGTCTAGACCTCCGGCAGTAGGTTGTTAAAGTGCCAGTACGTGGACCGCGACTGAGTGCGAGACCCAACCACACCGGACAGTGGTCCGAGCACGGCACCTGCACAGAGCCTGTCAGGACGCAGGACAAATACGCCATGGAAATGTAAAGGCAGTCGATTCTGGACACTCTGACCGCAGGCCTCACAAAGGTCAGGAGGCAGGATGGAGAGTCTGTCAGACATCTACCAAGTCAAAGAACCTGACCAGGTTCCTTAACTTCACCACTGCACGAGAACTGCACTGGGTACCGAGGAGGTCCTTTGTTCCGAGGGTGCAATTGCAGGTCGATATATGATTCACCTTTTCAGTTTTCATGTGGGGGCAACGTGTGATGTCGAGGGGAATAAAAAATATTTTTGAAGAGATGGTAACGTCAGATGAGGGGGACGGGTTGCCGGTGCCAGCCGCAGTCACCTTTGTGTCCTTGGTTGACTTTGCGGCAGGGCTATTGCCCCATCATCTTGTAGGCATGGCAACGCGTGCCATCGGCAGACCAAAATATACGGAAAGTCTCCCCTTAATGGGAGACTTTGAATCCCCCCTCTAATTCTTCCTCCCGGGCCAGGCGGATGAAAGACTGGCGCTGGAAGGAGTAGATGTGCCTGAGGGGGGGGGGGGGGGGGGGGGGTGTGCCCTTTAGGCCAAGAGGGAGTCACCTTGCAACGGACCTCCCCCAGCAGTTGGATGTGGGGGATGAGGAGCCCTGTACAGAGGTAGGGTGGGACATTGGAAAAGATAGCCCTCTCGGCGGTGGCCTCAAAAGGATCCACCGCCACATCGGTCCCGCCCACCGTGAGCTCCTTTTCAAGGGTGAGGTGGACTACCCTGTCGGCCCTCAGGAAAAACACCTAACTTCCCGTACATACAAGAGGCAGCTACAATGGCTGAGGGGCTATTGCACGAATGCCCGTCTCTATGGTGACAGTGGGGTGAGCATAGCACTGAACCCCCAGTTTCCGGGTTAGCAACCGGAAGAGTGTCAGGGCTGTGAGAGTAGTGGAGGCCGAAGAGACCACCATCCCCGCATAGGTTGCTCTGGACTGCCCCACCACTGGCATAGGATAAGTGGCCATCAGGGCAAGTGTCAAGCCCACCCTAATGTGGGATTTGCCATGCTGGAGATGATTGGAAATGGACAGTTGCCGGGGGGGGGGCGCGGTTAGGGGATGTGCGAGGTGGAACAATGTACTCTCCCTCTAGGAAGGTATGAGGGGGAATAGGGAGCAAGGGTACAGTGGGAGGAGGATAGTGGCCCAGGAGGGTGGGCTATCATCGATGAAATAGTGCCTGAGGTGGGAGACTCCTGTGAACCTGGAAGGATAGGGGCGCAAAGGCATATCTTCTGCCCGGGAAGGGGGCCCACCCTGGAACAACCACCCAATGGAATCTGACCTCCTGACTGCAGAAAGAAGCCACTCGTCTATGGGGTCTTCAGTCCAGGAGGGGCTCAGCAAATACACTATCCACTGGATCTCCTGTCCCGGAGCACACCTGATGGAAAATGAAGGCTTTGGCCTTGCCGAAGGCAGTTGTTGACAGTTGGGAGAACTGGACTGGGAAGGTCCCTCAGCACGGGAGGGTCCGAGCAAACATGCAGTCCAAAGGACTCTATCCCACCTTAATGTTGAAGTCGCCTACTTGTCCTCTCTCCCTTCCCTCCCCTCTCCTTCCATGCAGCTCAGCAGCAACCAGCACTGGAAACAGGCAGCAAACCGAGCAACACCAACAGCAGCAACAGAGGAAATGAGAGGTGGGGTTCCGGGGATAGGGTGGAAGCGTGGGCTTAAGTAGGGGTGCTCTTTCCAAGGGCTGGCACAGACTCAATGGGCTGCACTGCAAATTCTATGAAATATCTGTTTTCTGTAATGCAGTTGATGAGAATACCACTGAAGAACATTTGCTCTATATCCTTACCCCCTGCAATTGTTGTATCTTTGCTCTTAAATTTGTCAACTTAACTTTTATCCTGGATATCCTTATATTTTTTTTTTAAATTTAGATTAGCCAATTATTTTTTCTAATTAAGGGGCAATTTTAGCGTGGCCAATCCACCTACTCTGCACATTTTTGGGTTGTGGGGGCGAAACCCACGGGGAGAATGTGCAAACTCCACACGGACAGTGACCCAGAGCCGGGATCGAACCTGGGACCTCAGCGCCGTGAGGCGGTTGTGCTAACCACTAGGCCTCCGTGCTGCCCAATATCCTTATATTGAGGTAAATTTATGTTGTTCAGCAATTAAAGCAAGTGGAATAGAGGACCATATAGTCAAAACAGTCGATTGTATGTGAGAAGTTGCCATATGAGAAGTTGCTATAATAAAATGATTCAATACCCTGATCTAACCACACCTTTAGTATTAACTGCTGAGACCTGAAGGAGACATGCAGGTCTGAATTGGTTCAGAAAGTGCCTTGGATCTGTTCCCTTGTCAGAAACTGAATTCTGAGGCAAGACTTGGGGGGGGGGGGGGGGGGGGGACTGCTTCACCTGAAAAAAGGCATCAGAAAGGGGATACTCATCAAACAATAGAAGAATAGTAAATGATGAAGGAAGCACGCAATACTACTTCAAGCGAGAAATTCTTTTAAAAGATTTGCAAAAACAAAGCTGAAAGTAAATGTTGCGAAGTATAGTATTACTCCAGTGGTGCAATCTGTTTTTCTTTGGTCTGGTAATGAATTTACTAATCTTTATTAGTATCACAAGTAGGCTTACATTAACAGTGCAATGAAGTTACTGTGAAAATCCGCTAGTCGTCACACTCCGGCGCCTGTTCGGGTACACTGAAGGAAAATTCAGAATGTCCAGTTCACCTAACAAGCACGTCTTTCGGGACTTGTGGGAGGAAACCAGAGCGCCACCAGGAAACCCACGCAGACACGGGGAGAACATGTAGACTTTCACTTTCATACACATGGTGGGTAGGGGCTGGTTTAGCTCACTGGGCTAAATCGCTGGCTTTTAAAGCAGGCCAGCAGCATGGTTCGATTCCCGTACCAGCCTCCCTGGACAGGCGCCGGAATGTGGCGACTAGGGGATTTTCACAGTAACTTCATTGAAGCCTACTCGTGACAATAAGCAATTTTCATTTCATTTTCATTTCATTTCATTTCATCTCCATTGCAGGGTTAAGAGAGAAGGCCTGCAACCTGCTGAAAAATGTGTTATTGCTGTGCTAGCTGCTGGGATGTGTGACATTGATAACTGTCCGATTGGCAGTGGTCTGCAGCCCCACGTTTAATACACCAATCTCACTGTGTAAAAATGTTTGACCTGCTGTTCTGAGATGCAAACTATTGGAAATGTTTCCATTTCCTTCTGTATCTATTTTTGAAAGTATGGATGTATCTTTTTCTAACCACAAGACATCTAACAATGCTGCAGGATGGTTCATTGCGATGAAGTGTACATTAGCAATCAGGAAATAGCTTTTCTTCTTCCCCACCCCACCTCTCCCAGACCACAATCATCTGGAATGACTTCGGAGATCAGGAAATCAGCAGAATGAGACTTGAATCTGTGACCTTAGCACAGTTAGTGAACCAACACAAGGATGTGAATGCCGGTGCCAAGGGAGCATGCCACGAGTAACCATGGCATTTAAGGTAGTAGAAATGATTGTGGGAGACTTCCGGTTGCGGCTATGACTAGCTAAGCCGCACATTTGGAAGCTCCTGCAACAAAGGTGTTTTTGGGCCAATTGGAGGGCCCCAACGGCGCTGAAAAAACGAATCCCGGTGGGGGAAGGTCCCCTGAGGAGAACTAGACCGATTTTATGGTCGGTACCCGGAGTGGAGCGGCAAGAAAAACGGCAGCAGCTCCCCAAAAAAAGCGGGGGAAGAAAATCAAAATGGCGGCCGGCGGTGCACCGGAGGAGTGGAAGAAATGGGCGGAGGAGCAGCAGGCCGCTCTCCTCCGTTTTTTCACGGAGATGAAAGTGGAACTCTTAGAGTCCATGAACGCGACGGCCACCAGGTTGGTGGGAGCCCAGGCGATCCAAGAGGCGTCGATTAAAGATCTGCAGCAGGAGATGACCGCGAGGGAGGAGGAGGCCACAGTCATCGGGGCAAAGGTGGAGGTGCACGAGGCACTCCACATGAAGTGGCAGAGCCGCTTCGAGGAGCTGGACACTCGGATGAGGAGGAAAAATTTGAGGATCCTGGGCCTGGAAGAAGGCCTGGAGGGGTCGGATCTCCCGGGATATGTGGCGGAGATGTTGAGCTCCCTGATGGGGGAAGGGGCCGGTCCGGCGCCCCTGGAATTGGAAGAGGCATACCGGGTCATGGCCAGGAGGCCTAGGGCAAACGAGCCCCCGAGGGCGGTGCTGGTGCGGTTCCAGCGGCTAAGTGATCGAGAGAAAGTCCTGAGGTGGGCTAAAAGGGAGAAAAGCAGCAAGTGGCAGAACTCGACGGTAAGGGTGTACCAGGACTGGAGTGCGGAGGTGGCAAAGCGGCGGGCCCGGTACAACCGGACAAAGGCGGTGCTACACGCGAAAAAGATCAAATTTGGAATGTTGCAACCGGCGCGCTTGTGGGTCACCTACAAGGACCAACATCATTATTTCGAGTCCCCAGAGGAGGCCTGGACCTTTGTACAAGAGGAAAAGTTGGACACAAACTAAAACCTGGGAGCACCGGCGGTCGTAGCCGCCGGGGGACTCTTGATTGAGCAAGTGGCCCTTTTCTTTTTCAGGCCAGGTCGGAACTGGGTAACAGTTTCGTGGAGTGTTTGGGGTGTTTTTTCTCGAACGGTTGACTTTTCTGAATATTTTGAAGGTTTCGAGTTGTTGGGTGTTTCTGTATATTTGTACTGTTGAAATCTCTATTGTGGGTCGTTGGCTTCTTATGGGGTGTTTTTTCCCGTTTCCAATTTCCCTTAGTTATTTACCCCTCTTACCCTTTTTCTTTGGGTGCTTGGGGGGGTTTTTTTTGTTCGTTTTTTTTCTTTTCGGGTTATGGTTATCTGCGGTTATTTATACTGTTTGATGGAGGGTGATGGTTGGGCACACTGTTAGTTGATAGTTAGTTAATTATTTTGTTATTTAAGTATGTAGTTAAGTATTTATGCATTTAGTTGCCATTGGGTATTTGTATTTATATCGTTAAGTTGGGGAGACGGGACGGGGGGGAGCGGGTTGATTATGCGGGTCTTTCTCGGGGGTTTTAAGGGGATCTTTCACGGGCGCAGATGGGGTGAACCGGGAGGAGTCGGAATGTGGCAGGAGCAGCCGGGTCAGCGGAGACCAGCTGACTCTCGGGAGTACGATGTGGGGTACATCGCGGCTAGGAGGGGTCCTAGCCAGGGGGGGGGGGGGAAGGGGGGGGGGACTGGGGGGGGACACCGGGTTGCTGCTAGAAAGACCAGGGACGAGAAGGGGAGAGCCGGGGGGGTGGGGGGGGGGGGGCCATCGCTATGGGAAGCGGGTCAGAAAAGAAGGGATGACCCGGGGCGAGCAAGGGACAAGACATGGCTAATCGACAGGGAGTAGGGACGGGTCGCTCTGCGACCCGATTGATCACGTGGAACGTAAGGGGGCTGAATGGGCCGGTCAAAAGATCAAGGGTCTTCTCACACCTGAAGGGACTGAAGGCTGATGTAGCAATGCTGCAGGAGACTCATTTGAGGGTAGCAGATCAGGTCCGCCTGAGAAGGGGGTGGGTGGGACAGGTGTTCCACTCAGGCTTGGATATCAAGAACCGGGGGGTGGCGATTTTGGTGGGAAAGAGAGTGTCGTTTGTGGCGGCAGAGGTGGTGGCAGACAAGGAGGGCAGGTACGTGATGGTGAGGGGTAGGCTGCAGGGGGAGAATGTGGTACTGGTAAATGTGTATGCCCCGAACTGGGACGACGCGGGTTTTATGAGGCGCCTGCTGGGCCTCATCCCGGGACTGGAGGCAGGGGGCCTGATCATGGGAGGGGACTTTAATACGGTGTTAGACCCTGGGCTGGATAGATCGAGTTCCAGGACGAATAGGAGGCCGGCAGCGGCAGAGGTGTTAAGGGGGTTCATGGAGCAGATGGGAGGGGTAGACCCATGGAGATTTGGTAGGCCTAGGGCGAGGGAGTATTCTTTTTTCTCCCACGTCCACAGAGTGTACTCTAGGATCGATTTTTTTCGTATTGAACAGGGGGCTGATACCGAGAGTGCAGGACACGGAGTACTCGGCCATTGCGATATCGGACCATGCACCACATTGGGTGGACGTGGACATGGGGGAGGCGCGGGACCAACGCCCGTTGTGGCGCCTGGATGTAGGGCTGTTGGCGGACGAAGAGGTGTGCAGAAGGGTGAGAACGGGCATTGAGAACTATCTGGGTACGAATGACACAGGTGAGGTGCAGGTGGGGACGGTCTGGGAGGCCTTGAAAGCAGTGATTAGAGGAGAGCTGATCTCCATAAGGGCACACAGAGAGAGGAAGGAGAGGCAGGAAAGGGAGAGGCTGGTGGGGGAGCTCCTAGAAGTAGATAGGAAATATGCGGCGGCGCCAGAGGAGGGGCTATTAAGGGAGCGGCGTAGCTTGCAGGCCAGGTTCGACCTACTGACCACTAGGAAGGCGGAAATGCAGTGGAGAAGGGCGCAGGGTGCGGCGTATGAGTACGGGGAAAAGGCGAGCAGGATGCTGGCACACCAGCTTCGTAAGCGAGATGCAGCCAGAGAGATTGGGGGAGTGAGAGAGAGGGGTGGGGATGTAGTGCAGAAGGGGCAAGAGGTGAATAGGGTCTTTAGGGACTTCTATAGGGAATTGTATAGGTCTGAACCGCCGAAGAGGAGAGGGGGAATGAAGAACTTTCTCGACAAATTGGGGTTCCCAAAGGTACAGGAGGAGCTGGTGGAAGGGTTGGGGGCGCCGATAGAGCTGCAGGAGCTAATTAAAGGGATAGGCCAGATGCAGGCGGGGAAGGCGCCGGGGCCGGATGGGTTCCCGGTGGAGTTTTACAGGAAATTTGTGGACTTGGTGGGTCCAGTGCTGGTGCGAGCCTTCAATGAGGCGCGCGAGGGGGGGGTTCTGCCTCCAACAATGTCGCAGGCCCTGATCTCCTTGATTTTGAAGCGGGACAAGGACCCGGTCCAGTGCGGGTCCTACAGGCCTATCTCCCTCTTAAATGTAGATGCCAAGCTGTTAGCAAAGGTCCTGGCAACCAGGATAGAGGACTGTGTGCCAGGGGTAGTCCATGAAGACCAGACGGGGTTCGTGAAGGGACGCCAACTTAACACAAATGTCCGGAGATTGTTAAATGTGATTATGATGCCAGCAGTGGAAGGGGAGGCGGAGATAGTGGTAGCGCTGGACGCGGAGAAGGCATTTGACAGGGTGGAGTGGGAATACTTGTGGGAGACGTTGGAAAGGTTTGGGTTTGGGGAGGGATTTATCAAGTGGGTAAAACTGCTCTATTCAGCTCCGATGGCAAGTGTGGTAACAAACGGGAGGAGGTCAGAATATTTTGGGCTCCATCGAGGTACTAGGCAGGGATGTCCCCTATCTCCCTTACTCTTTGCATTAGCGATCGAGCCGTTGGCGATGGCACTGAGGGGTTCAGGGGGGTGGAGAGGACTGACAAGGGGAGGGGAGGAACATCGGGTCTCGCTCTATGCGGATGATTTGTTGTTGTATGTGGCAGACCCGGAGGGGGGAATGCCGGAGGTAATGGGGATACTAGCGGAGTTCGGGGACTTTTCGGGATATAAATTAAATCTGGGGAAAAGTGAGGTCTTTGTAATACACCCGGGAGACCAAGGGGAGGGAATTGGGAGGCTCCCCTTCAAAAGAGCAGTTAAAAGTTTTAGGTATTTGGGGGTGCAGGTGGCAAAGAACTGGGGGACCCTCCACAAGTTGAACTTTTCCAGACTGGTGGAACAGATGGAGGAGGAGTTTAAGAGGTGGGACATGGTGCCACTGTCGCTGGCAGGGAGGGTGCAGTCAGTTAAAATGACGGTCCTCCCGAGGTTCTTGTTTTTGTTCCAGTGTCTGCCCATCTTCCTCCCCAGGGCCTTTTTCAAGAAGGTAACGAGTAGTATCATGGGGTATGTGTGGGCACATGGCACCCCGAGAGTTAGAAGGGTCTTTTTGGAGCGGAGTAGGGATAGTGGAGGGCTGGCGTTACCCAACCTTTCAGGATATTACTGGGCGGCAAATACATCGATGGTACGAAAGTGGATGATGGAAGGGGAGGGGGCAGCCTGGAAGCGCATGGAGAGGGCGTCCTGCGGCAACATAAGCTTAGGGGCACTGGTAACGGCACCATGGCCGCTCCCTCCCACGAGGTATACCACGAGCCCGGTGGTGGCGGCCACCCTCAAGATCTGGGGGCAGTGGAGGCGACACAGGGGGGAAGTGGGAGGTCTGATAGGGGCACCACTAAGAGGGAACCACAGATTTGCGCCGGGAAACACAGGAGGGGGATTCCAGAGCTGGCAGAGGGCGGGTATTAGACAACTGAGGGACTTGTTTATAGAGGGGAGGTTTGCGTGCCTGGGAGAGCTGGAGGAGAAATTTGGGCTCCCCCCGGGGAACACGTTCAGGTACCTCCAAGTGAAGGCATTTGCCAGACGACAGGTAGCGGGGTTCCCCGCGCTCCCCGACAGGGGGGTGAGTGATAGGGTGCTATCAGGGGTCTGGGTCGGGGAGGGGAAGATCTCGGACATCTATAAGATTATGCAGGAGGTGGAGGAGGTACCAGTAGAGGAGCTGAAAGATAAGTGGGAGTTAGAGCTGGGGGAACAGATAGAGGACGGGACATGGGCAGACGCCCTGGAGAGGGTCAACTCGTCGTCGTCATGTGCGAGACTAAGTCTCATTCAATTTAAGGTACTGCATAGAGCCCACATGACGGGGACAAGGATGAGTCGGTTTTTTCGGGGGTGAAGACAGGTGTATTAGATGTTCGGGAAGCCCTGCGAATCATGCACATATGTTTTGGGCATGTCCGGCACTGGAGGAGTTCTGGAAGGGGGTGGCAGGGACGGTGTCGAGAGTGGTGGGGTCCAGGGTCAAGCCAGGATGGGGACTTGCGATCTTCGGGGTTGGGGTGGAACCGGGGGTACAGGAGGCGAGGGAGGCTGGAATATTAGCCTTTGCGTCCTTGGTGGCTCGGAGGAGGATCCTGATTCAGTGGAGGGACGAAAGGCCTCCGAGTGTTAACACCTGGTTAAACGACATGGCAAACTTCATCCAATTGGAAAGGATCAAATTCGCCCTGAGAGGGTCGGTGCAGGGGTTTTCCAGGCGATGGCAACCCTTCCTAGACCTCTTGGATCAGAGATAGAAACTGAGGCCATGACAGCAGCAACCCGGGAGGGGAGGGGAGGGGGGGGGGGGAGGGGGGGGGAGGGGGGACAACGACGAAGGAAGTACGGTAGCGGCGGTGGCACGGGCAAGGCCTGCCCGAGGACGCTGCTAGAAATGATAAGTTGGTCTGACTGTCGGTTCGCCGGCGGGGGGGGGGGGTGGGGGGGATGCGCGGGTAGGGGGGGGGGGGGGGGGTTTCTTTTTCTTGTTAAGTAGGGGGGTTTGACTTTGTTTTGTTATAATTTAAATGTAAAGGTAGGGGGGGTTAAAATGTTTGTATTTTGAAAAATTCAATAAAAATTATTTAAAAAAAAAAAAGAAATGATTGTGGGAGTGGCTCAGAGTAAGTTGTGATGACCAGAAAGTGGTTAGTTATTAGCGATGGCAGATACTAAGAAGCCTGAAGGTTTGGATTCTGGCAAGCTAAATTCTTTCAACATAAATACTTGCAGGGGAATGCAAAATCCCTTCAACAAAAACAGCAAAAGAGGAATTAAAAATTTTCATGCAAATTTATCTGCCCGGCGATTTCACTCAGAAAATCTGAACTGGAGAGAAGCAGTTTGTTTTGCAGCCACCCAGCAGCTAATTTGGAAAGGTATGATAAGTGAATATAAACAAAACACATTAAAATTGTGGACTTTATTATTTAGAATGAGGAAGAACACTGGTGTAAAGATGTGACAGAAACAAATCAAAGAATGTAGATGTTGGATTTTTAATTGGGTATTTTTGATCATCTGTAATGCTGCACAATGGAGAATATGGTCGCTTACTGGTTAGCCTTTTTGTTGCTTTTTCTCTTCTGACTTTCTGTTCTACTCTGCTCCCTCTGAGCCCATTGCTTCTCCTTGTCACCTGTTTTTTTTTTGAACGGGCATGGGTAAGTTGTGTGGTGATAATAAGGGCTTCCTTTTGCTGCAGGCTCCATTTGACATGAGAGTTTTGGTGAAAATTTAGACCTCCATCAGCTCACTCTTCCAATTACTCCTATTTCCTCGACCTACTTCTGTTATATCCTCTAGCTTTTCACCATCATCGTACTATTGACATCACAATCCTTTCCATCCCTTTGCCTTCACCTCCCCCTTGCTTAGTTGTCACTCATTTAGTCTTAACCCTCAATCCAGTCCCTTCCTTCCCCAAGTGTGCGTGGCAACCGTTTTCTTTTCCACTTGTTCCATCTGTTTCCTGGAGGGTTTGCTTGTTTTCAAAATATTAAAAAAAAATCTAAGTAGAATGAGGAAAAAAATTTCCCTCTGTCACACTCTTGAATTAGCTTTTTGAAAATGTGTTAATGGGATGTGGGTTGAAGTTAAAACTCACCACTATTCTTAGAATTCCCCCTATACCAAAAAAAGGTCGATATTCTAAATGGTGAACAGGGATTCTCACTTCCTGACTCCGATGCAGGCTTCTGTGAGTGCTATTCAGGTCAAACTATCTTTTCAAGTTATCCCCCGGTATAACCCATACCTTCACCGAAGAATTTTACCTACTTACCCCTTAATAGCATTGATGTCCTGGGTCCTGCGTTATTAAGGAAGTGAAGTAAGCTAATAACCACTTTTTCAGGTTAAGTTATTTTTATTATTATATTTTTTCTTTTAAAAGCTGCAAACACTTTCTTTACAGAAAGGAAAAAAGATCTTGCTTCTGGCTGCTGCTGGTTGGTTGTACAGACCTTCAGTCCCACCTTGACAATCGATCTTCTTAAAATCTGGTCGTCTTGAGTTGTATTCGCTGGTGAACTTGGTTGCTGTGTCCTGTCCTTCCCATGCACCGAGCTGTGAGAGCTGGCTCTGGCTCTACCCTTTCTTCCGGTGGTTTATATTCTCTTTCAAAGAGTTATTCAGTTTTAACGACTTTATTGTAAATGGGCTTGTTTCACTTTGATCGTTTAAAAGTATCTTTGATGTAAACATCTTACTACAACTAATTATTCATTTTGGGCATATCGTCTCCTCTCAGATCTGATTAAAAAATGCTTTGGTTTCAATAGTTAACTTTTATTTCTGTGATTTCGAATCGTTTAATTTTCCAATTGTCCCCAGCTCATAACTTTGCCTTTGATTTTGACTTAAATGATGTTTCTCGTAGACAGGTCGTCTCCAATTTTCTTTTAATTGACTTGATGTTTGTAGAATTTTACACTTTAAAATTGACACCAAATTCGACTGAGCATCTTCCATCCTTTCCAGCTGTTTACTAAGAGAGTTTATTTCAATTAAGGTGTGAAACTTTGCTTTTAGCTGTATGCTAAAATTTAACTTGGTTATGACTTGAAAGACTTGCCTGTTTTAAACATTCGTCACTTAATGCAATTGAAACTCTCATCCATGCTTTTTCAGATGCTTCCTGAGATAGTTACATTCCATGAAGGTGTGAGCCATTGTTTTAGCTTACCACATGAAACCTATGTGTTTGCTAAACCTGCTTGTGATCAAGAATCTGCATTTTATAACCCTGCTCTTTGAAGCTGCTATTAAACTTTTGTGGGATCTTTCCCGGTATCCTCTCAAACCAGATATTGCCAGACTTCCATGTTTCAAATGACACATTTTTCTGTATTTTCAAGAACAGGGTGTCCCTGGCAAGGCCAGCATTTATTGTCCATTGCTAATGGCCCTTGAGAAGGTGATGGTGAGCTGCTCCCTTGAGCTGCTGCAATCCCATGTGGTGTAGGTACACCCACAGTCATGTTCGGGAGAGAATTCCAGGTGTTTGACCCAGCAACAGTGAAGGAAAGGTGATATATTTTGAAGTCTGTATGATGAGTGGCTTGGAGGGGAATGTCCAGGTGATGGTGTTCCATGTGTCTGCTGCCCCTTTCCTTGTAGATGGTAGTGATCATGGATTTGGAAGGCACTGTCAATGAACCCTAGGTGAGTTTTTTTTTAACAAACATTTTATTAAGGCATTTATGGTTTTATAACAACAAAAGATACAAGTACTAATGTAAACATAATTCGGTGCGTAACACCTCCCCAACCATCCCTTGGTGAGTTTCTGCAGTGCATTTTGTAGATGGTACACACCGCCATTATGCATCGGTGTTGGAGACCGTGAATGTTTGTGGGAGGGGTGCTAATCAAGTAGGCTGCTTTGTGCAGAACAGTGTTGAGCTTCTTGAATGTTGTTGCCGCTGCAATCATCCAGGCAAGTGGAAAATATTCCATCACACTTCAGACTTGTGCCTTGTAGGTGGTGGACAGGCTTTGGGGATCTGCCGTAGGATTTGAGTCTCTAATCTCTTTTCGCTGCAGTATTTGTATGGCTAGACCAGTTCAGTTTCTGGTCAATGACAACCCTCAGGATATTGGTAGTGGAGGATTCAGTGATGGAAATGCCATTGAATGTCATGTGGAGATGGTAAGTGTAATGAACTCCAATTGGCTTTATTGGTTGGCCAATTCGAGTATGAGCTCCCTCAATGATAGCTCATTGAGGGGGCCCATATAATCACCTGTGTAGGCTTTGTGAGCAGTCTTAAGTTGACTGGACTGCTAGCAGCACTGTTGGTAGCTGCTCCTGTAGTATCGTTATTGTAAATAAATATTGGTGTGGTGACGGAACTCCTGCCTCCCGCGGATTACTACAGTGGCGACGAGGTAAACTAAGAATTTTGCGGAGACCAGCTGCCGCACTCGCAGGGTAAGCCTTGC
The DNA here is from genome assembly GCF_902713615.1 of Scyliorhinus canicula. Classification (NCBI taxonomy): domain Eukaryota; kingdom Metazoa; phylum Chordata; class Chondrichthyes; order Carcharhiniformes; family Scyliorhinidae; genus Scyliorhinus; species Scyliorhinus canicula. The sequence goes on from NC_052150.1 coordinate 117,344,563, forward strand.
CATTTTTAAAATGCTGTTTTTTGGGAGGTTAGAGGCATTCGACCCTGCTATTGAGGACTGATCCCAGTATGTGGAGAGAATGTGTTACTTCTTCCGGGCAAATGATCTACTGATGGACGAAAGAAGACGGCTTATCCTGCTGTCAGCGTGTGGACCCTCCGCTTTCGCCATTATACGTAGTCTGACTTATCCCGATGCGCCGGACACGAAAATTTTCCAAGAAGTAACGGAATTGGTGGAAGAGCACTACGACCCAAAACCACCCCTCATTTTGCATAGGTACAGATTCTACACAGCGAAGCCGGAAGACAGGGAGTCAGTCACGAATTTCTTGACCCGCCTGAGAAGGCTGGCGGAAAAATGAGAGTTCGGCCCAACGCTAAATGAAATGCTTTGGGACCGGTTAGTGTGTGGTATAAACGACCTCACAATACAGAAATGCCTGTTGGCGGAAACGGAGCTAGACTGCAGGCAGGCGTTACAGCTCGCACTGTCCCTAGAAAAGGCAGCAAGTGGGGTGAAGGAACTACAGGGCACGCCAATGGAGGTAGATACCTGTGAGAGGGACTACCACAACGGGTCCTGCTACCAGATAGCCCCTCTCAGGAAAAACCTGAGGAATAGAGGGAAAAAGGAAAACCCCAGAACTGCCCCCAAGTCTGCCAGGACTAACTGGAGACAGAGGGAAGTACCGGCTGAGGCTCCCCCAACAGAGAAGGACCGTTTCTGGCACCAGACATAGTGGGGTAACAACGACAGAAACCCTAGAAGGAGGTGGCAAAAGAGGAATAGCAGGTGGGGACGCAGGGAAGTACACAACCTAGACGCCCCATCCTCCTCCGAAGGGGAACAGTTATATAATATTACAACGAAGAAAGCAGAACCCATTAGGATTACCCCACGGGTGAACGGGCGGCCGACAATAATGGAAATAGACATTGGTGCGACCGTATCAGTAATGGGAGTGGCAGCATTTAGAAAAATCAAAGATGGACTCCAGCCACTAACCCTAACAAAAACATCGACGAAACTTAAAACCTACACGGGGGAACCCCTGGAAGTTCTAGGCACAACTCATGTACCTGTGGAATATGAGAAACAATTGCTCAGATTACCGTTGACGATAGTAGAGGGCTCCGGACCGAGCTTAATTGGACGGAACTGGCTGAAATACCTAAAATTAGATTGGATGAAAATTTTCCAGAGTGGAAGCGGGCAGTTGAGTGGAGTACTCCAAAAATACACGGAGGTCTTCCAGGAAGGTTTGGGGGAAATCATAGGCGCCAAAGCAACTTTGCACGTGGACCCAGAAGCCCTTCCGAAATTTTGTAAGACCAGGCCGATACCTTTTACATTAAGGAAGAAAGTAGATGACGAAATAGAAAGGTTACGGCGCGACGGCATTATCAGACCAGTACAGTTATCGGAATGGGCAGTGCCGGTGGTACCAATTTTGAAGCCAGACTGCTCGATACGTCTCTATGGAGATTTCAAACACACAGTAAACAAATACGCACTGCTGGACAAATACCCAATCCCGAAAATAGACGACCTATATGCCAAATTGCCAAATTTTGTTCACGAAACTAGACATGACCCACGCCTACCTGCAGTTAAAACTGGACAAGGGCTCCCAGAAGTTTGCTACGATCAACACCCTGAAGGGCCTTTTTCGTTATACTAGGCTACCTTTTGGAGTGTCATCAGCCTGCACTATATTCCAGCGTATGATGGAAAATATTCTGCAGGGACTACCGCAGGTGGCGATTTATTTAGACGATGTCTTAATCACGGGTAGGACAAACAGGGAACACTTAAGGAACCTGGAGGAAGTGCTCGGGCGTTTCGCAAAGGCAGGCGTACGGTTAAAAAGGGAAAAATGTGTTTTTCTGGCCCCACAAGTGACGTACCTGCGATATAAAGTAGAAGAGTCCGGCTTACGTCCATTAGAAGACAGGGTAAGGGCAATAAAAGAAGCCCCAGCTCCCACCATGGTCCAGGAGTTACGATCATTTCTAGGGTTGGTAACCTATTATGGAAAATTTATTGAAAATAGGGCATCCATCCTAGAACCCCTCCACCAGCTACTAAAAAAGGGGCAAGAATGGAAATGGTCCACCCGCCAAAACCGAGCATTTAGGGACATTAAGGAACAGCTGTCATCCGAAAATGTCCTAGAGCATTATGACCCAAGGAAGGAGTTGGTGGTCACTTGTGATGCATCCCCCTATGGGGTAGGAGCCGTCTTAGCCCATAGAGGAAGGAATGGGGAAGAACGGCCAATAGCCTATGCTTCGAGGACCTTGGCGATGGCTGAGAGGAAGTACGCCCAAATCGAGAAGGAAGGACTGGCGGTGATATTTGCAGTAAAAAAATTTCACCAGTATCTGTACGGGCGGAAATGCACCATAGTGACGGACCATAAGCCGTTATTGGGGTTATTAAAAGAAGACAAGTCAATACCCCCGATTGCATCAGCTAGAATCCAACGCTGGGTGTTGCTACTGGCGGCATATAGATACGTTCTGGAACACTGACCGGGAACGCGAGTAGCATATGCAGATGCTTTGAGCAGACTTCCCCTCCCGGACACTCCGCCGCAAATACCAAAAGTAGTGGAGACAGTAATGACTCTAAATTTTTTGGACACCCTACCAGTAGACGCACAACATATTCGGTTGTGGACGCAAAAAGACCCAGTTTTAGCCAAGATGAAGCATTTACTGCTAACAGGGGACTGGAAAGACCAGAGGAGCCCCAGATGCACCCATACTGGAGCAGAAGGGACCAAATAACTGTAGAAGACGGTATCCTATTATGGGGAGCCCGGGTAATCGTCCCAGCTCAGGGCCGTCAGGCAATCTTAACTGAGTTACATCACGGACACCCAGGGGTGTCTAAAATGAAGATGCTAGCTCGAAGCTACGTTTGGTGGCCAGGTTTGGACACAGACATAGCAGCCTTGGTATGTCGGTGCCAGGAGTGCCAACAGGGGCAAAGAGTGCCACCAGCGGCACCATTGCACCCGTGGGAATGGCCAGGCAGACCGTGGACCCACCTGCATATTGACCACGCCGGCCCTTTCATGGGCTCAATGTTTTTGGTGATAGTGGACGCCCACTCCAAATGGTTGGACGTCCACCGGGTAAACACGGCAAGCACAGCATCGACAATTGAAAAGCTCAGGGCCTCGTTTGCAACACATGGACTTCCGGAGGTATTGGTGTCGGACAACGGAACGGCATTCACAAGTGGGGAATTTGGAAAATTCCTGAAGGAAAACGGAGTCCGTCACATCAAAACGGTCCCTTACCATCCAGCGACCAACGGCCTGACAGAGAGAGCGGTCCAGACACTTAAAGCGGGACTCAAGAAGCAGCCGGCAGCGTCAATAGACACAAAGCTCTCCCGCTGGCTGTTTGATTACAGGACCACACCGCATTCCACAACGGGCATACCGCCAGCTGAATTCTTAATGGGAAGGCGGCTGCGAACAAGGCTGAGTCTCCTTTTCCCAAATTTAACGGGGAAAGTGGAGAAACAACAGGAGGCCCAATGCAGGGGGCATGATAATAGTCGGCAGCAGAGACATTTCCAGGTGGGGGCACCGGTTTGGGTCAAGAATTATGGGAATGGACCAACGTGGGTCAACAGCACGGTAGAGTCCCAAACAGGGCCCATATCCTATGAGGTTTCAATAGGAGGTAAGGTGCTGAAGAAACACCTAGACCAAATAAGGGCAGCGGAACCACACCTGGAGGCAGGCGAAGCAGGACCGCCTCAAGCTGGGATAGCCCAGACGGAAAGGATACCCACACCCCAGCCCCGAGCAATTTCTCCAGACCCTGTCATCCAGTCATCAGAGTCGGAGATGGACACACTCGACAAGGCCGTCGCGACACCTCTCCCCGAGGAAGAGGAAGAACAACTTCCAAGGAGGTCGTCAAGGAAAAGATGGGCACCTATAAGGTACACCCCGCCCACTTCGGAGAACGACCCGGCGGACGACACAGAGGTGACAGACCCAGACATGAGGAGCAGGAAGAAGCTCCGAGGAATGCCAGCTGGCAGGAATTCCTCGGACCTTGGGGGGAAGGGGTGTAATGAACTCCAATTGGCTTTATTGGTTGGCCAATTGGAGTATGAGCTCCCTCATTGATAGCTCATTGAGGGGGCCCGTATAATCACCTGTGTAGGCTTTGTGAGCAGTCTTAAGTTGACTGGACTGCTAGCAGCACTGTTTGTAGCTGCTCCTGTAATATCGTTATTGTAAATAAATATTGGTGTGGTGACGGAACTCCTGCCTCCCGTGGATTACTACAGTAAGATTCTCTCTAATTTACCGTTTGTAGAACACAAAACTACAGCAGATGATGAAAACAATATTACTTTCTATCTCTGAATTTTCTTTCTTTCAAATAAAGCTTTTGAAAATTGCCCTGTAAATAAACACGAGTAAAAAGTGCGACAAATTGTAGAACAATGTAGAATTTTCCATGCATAATCAGGCTATTCAGCACAATTGGTATATTTTGTTGTGTATACTACACACAAACCTCTTCCCACAATGTTCCTGAAACCCCCTTTCTTTCTTCCATGAGGCCTTAAATGCGTCAACGCAACTACTTCAACCACAGTGTGTGAGAGTGAATTTTTTATAATGGTGTTGGTTACAGAACATGTCTGTTCAGAAAATCTTTGTTGTCTTCTGTATGTCAACAGTGAGTCTTTATTAACTGCGGTAGTCACCGCTGTTGTATTATATTGTATATGTGGGTTTTACGGTAAGGCACCTATACTGCAGGTTCGGGGGTAGATCCCTGCCTGCTGGCTCCGCCCAGTAGGCGGAGTATAAATGTGTGTGCTCTCCATACAGCAGCCATTTCGTCAGCTGCAGTAGGAGGCCACACATCTCTGTGTAATAAAGCCTCGATTACATTCTACTCTCCTCGTCGTAATTGACAGTGCATCATTAACTACTTGCAATTTGTAACTATACACACATATATATATATATATATACATACATACATATACAGGCAGATGAATGCATGCCAGATATGTTCCCAGCGTTCTGCAAGCATTTCAAACATTAATGGCTCAGTGATGTGGTTCTGGTGCTTTCTGCTTTGTTTTCTGGCTAACATATATATAGTCAGTGATGTATCCTTTTGTTCATAACATCCCACAGAATGTTATGAACACACTGACAGAATAGTTGTGGGCTAATCAAGGTAGAATTCAGTGACTGGACAACTTGTGCTTATTGTGTGAAAATCCCCTTTAGGGTAATTCTGTTGATGTGGTACACTTAGACTTCCAAAGTGCCACACAATGAGCAAGTTAAAGCTTAAAGAATAAAAGGGAGAATAGCAACATGGATACAAAATTGGCTGAGTGACAGGAAGCAGTAGTGGTGAAAGGTAGTGTTTTGGATTTGAGGAAAGATTATAATGGAGTTCCTTGGGGTCTGATGGTAGGGCTCTTGATCTTTCTGATGTATATTCATGAACTAGACCTTTGTGCACAGGGCACAATTTCAAAAGTTATGAAAAATACACCTTAGAAATATAATAAACTGCTAGGAGTATAGTGTACAACTTCAAAAGGACGGAGGAGTGGCAGAGTAATGTGAAATCATCCATTTTGGTTTGAAGAACAAAGAGAGATGATATAAAACAAACTTTGCAATTCTTAATTGGGTGTGTGGTGAATGTATATTGCTTAATTCACACTGTATAGCATTGTGTCCTTGTGGGCACTGTCTGTGAGCCGTTGCGCGGCTCTGCCCGCAGGGGGAGATGAGGAGCTTATACAGGGCTCCACCCTTGGCTCCACCCATGGCCCCTCCCACTACCGGAAGTATAATTTGCTGCAGCCTTGTGAGTCTGCCCTCAGTTCTTCTGGTCGCAGGCAGGCTCAGTTGCAAGTCTATTAAAGCCACAGTTTACTTCCTCTCGTGTCTCGAATGAATTGATGGTCGCATCAATTTAATAGACTTAAGAAAACCACTATGGAATCAGCCCTCAAACCTGATCGACTAGAACTCAACCCGCAGGCTGCAGAAGCGAAGGAAATCTTTCTACACTGGCTTCGGTGCTTCAAGGCCTACCTGGCTGCGTTGACTACCTCCGCTACTACTGACGAGCAGAAACTCAGTCTACTGCACGCACGGGTGAGCCATCGCATCTCTACGCAACTCAACAATACCGACTCGTACACTGAGGCCCTCGCTATGCTCGACCGACTATACGCGCGGCCTGTAAACGAAGTCTATGCGCGGCATATTTTCGCTACCCGCCTCCAGCGCCCCGCAGAGTCGCTAGAGGATTACCTGCGCGATCTAAAAGCCCTTGCACGGGAATGTAACTTTCAGACTGTAACTGCCTCCCAGCATATGGAACTCGCTGTCCATGATGTGTATGTTGCAGGGGTCCGGTCTAACTGTGTGCGCCAGCGCCTCCTCGAAAAAGGGGCCCAGAACTTGGAGGACACGGTAACGCTAGCAACCTCAATGGAGGTTGCGTTTCAAAGTCTGAACTCATTCCCCAAAGACCACGCGACCCCATCGTGGACTGCCCCAGCCTGCGCCGCGCAGCCACCCACCAACTATGGAGCGCCAACGTGCCATTTTTGCGGACAGCCCCAACACCCACAGCAGCACTGCCCGGCCCGCAACGAGACCTGCAGCAGCTGCCGTTCAAAAGGACATTATGCTAAGGTATGCCTGTTTAAATCGAAACCATCTAACACTCCCGCTGCCCAGAGCAATCGCTTCCCCAACTCGCAGGCCCGCAGACCCCATAATGTTGCAGCGTGTCTGCCGACTTCACCTCCGCCTGACATGTGCGACTCATGGGGGTCGTCATCTTGGCAATCCTCCTCCACGCGGCCGGCCATGTGCGAGTCATGGGAGCCGCCATCTTGGGCGGCATCTTCCTCGCCCCCCGCCACGTGCGATCAACGGGGGCCGCCATCTTGGCCATCACCCGATGTTCATCTCGACGACTACGACTTCCGCAGACAGTCATCACGGGGCCACTCCAGCACTGCTGATCGAGCCACCGACTACCCGCAACTCAACGCAGTCACTTTGGACCAGTCGCGGCCAAAGCACCTCAGGAGCTCGATGATGTCCGTCCAGGTCAACGGATACAAGAAATGAAATGAAAATGAAAATCGCTTAATGTCACGAGTAGGCTTCAATGAAGTTACTGTGAAAAGCCCCTAGTCGCCACATTCTGGTGCCTGTTCGGGAAGGCTGGTACGAGAATTGAACCGTGCTGCTGGCCTGCCTTGGTCTGCTTTACAAGCCAGCGATTTAGCCCAGTGTGCTAAACCAGCCCCTGGTTTAAACCAGGTAAACTAAACCAGACACCGTGCCTCTTCGACTCCGGGAGCACCGAGAGCTTCGTGCATCCAGACCTGGTAAGACGCTGTTCGCTCCCTATCTTCCCTGCACGGCAAACGATCTCCCTCGCCTCGGGTTCGCACTCGGTCCAAATACAAGGGCGCACCGTTGCGACCCTAACAATACAGGGCGCCAGGTACTCTAATTTCCAGCTGTAATTGTGCCCCACTCTTACTCGGGCTCAATTTTCAGTGCAATCTTAGAAGCCTCACACTCGGCTTCGGCGGACCCCTACCTCCTCTCACGATATGCAGCTTAGCGACTCTAAAAATCGACCCCCCTCCACTCTTTGCTAATCTCACGGCTAACTACAAACCCGTAGCCACTCAGCAGGCGGTATAGCCTGCAGGACAGGGTATTCATTAGAGCCGAAGTCCAGCAGCTCCTACGTGAGGGAGTCATGGAGGCCAGTAACAGCCCCTGGAGAGCTCAGCTGGTGGTCGTCAAGACTGGGGAAAAGTTCCGGATGGTGGTTGATTATAGCCAAACCATTAACCGGTTCTCGCACCTCAATGCGTACCCCCTCCCCAGAATTGCAGACATGGTCAACCAGATCGCCCAGTACTGCATATTCTCCACGGTGGATCTGAAGTCTGGTTTAGCTGGTTTAGCTGGGGGCTGGTTTAGCTCACAAGGCTAAATCGCTGGCTTATAAAGCAGACCAAGCAGGCCAGCAGCACGGTTCGATTCCCGTACCAGCCTCCCCGGACAGGCGCCGGAATGTGGCGACTAGGGGCTTTTCACAGTAACTTCATTGAAGCCTACTCGTGACAATAAGCGATTTTCATTTCATTTCATTTCAAGTCTGCATACCACCAGCTCCCAATCCGCCCGGAGGACAGCCACTACACAGCGTTCGAGGCAGATGGCTGCCTCTTCCATTTCCTCCGGGTTCCCTCTGGCGTCACTAATGGGGTTTCGGTGTTCCAACGAGCGATGGGCCGAATGGTGGACCAGTACGGGCTGCGGGCCACGTTTCCGTGCCTGGATAACATCACCATCTGCGGCCATGACCAGCAGGACCACGATGCCAACCTCCACCGATTTCTCCAAACCGCCCAGAAACTCAACTTCACATACAATAAGGAGAAATGCGTTTTCCGCACAACCAGGCTAGCCATCCTCGGCTTTGTCGTGGAAAACGGAGTCCTGGGCCCCGACTCGGACCGTATGCTTACAACTCCCTCTCCCTCATTGCCCCAGGGCCCTCAAGAGGTGCCTGGGATTCTTCTCCTATTGCGCCCAGTGGGTCCCCCAGTATGCGGACAAAGCCCGCCCACTATTTAAGATTACACTCTTCCCACTGTCAGCAGAGGCCCGCCAGGCCTTCAATTGCATCAAGGAAGACATCGCCAAAGCCACCATGCGGGCGGTGGATGAATCCATCCCCTTTCAGGTGGAGAGCGATGTTTCCGAGGTCGCTCTCGCCGCCACACTAAATCAGGCAGGGAGACCAGTAGCTTTCTTCTCCTGAACCCTCTCCGCTTCGGAACTTCGACACTCCTCAGTCGAAAAAGAAGCTCAACCCATTGTGGAAGCCATACGGCACTGTGAGGCACTACCTCGCAGGTAGGAGGTTTACCCTCATCACCGACCAGAGATTGGTTGCCTTCATGTTCGACAACTCGCAACGGGGCAAAATAAAAAACGATAAAATCTGATCGAACTCTCCACCTATAATTATGACATCATATATCGGCCGGGGAAGCTCAACGAGCCCCCAGATGCCCTGTCCCGCGGCACATGCGCCAGCACGCAAGATGACCGATTACAGGCTATCCACAATGACCTCTGCCACCCGGGGGTGACCCAGCTCGCCCACTACATCAAAGCCCAAAATCTACCTTTCTCCACTGAGGAAGTAAAAGCCATCACCAGGGATTGCCCGATCTGTGCGGAGTGCAAACCGCACTTCTATAGACCAGACAAGGCCCACTTGGAAAGGCTTCCCGGCCCTTTGAGCGCCTGAGCATCGATTTCAAAGAGCCACTCCCCTCGACCAATCGAAATGTGTACTTCCTCAACGTCATAGATGAATTCTCCCGTTTTCCGTTTGCTATCCCATGCCCCGATATGACCTCCCATATAGTCATCAGAGCCCTGCACAGTGTCTTCACCCTGTTTGGGTTCCCCAGCTACGTACACAGTGACAGGGGTTCGTCCTTTATGAGTGACGAGCTGCGTCAGTATCTGCTCGACAAGGGCATCGCCTCGAGCAGGACTACCAGCTATAACCCCAGGGGGAACGGGCAGGTGGAGAGGGAGAACGCGACGGTCTGGAAGACCGTCCTACTTGACCCTACGGTCCAGGAATCTCCCGACCTCCCACTAGCAGGAGGACCTCCCCGATGCGCTCCATGCAATTAGGTCCCTCCTGTGCACTGCCACTAACCAGACCCCTCACGAGTGATTATTTGTTTTCCCTAGGGGCACTACCACTGGGGCTTCGCTCCCATCTTGGTTGAGGACACCGGGCCCGGTTCTCCTCCGGAAGCACGTCCGGACACATAAAACGGACCCACTAGTAGAAAGGGTACTACTGCTACACTCTAACCCACACTACGCCTTTATAGAACACCCTGATGGCCGTCAGGACACCGTTTCCCTCCGGGATCTGGCGCCACCACCACCACCACCACCACCACCACCGCCGAGGTACCCCTCACACTACACCCCACCCGACCCCCCACGCCCTGCGCCCCCACGCCTACAGGTTTCCTGCGCCCCCCCCCCCTTCACCCGTCGCACCGGTCAGGAATGAAGCTCTGAACGAACCACCCCCGGAGTCCACCCTCAGATCCACAGCGCCCGTCATCACTCAGCCTTCCGAAGAGGCTGCAACCCCAGTGCTCCGCCGATCCCAACGGACGACTCGGCCACCGAACCGGCTCAATCTGTAGACCTGCCACCCCTGCTGGACTTGATTTTTTTTTACGGGGGTGAATGTATATTGTTTAATTCACACTGTATAGCATTGTGTCCTTGTGGACACTGTGAGCCGTTGCGCGGTTCTGCCCACAGGGGGAGATGAGGAGCTTGTACAGGGCTCCACCCATGGCCCCTCCCACTACCGGAAGTATAAATTGCTGCAGCCTTGTGAGTCTGCCCTCAGTTCTTCTGGTCGCAGGCAGGCTCAGTTGTAAGACTATTAAAGCCATAGCTTACTTCCTCTCGTGTCTCGAATGAATTGATGGTCACATCAGGGTGCATGAGCAGAGTGACTTGGATGTACATGTGTCCTAAGTCATTGATGATGGTAGGACAAGTTGAGAGGGCAGTTAATAAAATATACAGGGCGCAATTCTCCGCACTCACGACGGTGCGGAGAATAGCGGGGGTCGTAAATTTTTACGGCCACACTAGTCCGACGCCCTCCCGCTATTCTTCCCCCCCCCCCCCCCCCCCCCCCCAACGCCCAACTCCCGACACGAATCGCTGCCGCCGTTTTTTTACGACCAGCAGCGATTCTCAGCTGGCCGATGGGCCGAATTCCAAGCCCTTTACGGCCGTTTTTACGAACGACAAACACACCTGGTCTGGCCGTTCGTAAAAACGGCCGTAAAGTCCCGATCTTGGCAACCATGGCACCGATTGGCACGGCAGTACCACAGCCGTGCCAAGGGTGCCATGGGCCAGCGATCGGTGCCCACCGATCGCGGGCAGCGGGTCCGATTCTCGCGCACTCTTTGTCCTTCCGCCGCCCCACTGTATCACTTCGTGGGGCGGCTGAGGGGCATCCCGGCCCGCGCATGCGCGGGTATCGCGCAAATGCGCGGTGACGTCATCTGCGCATGCGCGGGTTGGAGTCTTCCAATCCGCGCATGCGCGCCTGACGTCATGTGACGCATCAGGCGGCGCAAACTCTGGCAAGCGGGCTTAACTAATTTCGTTAAGCCCGCGATGCCAGAGTTCACGGCTGCGGCATACTAGCCCCGACCGGGGACCAGAATCGGTTCCCGGTCGGGGAGGGGGTGGCTGGCGTCAAACCCGCCCGGTTTTGACGTCAGCCTTACGATTTCTCCCTGTCTGGGAGAATCGCGCCCATAGCATCCGGGGTTTATCAGTAGGGCCATAAGAAAACGAAAGCAAGCAACTTCTGTTATGCTCGTTTGGCCTCAACTGGCGTATTACATCCATTTCTGAGCACCACATTTTACCAAAGATGTGTGATGACATTGGAGAGGGTGCAGAAAAGATTTATGAGAATTGTTCCAGGGATGAGGAACTTCAGTTACTTGAGTAGATTGGGAAGCTGGGACTTAGAATGCTGTGAGGAAATTTGATAGTTATACAAAATCATGAGGGATGTCAGGATAAGAGTAAATAGGGAGAAACCATTTCCATTGGAAGGATTGAGAACCCGAGGGCAAAAATGTGAACTAAATGGCAAAATAAGCACAGAACCACAGAAGAGCTACAGTGGAGGAGGAGGCCATTCGACCAGGAAAGTGGACTATTTGGGGAATATTGGGAACCAGGAACAATGTCCTCAAGGGCTATAACCTCTAGATTATTACCCGCGCCATGTGCAAATTGGCATAGGGATGAGAAAATTAAAGAAGTAAATATGTGGCTAAAGGAGTGGAGGCCCAGCCAACCACACCCACATGTTCTGGTCTTGCCCCGACCAAGAACTTGCTTGGTTTTGGACAGCCTTCTTTGACGCAAAGTCCGAGCTGGTGGGGATGAGGGTGGAGCCATGCCTGAGAGTGGTAGTACCAGAACAGCCAGCTCTCGGCTCTCTTCATGGGGAGGTGGCCCGTCACCCTTGCCTTTGCTTCCCTAATCGCCCACTGGAGAACCCTGCTTGGCTGGCAATTGGCAGCACCACCCAAAGATGCAGACTGACTGTCCGACCTATCGAAATTTCTCCAAATGGAGAAAATTAAATTCGCCATCCGGGGGCGGAAGAGGGCTTCCACAAAACATGGGAGCCATTCACCTATTGTAGCCAGCATCAAATAAGTCAAAGAACGGAGAGCATAATCACGGTACAACAAGGAGGAGGGGGGAACAAGGAGGCATGGAACCCAACCGAGCCCAGCAAATAGCAAACTATATGGCTAGACGCCAACACAACTGGAGCAAAGGCACAAGAGCAGACAAGGGAAGAAGGCACGCTAGTTGGCCAGAGCGGAGGTGGTTGGCGCGGGGGGGGGGGGGGGAGAGGGTCAGCGAGAAAAGGGGGAGAGAGGAGCAGGGTACTCAGCTTGAACCAAATGCCTACTGGAAAAAGAAAAACGGGAAGCTGCAACCATTGTAAATAATGCAAGATGGTGTTGCTGTTTTGTTGTTGTAGCAGAAGACCGATGTGTATATATAGTTCTCTTCATTTTTTTCCTCTGTCTTCAAATGTATGTCCAGCTTACCCTTTTCTGTATATTACAAAAACCTCAATAACAACATTTTAAAAAAAGATAAGGAAGAAATGGCAGACATGTTGAACAACTACTTTGCTTCCATATTTACAGTTGAAAAGGAGGGTAACTTGCCAGAAGCTCCGGAATAATTTGCAGTCATTAGAGGTCAGGGATTTATTTCAATTAACATAAGTACAGCATCAGTAACTGCAAAATTAATGGAACTAAACAATGACAAATCCCCAGGTCCTTACTGTTTCCCCCCGAAGGTATTTGTGGCAAATGGCGGATTTTAGGAAATTTGAATATTATACGTATTGGACAACTGAAGGGTGAAAAGCCTGGTGTTAGTGTGATTCACTGCAGATATACTTTTTGTTTAAAAAAGGATTCTGTTTTGCAGGTCCTGGGAGCTTTTAGCAGCCAGAAGGTGAAATTGACAGAGGAATATGTTTTTCAGTCTGGGTTAATACACTATGGTTTGACTGGGGAGTTAATGTGCTTTTCAGCTTGGGAAGATGGTATCATTGGGTGAATCTGAGAAGATAGTCTGTGAGACTTTTGGAGAGAAGAGTTGTGGTCTGATCTGATGGCCCTTGTTTTTTTCTTAGACCACAAGTAAAGGCAGTTTTCTTTCCCAGTAGAATAGTTTAAAAAACAAGATATATAATATTTTAAAGCAGAGTAGTCTTGTCTGAAGACAAGGAAGAGGCTGAGGCAACCCAGTTGAAGCAGCTAATTGAAGATATTCAGCCAGAGTCTGCAGGGGTTGACATTGAGGGAGAGATTATTGTCGTCGCACCAGTTCACCAGATTCTCTATCTCATTCCTGTACTCTCTCGTCATTGTTTGAAATCCGACCCACTACGGTGGTGTCATCAGCAAATTTGAAAATCGAGTTGGAGGGGAATTTGGCAACACAGTCATAGGTGTATAAGGAGTATAGTAGGGGGCTGAGGACACAGCCTTGTGGGGCACCTTGTGGGGCACCATTTTTGAGGATGATCGTGGAGGAGGTGTTGTTGCCTATCTTTACTGATTGTGGTCTGTGTGTTAAAAAGTCCAGGATCCAGTCGCAGAGGGAGGAGCCGAGGCCAAGGCCACGGAGTTTGGAGATGAGTTTTGTAGGAATGATGGTGTTGAAAGCTGAGCTGTAGTCGATAAATAGGAGTCTGACATAGGTGTCTTTTGTTATCTCGGTGTTCCAGGGTAGAGTGCAGGGCCATGGAGATGGCGTCTGCTGTGGACCTCTTGCAGCGGTAGACGAACTGTAGTGCACCCTTTTAAGAAGGGTGAAAGGAGGAAAGCAGGGAATTCCAGACTGGTTAGCCTAACATTTTGTGGTGGGGAAATTGCTGGAGTCGAAAATCACCTCAAAACATTTCAGTCCGCCAGGGAGAGCAAGCACAGATTTGTGAAGGAAGGTCATGGCTGACTAATCTTATTGAATTTTTTGAAGAGATGACTAAGGTAGTGCACAGGGGAATGTCTACGGATGTTATTTATATGGACTTCTAGAAAGCATTTGATCAAGTCCTACATAAGAGACTGCTAACTAAAGTGGATGCCCACGGCGTTGAGGGCAAACTATTAACATGATTAGGAAATTGGTTGAGTGGCAGGCGACAGAGTGGGGATAATGGATAATTACTCTAATTGACAGGAGGTGACTGGTGGTGTACTGGAGGGATCTGTGTTGGGGCCTTAATTATTTACATTTTTCTTTAATTACTTGGATGATGGTATAGAAAGTCATGTATTGAAATTTGCTGCTGATTCAAAGTTATGTGGCATTGTATACAATCTAGATGATAGCATAAAATTGCAAGGAGATATTGACAGACTAGGTGAATTAGCAAAATTTTGGCAGATGGAATTCCATATAAGCAAGTGCGAGGTTATAATAATAATCGCTTATAGTCACAAGTAGGCTTCAATGAAGTTACTGTGCAAAGCTCCTAGTCACCACATTCCGGCGCCTGTTCGGGGAGGCCGATACGGGAATTGAACCCGCGCTGCTGGCCTTGTTCTGCATTACAAGCCAACTGTTTAGCCCACTGCTAAACCAGCCACTTATCCATTTTGGATCAAAAAAGGATAGAGCAGAATATTTTCTAAATGGAAAGAGTGGATGTCCAGAGAGACTTTAGATTTCAGATGCATAGATCCTTAAAATGCCACAAACAAGTGCAGAAAGTAATCAAAACAGCTAATGGAATGCTAGCCTTTATATCTGGAGGATTAGAATATAAAAACACAGAAGGTATGTTGCAGTTATGCAAAACCCTGGTTAGATCCCAATTGAAGTACTGCGAGCAGGGGGACTTCCGGTTGTGGCTATGCCTGGGTAAGCCTGGGTAGCATTGTGGATAGCACAACTGCTTCACAGCTCCAAGGTCCCAGGTTCGATTCTGGCTTGGGTCACTGTCTGTGCGGAGTCTGCACATCCTCCCTGTGTGTGCGTGGGTTTCCTCCGGGTGCTCCGGTTTCCTCCCACAGTCCAAAGATGTGCAGGGTAGGTGGATTGGCCCTGATAAATTGCCCTTAGTGTCCAAAATTGCCCTTAGTGTTGGGTGGGGTTACTGGGTTATGGGGATAGGGTGGCGGTGTTGACTGTGGGTAGGGTGCTCTTTCCAAGAGCCGGTGCAGACTCGATGGGTCGAATGGCCATCTTCTGCACTGTAAATTCTATGAAACTAAGTCGCACGTTCGGCAGCTCCCGCCGAAAACGGACTTTTGGGCCCTTTTAAGGACCCCAGCGGCACTTGGTTGACGATTCCCGGTGTGGGAAGACGGCAGTACGGTCTCCCCAGCACTGTATGGAGTGGACCAGGAGCGGTGTGGTCAAAAAAGGGGCATTAGAGAAGAGAGGAGAACGGGTGCGAAAAAGCAAGATGGCGGTGGGCGGAGACCAGGCAGCGTGGGCTCAATGGTCGCAGGAGCAGCAAGGATTCCTACGAAGCTGCTTTGCGGAATTGAAGGCAGAGATGTTGGCCCCAATGAAGGTGTCGGTAGAAAGGCTGGTAGAGACCCAGAGGATGCAGGGGACAGCGATTAAAGAGGTGCAGCAGAAGGCCTCTGGTAACGAGGATGAGATCCTGGGCCTGGCAGTGAAGGTGGAGGCGCATGAGGCGCTCCATAAAAAGTGGCAGGAGAAATTTGAGGATCTGGAAAACAGGTCGAGAAGGAAGAATTTGCGGATTCTGTGTCTCCTTGAAGGTGTGGAGGGGTCGGATGCTGGGGCGTATGTAGCCACGATGCTGAGCACGCTGATGGGCGCGGGAGCCTTCCCGAGGCCCTTGGAGCTGGATGGGGCACACAGAGTCCTGGCGAGGAGACATAGGACGAATGAGCTGCTGAGAGCTGTGGTGGTGAGGTTTCACCGCTACACTGACGGGGAGTGCGCCTTGAGATGGGCGAAGAAGAAGCGGAGCAGTAGGTGGGAGAATGCTGGAATTCGTGTTTACCAGGACTGGAGCGCAGAACTGGCCAAGAAGAGGGCAGGATTCAAACGGGCCAAGGCGGTTCTTCACGGAAAGCGGGTGAAGTTTGAGCTGTTGCAGCCCGCGCGACTGTGGGTCACATATCAGGACCGTCACCACTATTTTGATACGCCGGACGAGACATGGACCTTTATCAAAAATGAGAAGCTGGACTTAAATTAGTGGTCTTTAGCATGTTTTGGGGATGCTGTGGAGTGGGAGAGGGTGATATTTGTGTTTCTTTTTTTTCTGTGCGGGCGCTGATCTGGGAGGGGTTGTTCCCCGTGTTCGGTGGGGGGGGGGGGGGGGGGGGGAGAAGGGGCCGGGAACCCTGGGCCTCTGGGGATGGGGGTGAGGTTGTAGGAGAAAGGAGCTGCGCCATAGAGGGTGGGGTCAGCCCGGACTGGGAGCGCGGGTTTTCTTTTCCCGCGGAAAGAGAGGGGGCTGGGCCGGATGCGGGGAGGCGGTATTGGATTGGAGTCCACATTGGTCTGCAGGGGGTGTGGAGGGGGGGACTTGGGTTTTAGGAGGGAATTCTGAGGGGATCGGTGGCAGAGGCGGAAGCGGCCGGGGTCAGCAGGAGTCAGCTGACTTACGGGGAGTGCAATGGGGTGAGTAGGGGGGTCATGCAGTAGGGGGGGGCGGTTGGGGGTGGGGGGATACTGGGTTGCTGCTGTATTGACCGAAGGGGAGCTGGAGATGATGGGAAGAGTCAGGGCGGGGAGGCTCCGCCTGGGGGGCTGGAAGGAGCGGGATCTGCATGCCTAATGGACCAGGTGCTGGAAGATGGGGTGTGAATGGGCAGTGGTTTTTTTAAAAAAAAGCTTTTTTTCCTACCACGCAGCCACAATGAGCTGTATGGCCTCTTTTCAGTGCTGTCGCTTTCCTTTGGTTATTAGGAACTGTCCCGAGGGAAGGAAGCCTCCTCCCATTTCCACGTAGCTTAGAGGAGAACGTGCAGGGAGTTATCACTGAACTGTCAAGACTCTTGGGATCCTTCTCCCATGCTGACAAGTGTTTCATCCTGCAGGCCTTCACAATTCCTGATTAATTAACTATTGGCTTTTCCCCCACTGACTGGTCTGCAGTGGTGACGGGGGGGTCTTGAGGGGATAGCTGGCTATTGCCTGCATTCCAGTGTGACAGTTCTTTAAAGATGGCACTAACACATCTAACATTGCCAGCTGATGTTACAGCTTTTGCCTCATTATCTGCCTCCAACCGCTGAATTGTTGATCCTGCCAGCAATTAATTGGCTGCCTGCCGTTTTTACTGAGATCAGTGATAGGATTTGGAGCAGCATCAGTCACCTCCTTCTGTCCCCACCTTCTCCTTGCTGTCAATCAATCTTGACTAGCTTCCCCAGTTTCTCCACATAAATGAAGTCCCTTAGCACTGGTACATTTTCATTAAATCTTTTTGTACCTAGTATTAAATAAGCCATTATATAGATCACTTTAATAATTATTGTACGAGTCCTTTAATTTTTTTTATCATATAGCATCAGTTATAAGTTCTTTAATTGGGTATAGTTACCTCCATAAAGTAAGGAAATGGTGGGCAAAAATAATGTGTAACCTTATTTAAATGATTTGATTTAGTGGCACTTGTTGAATCAAAAGTGGTAACTTTAGAAATAGTTGAAATTTTTTTTTTTTTAGTTTCCAACTAGTTCATAGTTACTGAATGCTTCTGATTTATCACGGATATTTTGAATGGCTGAAATAAATGCATTGCTAATTCCGAATTTTTACACAAAGGATACCCCGTGTGTGCGTGGGTTTCCTCCGGGTGCTCCGGTTTCCTCCCACAGTCCAAAGATGTGCGGGTTAGGTGGATTGGCCATGCTAAATTGCCCGTAGTGTCCTAAAAAGTAAGGTTGGGGGGGGGGTTGTTGGGTTACGGGTATAGGGTGGATATGTGGGTTTGAGTAGGGTGATCATGGCTCGGCACAACATCGAGGGCTGAAGGGCCTGTTCTGTGCTGTACTGTTCTATTCTATGTCTATGTCTATGATGTTCATGCCGTTCAGAGTGCTAATACAAGACTTCTAAATTGCATCCATATTTTCTATTCTTTTTCATTGAACTTTTATTTTGATTCTGATTTCCATTAATTAGCCTCCATCTTGGTAAACAACAGATGTTGCTGGAATGAAAGTTTTTCTGGAGAACATAACTTAAAAGTTTGGGAGAGAATTTTTATCTTGAATAATAACTTGCATCCATTATTGAATTAAGCAATTTATTTCTCTTGCATTTAATTTAGGCAACGATGTGAGCTTATTAAACTAATATTTTCAAGTGTAAATATAAATTGTAGTGTCTTGTTTAATGTGTTCTTTGTAATAGCAGATTGTGTTTTTATATTTGTTTTATATTTGTTTAATAAAAGCCAAGTAAGTAATGTATTGATTTTTAATTCTGCTATGTAAATAATTCTAGGCATTTAACAAGTGTGTAAATCACACATTATTATTTGTGAAATGCGATCTTCATAAGGATTGTGACCCGGATGATGGAATGGCAATATATTTCCAATTCAGGATGGTGCACGACTTGGAGGTTGTGACTTTGCTCCTAATGCCCTTTGCATTCTAAGTGGAGATGTTGCGGGTTTGAGAGGTGATGTTGATGACGTCTTTGTGCGTTACTGCAATGGATCTTGTAGATGATGCGCACTGCAGTCAGGTTTCATTGCTGTTGGAGGGGTTAAATGTTCATGGTGGTAGATGGTATACCAATCAAATTCATCTAGTACGGCAGCTGTATGCTCGCACATTACACTAGTATCACGTCTTCTCTCCAACCTTGAGATGCATGGGCAGCGGTATGTTCTGAGACTCCTTGACTCCCACACACTTGATTGCAACTATGGATAGGCACCTTCTTCCAGTCCCAATGCCCACTCAGAACTCATCTTTGCTGAGTGCAGTAGGAACCTTTTCTGACACTGGATCCAGACCAGGTCGTGCTTGCCCCTCTCAGTTACCACCGATTCCCAGACCTCGTTGCTGAGAGGATTGGCTTCCTCCATCTATCCCTTAGCACGAGGATGTCCCTACTGGCTGCCACCCCTCCCAAAGATGCACAGATACTCGTTGGAGTAACGGGGCGGGGGGATGCATGCTGTCTATCTGAACTTCACTCCCGTCTGGTGAGTCTTCCTATTGCTGCCATTAGTTCCCTTTGCCTTGTCCGTCGTCTTCAACTTCTGGTAGCCTTATTTAAATTTCACGCTGGGCCTCCATTGGGCGTGGCGTCCTTCAGGCCCCGCTGACACATTCTTGCTGGCTGCCACTTAATTGAACAAATAAAACAAAACTTGTGACTTCTTTTTTTTAACATGAATTTAATTTTTTCCAATTAATGGGCAATTTAGCGTGGCCAATCCACCTACCTGCACATCTTTGGGTTGTGGGCGTGAGACCCACGCAGACAAGGAGAGAATGTGCAAACTCCACAGGGACATGATCCGAGGCTGGGATCGAATCCGGGACCTTAGCGCTATGAGGCAGCAGTGCTAACCACTGCACCACCGGAAAATGGTTTTATTAAAGTTTCATTTTGTAAAATACAAAATAAACAAATCTGTGCAGTCTAGATACAATTTGCAAAAGCCCAGCATTGAAAATACCCCTCCTAAAACCCCAACTCACTAACCCCCCAAGCCCCTCTTTTTAGTTATTTTGAAATATTTTGAAGTTTTTACACATTGTACACTATTCAAGCAGTAAGGGTGACTGTGCTGATTGCACTGTAGACATTAATTTCCTTTGTGTTGGGCCCTGGTAATCCCTTTCCTGGGCCCATCAATGTATAGTGGGTAATCATTTGTTATTTACAAATGGGCGGTGCCTCCCCCTCCCCCTTTTGTCATTGACCCCCTGCCCTGTTTTTAGCCTTCCCTTGGGGGTTCCCTTTCGTGTGCTTTTCTACTAGGCTCTCTGTTGGTTGTTTTCTGCACTCTTTCCCCCACCATCCCTCCCCCTTTCACCACCTCCCCATTTCTTGTCTGCTTCCTGTGGTCCTGTTGTCTCCTGTGCAACCCCCCCCCCCCCCTCCCCATTCTATTGGCTGTTGGCTTCAAACAGGTCCTGGAACAAGTTGGTGAATGTCCTCCACGCTTTGCGGGAACCATCCTTTGACCTTGCATGGTGAACTTGATTTTCTCCAGGTGGAGAAATTCTGATAGGTCTTCCAGCCAGTCTGTAGCGGTAGGTGGTGCTGATGATCGCCAGCCGAGCAGGGTTCTCCAGCAACAATTAGAGAAGCAAGGGCATCAGCCCTCTTTCCATGAATAGGTCTGGTTGGTCCAATACCCCGAAAACGGTCACTCTTGGGCACGGCTCCACCCTCACCCCCACAACCTTGGACATTCCCGTAACAGCCTCCCCGAACAGGCACTGGAATGTGGCGACGAGGGGCTTTTCACAGTGACTTCATTTGAAGTCTACTTGTGACAATAAGCGATTTTCATTTCATTTTTTTTATTGCCTTGAAGAAGGCTGTCCAGAACCCAACAAGTCTAGGGCACGCCCAGAACATGTGGGTGTGGTTGGCCGGGCCTCCCTGGCTCTGTTCAGATTTGTCGTCCTCTTCCAAGAAGAACCTGAGCGTTCTGTTTCATAGATTCATTGGTTCTTGTGAGGTGTACTCTGTGCATCACATTAGGTGGCATAATGCCTTGCGCACGAGGAGATGTAGTTGGCCCTACACAGTACTTCTCTCCTGAATTCCCAACTCTATTTACATCCCTAGCTCTTCCTTCCATTTTTCATGCGTTTCATCCAGTGGGGTGCACTTCCTTTCTAAATGTAGTCCGTATAGGTCTCCACAGTTTTCCCCCCCCTCCAGACTGTCCGCGTCCAGTAACTCTTCTAGTATTGTTTTTTGAGGTTTTGGGTTTGTAGTCGTCTCCTTGCGGAGAATGGTTTTGACCTGTAAATGTCGGAGTTCATTTCCATTTAGTAGGGCCAGTCCCTCCCGTCAGCTCTTCTAAGGTCGCTAGTCGGTCACCAGTGTAAAACTCACTAACCGTCAAAGTCCCACCGTCCTGTCTCCGCCTCTTGAAGGTGGCATCGAACATGGCTGGTGCAAACCTATGGTTGCAGTGGATGGGTGCCATGTTGGACATACCGGTCAGCTCAAAATGTTGTGTCATCTTGTTCCAAGTTCTCAGGGTCATTATCACCATTGGGCTTGTGGAGTGTTTTACTGGTGGGGATGGGAGCACTCCTGTGGCGAGGGCCCTAAGGGTCAACCCTGTACATGAGGACTCCTTACCTGTTCCGTTTTTGGGTCCTTTACTCATTCCCTCACTCTTTCCGCTATGGCTGCCCAGTTTTAGTATTGTACGTTTGGGAGGGCCAGCCCCCAATGTCTCCTTTGTCTAACTGTTTGGGGAATTCTTGGATTTTTCCCCCCTTCCACACAAATGGTATAATCATCTTCTCTATTGAATGTAAACCTTGGGGATGTAGATCGGTATGAATCTAAACAGGAAGAGGAACCTGGGAAGTATGTTCATCTTGATCGTCTTTGTGTGTGTATCCCATCTCTGTAGGTCCGTTTATAACTTCCTCAGCCAGACTGGTCAGGTTCTACTTGTGGATCTGTGTACAGTCATGGGCAATCTCGATCCTCGGGTAGTGGAATTTGTTTCAGGCTATTTTAAATAGTACCCCCCCCCCCCCCCCCCCGGGTTCACTGGGAAAACTTCACCTTTGCCCAGGTTGAGTTTGTAGACCAGGGGTGGGCAAACTTTTCCGTGCAAGGGCCACATTCAGAAATTCACAATTCACAAAGGGCCGCATAGTATATTAAGTAAAATAATTACTTCACCCGGTTATGATTCTGGGCGCCTCATATAGAACATAGAACAGTACAGCACAGAACAGGCCCTTCGGCACTCGACGTTGTGCCGAGCAATGATCACCCTACTCAAGTCAACGTATCCACCCTATACCAGTAAGTAACCCAAAAGCCCCCCCCCCCCCCATTAACCTTAAAAAAAAATTTAAAAAAAAAAAAAAAATTTTTTTTTAAAAACATTTTTTTTTTTTTTTTTTTTAATGACTTGGTGGGCCGCAGAAATACCTTTGGCGGGCCGCATGCGGCCCGCGGGCCGTAGTTTGCCCACCCCTGTTGTAGACCGAGAAGGCTCCAAACTCTCCCAGGAGCTTAATGATTTGTTTCATGCCGCTTTGTTTGCCTGAGATGTAGAGGAACATCTGCATAGAATGAGACTCTGTGCTCTCTGTCCCCTCTTTGGATTCCCTTCCAGTCTCTTGCCTCCCTCAGGGCAATCGCTAGTGGCTCGATGGCCAGAGCGAACAAGAGTGGGGACAGCGGGCAACCCTGCCTTGTGTGTCTGTGTAGCTGGAAGTATTCAGATCTGGTGGCATTGGTCTGTATGCTTGCCTTGAAGGCGTTGTATAGGAGTTTCACCCATGAGGTGAACCCTGTCCCTAGTCCAAATCGCTCTCTTACCTCAATGAGGTATTTCCACTCTTGAAGGTTTTTTCTGCATCCAGGGAGACGACCACCTCTGGTGTTCTTTCCCCGGATGGGATCATTATCATGTTTACATAGATAGAATTTACAGTGCAGAAGGAGGCCATTCGGCCCATCGAGTCTGCACTGGTGGACACCGGTCTGCACCTCCGATGCTTTGACCTTTGCCGGTTCAGCTAACAGTCTGCCTCTTATTATCCTTTGTCTAGGCTATTTCCTTTTGTCTGCCTGCTTTCTCAGCTGGTGAACCAGCAGGTGGCCAACCTTCTCTCCGTGTTCGTAAAAATCCCCCCGTGTCTGGCAGAGTTGGTGCACTGCCTTCCCAGTGGATAGCGGGTTAAAGTCCATTTGTAGCTTATTCCCCTTCACCAGAAGCTCTATGGTTAAGCTATCTTCTGTCGACTTCTAGGATGAAGTCGAACAGTTGCTGCCTAGCCGCCCCCTCCTCCCTGTCTCTGCAAGCCTTAGAGGTGATAATTTCTCCCCCAATCATAGCCTTCAGTGCCTTCCAGAACGTGGAAGGTGAGACACCCCCGAGTGTTGTACTCTCTTATGGCCTGTGATATTTTCTGGCAGAAGACCTTGGCCAAGAGGGTGTTGGCCAAACTCCAAATGGGGCATTGGGCACGGCCCGTCTCCAACCTCCCATCCATGTAATGTGGAGCGTGGTTGGAGATTACAATTGCAGAGTATTCCACTCCTACTATTTCTGGAAGCACTGATTTCCCTCTTATGTTCTGGCGAGAAGAACGGGAATTCCTTCTCACCCAGGTGCAGGAACCGAGTGGGTTCATTGCCACCATCAGTTCCACGCATTCCGATTTCCCTGTTCTAGGGATTTTACCTGTCCATCCGTGGGTCCGGTACACAGTTGAAGTCCAACCCCATTGATCAGCCTGTCTATGTCGGGAATTTACAACTTTAATAAATTCCGTCTTGTCCTAGTAGGGCGCATACAAGTTTACTAGGACTACCGTTGACCCCTTGGTCCGTAACTGTTCTCGAACACTGTCCCCTTACTAAGTAGTTTGGCTACCTCATCCCTCTCGTCCCTTAACAGGAATGGTGGATCTGTCCCTCCCAGCCCTTCTTTACCCGTAGTCTGTCCTGCTCCCTCAGATGCGTGTCTCGGATGAAGACTAGGTAAGCTTTCATGCTTTTCAGGTGTGCAAAGACTCTGGATCTTTTAACTGGGCCTTTAAAGGTCCCCCGACGTTTCATGTGACTATCCTGTTGAGTTTTGTTCTATTCCCTCCCCCCTCCTGCGGGATCAACCATACTTGCCTTGTTGATGCGTCCCTGCACGTGGTCACCGTTCTCACCATGAAGCTGTGCCCCTATGCTCCAGGGTTTCCTTTTTTCCAGGGGCCATTCAACATGGCCACCAACTGTGTGTACTGTTATGTTTCTTAAATGAATGCTAGAAGTCGTTCAGCAGTTGAAGGATGGTTTATTGTGCTCCACAATAAATGACTTTGTTAGCTTTTACTTACAGAATAACACTTGTAAAGATACTGCTTTTCTATGCTCTGCAATTAGGCCTGACCACACTCGCAGCCCTGAGCTCAACTTCCGTCCCTGTCCTGCTCCACCACCGCCTCTCCAGCCAAAGTGAGCGAGGGCGGGCCTTCGGCGTCACTCTTTTATATGTCCCCGTGCTGCCCCCTGGTGGCATTTCCCATCAGCCCCTTCTGTACACACTCAGACGAGGCCACCAACTGTGTGTACGTTCAGGAAGCTTCCAGTATGGCTGCCTACAGTGCCACCTTGTTCCACGTTTCAGATATCGATCTGCTGAACCCAGTCCAGAGCACTACCCTCCTTATCGTTTGGTTCCCCCTCCCCGATATCCCGCCCTCTCTCTATCACCCCCACCCCCTGCTGCTACCCCCCCCCGGTGGGAAATGTGCAGTGGCCCCCTCTCTCTCGTACTTCCTTCCACCAGCTTTCCCGCTAGTGTGGTGCCCCCCCCCCCGCAGGATTGATTTGACCCCCTACTACGCTTCTCTGCTCGTGTCCTGACAGTCTCCTCCTCACCCTCTCCTGCATTCTGCTGCCCTTGCCCCTCCTTCCAATGAGCTGGTTCCTCTGTTCATAGTGAGGCAAAGCAGTCCCACGCAAAATTGGTCATTTTATCTTTTTCCCTTTCGTCTCCTCTCCGTCTTCCTGACGGCTACCTCTCTTGCTGCCTATCCAGACCATTGTTTTTTTAAAAATAATTTTTATTGAAAAATTTTGTATTTATATAACAACAACGAACAGCAATAAAATACCAACAATAACAATAACAGTAACAGTCATAAACATTCGCCCAACCTCAATGAACAGCAAAACATATTAACAACAACTAAATTAACACAATATTAAGTTAAATAACCATTAGGTTAAATAACCCCCCCCCGGTTGCTGCTGCTATTGACCAAGATACCTATCTTTGAGTCAGAAAGTCCAGAAAAGGCTGCCATCGTTTATAGAACCCTTGTATTGATCCTCTCAGGGAAAATTTGACCCTCTCCAATTTTATAAATCCCGCCATGTCACTGATCCAGGTCTCCACACTTGGGGGCCTCGCATCCTTCCACTGCAGCAAGATCCTCTGCTACTAGGGATGCAAAGGCCAAAACACCGGCCTCTTTCGCCTCCTGCACTCCCGGCTCCACCGCAACTCCAAAAATCGCGAGTCCCCAACCTGGTTTGACCCTAGATCCAACCACCCTCGACACCATCCTCGCCACCCCCTTTCAGAATTCTTCCAGTGCCGGGCATGTCCAGAACATATGGGCATGATTCACTGGACTCCCCGAACACCTGGTGCACCTGTCCTCACCCCCAAAGAACCTACTCATCCGAGTCACAGACATATGGGCCCGATGCAGCACCTTAAATTGGATGAGACTAAACCTCGCACATGAAGAGGAAGAGTTGACCCTCTCCAAGGCATCCGCCCAAGTCTATCTGCTTCCCTAGTTCCCCCTCCCATTCAGCCTTCAGCTCCTCCACTGACGACTCTTCCACCTCCTGCATTACCTTATAAATGTCAGACACCTTCCCCTCTCCGACCCACACCCCCGAAAGTACTCTGTCCATCACCCCCCGCGAGGGCAGCAAAGGAAATTCCTCCACCTGTCGCCTAGCAAACGCCTTTACCTGCAAGTATCTGAACATATTTCCTTGGGGGAGCCCAAATTTATCTTCCAATTCCCCCAGGCCCGCAAACCTCCCGTCAATAAACAGGTCCCTCAATTTACTGATGCCCACCCTATACCACCCCCTAAATCCCCCATCAGTGTTCCCCGGGATGAACCGATGATTTCCACCTAATGGAGCCTCCATCGAGCCCCCCGTTTCCCCCCATGCCGTCTCCACTGTCCCCAGATTCCTAGGGTCGCCGCCACCACCGGGCTCGTGGTATACCTCTTAGGAGAGAGCGGCAACGGTGCCGTTACCATGGCACCCAGGCTCGTACCTCTACATGACGCCATCTCCATTCTTTTCCATGCCCCCCCCCCCATCACCCATTTACGCACCATTGACACATTGGCCGCCCAATAGTACCCCAAAAGGTTGGGCTGCGCCAGCCCGCCTCTATCCCTCCCTCGCTCCAGGAAAACCCTCTTCACTCTCGGAGTCCCATGCGCCCACACAAAGCTCAAAATACTGCTAGTCACCCTCCTAAAGAAGGCCCTGGGGATAAAGATGGGCAGGCACTGAAAGAGGAACAAGAACCTCGGAAGCACCGTCATTTTGACGGACTGCACCCTCCCCGCCAACGACAATGGCAGCATGTCCCACTTTTGAACTCCTCCTCCATCTGATCCACAAGCCTGGTGAAATTAAGCTTGTGAAGAGTCCCCCAGTCCCTGGCCACCTGCACCCCCAGGTACCTAAAACTCTCCCCAGCCCTCTTAAGCGGGAGCCTACCAGTTCCCCCCTCCTGGTTCCCAGGGTGCACCACAAACACCTCACTCTTGCCTAGATTTAGTTTATAGCCTGAATAGGTCCCAAACTCAACTAGCAGCTCCATCACCCCCAGCCATTCTATCCAGACCATTCTAACGGACAAACACGTCCATCTCTGCTGGGGCAGTTAAATAATATTCTTTGCCCCGGTAAGTTACCCAGAGCCTGGCTGGTAATAACATCCCGAATCTGATCTGGCTCTTGTACAGGGCCACATCTGCCTGGTTGAATTCGGCTCTGTGCTTTGCCAGATCCGCCCCAATGTCCTGGTCCACTCTTGTTTTATGTCCCTCTCAGTTGTACGTCTTCATCTGTCGAGCCCATCGAAGGATCCTTTCTTGGGCCTGACACTTGCGGACCTTGGCTGTTATTGTCTTCTGCTGCTTCCCGGTCCTGGGCTTTGGTCGGGGTGACCTGTGAGCTCTGTCGATCTCTGGCAGTTTGGGGAAGCTGTCCCTCCCAACCAGGTTGCCCAGCATTTGGGCCTTATAGTCAGTTGGGTCCCTGCCCTCGATCCCCACTGGCAGGCCCATTATCCAAATGTTCTGCCTCCTTGACCTTTCCTCTCGTGCTCCCCTAGATCACCACCAACCTCTTGATCTGGGCTTCCGGGGCGACGATTCAGTTGCCCTGATCTGTCGATGCCTTCTCCAGCTCTCCGATTGCGTTCGCCTGGGCTTCTAGTTTCCTCCCCATCTCATCGAGTGCCGTCTGCATGGCCGCTACCGCCACTGCCAACTTGACCCGCGCCTTTATCTGGGCTTTAATGCCATCCTTTATTGCATTTAGTTCCTTGGTTCGGAACATCCTCCATCCATCGCCGGGGGGGCGGGGGCTTGTTTTCTGGGTCGCTAGCCTCTCTCTGGGGAGGCTGGGTCTGCTGACCCCCTTGCTTGCTGATTCTGTTCCTTGCCACAATTTCTGGTGTCCCTGCAGCCCCTTGAGCTGTTGACTACTGGCATTTTGTTATTTGTGCTATTGTTGACAGTGAGGGTCCATTAAGTCTGGTTTTGCTGCTCGCTTTGGCCAAAAATGCCTATTTTCCTGTCATATGGAGGACAGCCATCTGATGTGTGACTACTCAGCACATCGCCATCACTGGAAGTCTCAGCACTTTACACTTTCTCCCTGTTCTGGGTTAAAACCCAAAATAAATTCATGGCAAAAATGTGTGAAAAGGTCCTAAATCCTGGGACCTTCGTGGATGCCACCTTTTATGCGATCTCCCTCCTCCATTGCACCGGATGTCCCCGGCTCTGGGTGCAGTTTTAACTTAACCTGCCTGTAGGGGAAACTAACTAGTTTGGGGTCAATGCTGGCTTTGCACCTTATCTGATTTTATTCTGTATTGAAGCAACTATTGAATGTGGTGTGGAATGCCAGTTTAATCTCATCAGGTAGATTTACACCTGGAAATTAGGTTTAAAATTACCCACATTATATATGTTTCAAGTTTTGTCTTCTGCCCGGGTGACAGACATGTTGTCCAGCCTTCAGCAAGCTCACCAGCAAAGGAAGAATTGAAAAATTCAGATTCTAATGAAACGGCAAATGCAAAAGGAAGTTACACAAGTAGTTTGGTAAAGTTTGGTTTGATGTATATACAGTACAAAGCCTAAAGGATGTTACATCTTTAATTTATAACTTGGATCTTTCAGGTGTACCAAAATGTCAGATAAAAGTGATTTGAAAGCAGAACTGGAGCGTAAAAAGCAACGACTGGCTCAGATACGAGAAGAGAAAAAAAGGAAAGAGGAAGAAAGGAAAAAGAAAGAGGTCAGTCAACTTGGGGAAAATGGTTAATGCAGATGGCAATAAATGAGCAAAAACATAGGAAATATACTGATTTAGATTCAATATCGAGGATCGCTAAATTTAAATTGTACATGGCATAATAATCAAATTAATTAGTCCCTTTCAAACTTGGTAGGAGTTGTAAAATTCTACTATTTTCTTTATCTCATCATGAAATTGACTATATGTGTTGAAGTATGTTCATCGTGCACATCTTGTTGTCTTTTCCACCTACTTTTACCCTACACACTTCCCATGATTTGATTTCCTCCCCACTCTTCACTAGCACTGTTTAAACAAGTCAATTTCACTTGGAAAGAGAAAACGTTTCCCCTTTGATCATTCTAAATTACCCATCAAAAATTATAGTCTGACAGTCAATGCAGATGGAACTTTAAAGTTGCTTAAGACCATCTTATGAATTGCAAATCCCTTGCATCAATTCAGCTCAAAATTTCAGTTTGGAGATGAAGTTGCTTCACTTGCTCTGAAATGCTGACGAGGCAAGTACAATTGTTTATCAAATTAGAAAGCTTTTGAGGAAGCATTGGATATGGAAAACAAAGAACGAGGTAAGTTAGTGAAACTATCCCTGAGCTTAACAAGGGGAAAAATGTGACACCATTCGTACAATCACACATATTTGTCTGGATGGAGGCAGTCTATGACCATGGAACACCACAGCAGTGGATTGAGGATGCATCTGCAGGTAGACCTTTCAGATTTGGGGTCCATCTTCTAGCCTAAGAATGTTCCTGGAGATCCATCTTTGTTCTCAGGAGGTCCAGCTTCTGGCCTTTAAGAGCTCCCGGAGATCTATCTTCATTTCCAGACAGTCCAACTTCTTCTTTTATCGAATAATAGAATGTACAGTGCAGAAGGAGGTAATTTGGCCCATCGAGTCTGCACCGACCCTTGGAAAGAGCACCCTACTTAAGCGCATGCCTTCACCTAGCCCTGTAACCCCACCTAACCTTTTTTTTTAATAGAAACTAAGGGACAATTTAGCATTGTCAATCCAGCTAACCTGCACATCTTTGACTTGTGGGAGGAAACCGGAGCACCCGGAGGAAACCCACGCAGACAAGGGGAGAAAGTGCAAACTCCACACAGTCACCCAAGGCCGGAATTGAACACAGGACCCTGGAGCTGTGAGGCAGCAGTGCGTGCCACTGTTTTCAATATGGCACCCGTTCACAACAACAAAATGCGCGCCATCCAGGCCTGCCCCACCACTCAATATGACATAAAACACCCAGGTGCATAAAGAGGTTGGGGCTGGAAAATCTGGTGTTTTCCCACCAGTCTCCACAGTGGGAAAGTGCCTGCCCCTGCCATAGCACTTAAGTCTCAAAATGGGAGAATTCCACCTGTGGTCGTTCAGAGTCACCCGGAGATTGATTGTCTTCATTCCAAATTTGTGGAATGCAAAATTATATTTTGTGGCAGCTTAACCTGTCTGGGTTGCTCTTATGTACAGTATCTTGAAAGGAGTGGCAACTGTCAAGCAGAGTAACTGTCGAACTGTTTATTAACAGAATAACGATGTGTCCAGAGAATGATCATGATGACTTGGACTCCAGTTCCAAGACTACCTGAAGAACCTGCCTCATCCGCAGGATTTCTGCTCTGCGGCCCAATTGGCTGAATGGGTCTGACGATCATGAACCCTGCCCATTAAAGGAGTTTGCTATATTGTCCCTCCCCCTTTAATTCCCTTATTAACCTATACGAACAATAGTTAAACTATTTATGTTACAACACCGTAAAGGAATTCTTTAGCACATTCCATTTATAAAGTCAGTCTCTCAGGGTATTTCTTCTCCATTTTGGAATGACGGGAGCTTAGTAGAAGGGGCAGATTCTGTTTCACTTCTATCTTATAAAGGTTTATCAGTGCACCTTTTCCAGTTCTCACAGGAGCACTACCCGACCCTTCCTCCAGCTGACTTGTTTTCATACTGCTTTCAACCACATCATCACTGGTGGGCATACTCGGAACATGGTTCTGTAGGTGATTCCCTTCCTCTCAAAGTTATCAACATGCTTTTTCAGTTTTTTATCTTGAACTTTGACTGCATACGATATCGGGCCTGTGCCGGCTACAAGAAACCTGTAACCCAACTTTGACCGGTCCCAAAGTTTTCGGCATTTAGTAGATCGCCCGCTTTGAGTGTTCTCTCAGAATTTGTTGAATCATGTACACTCTGCTTTGCTTTGCCTCCACCCTCCCTGCCAAATTTGTAAATACCTGGGGCTGGATTCTCCAAAAATGGGGCTATGTCCCCAAGCCATTGTAAAAACGCTGGAGTTTCACTCTTGACTTTCCTCAGAAAAATCTACAGCTATTCTCCTACCTTGCAGGGGCTGGCAGGGCCCCTGAGTGCTTCTTGCAGCTTCTGCTCCGAGATGGCGTGCGCCCGCCGATCTGAGCCATCTGATCGCTGCCCTGGCCGCCAATGAGGCCCCCCTTGCTCGTTTTCCCCCACAAGGGCACCGCGTACTGAGTCCGCAGCCACCACCCGAGGTTCCCAGCAGCCAATATGTGGTTAGAACCACGCCGTTGGGAACTGGGCCAATTTTGCCTGGAGAACTACGGGGGAGGGCGCCTCTGTCAATGGCCCCCCAGCCGCGTCACGGGCCACAATTCCTGCCTAAACAGGGATTCTTCGCCCCCGTGCCGAATGCGATTTCGGCGTGGGGCTGCGGAGAATCCAGCCTCTGGTCTGAATATGTCCACCTTATCAACAACTCGGCAGGAATTACTCTGGTGGTCGTGTGGGGAAGTCTCTATATAGGTAATAAAAAAAAACATGCTAATTTGGTCCGCAGGGATGCTGGTGGTTAATTTTTTATGGCTGCTTTAAAAGTTGGCACAGCCCTCTCTGCCAATCCATTCGAATAGGGGTCGTATGGTGTGGTAAGCATATGCCTAATGCCATTTGATAGCATGAAGTGCTGGAACTCCTTGTTGGTTAAAGCTGTCCCATTTTCTGAAACCATACTTCCGGCAAACCACTTTTCCACTGTTGGCACATCAGTCATGGACTTCATTTCATGCATGTCTAGTTACTTTGAGTCCCCTATAAGTAGGAACATGGTGCCCATGAATGAGCCTACAAAATAATTGTGGAGTCTACCCATGGCCTATCTGGCCACTGCCAATGGTGCATTGGGCTTGCTGGCGGGAACTTTTGTTATACCTGCCACTGGTCGCAGTTTTTAACCATGCTTTCTATGTCTGCATCTAACCTGGGCCACCACATATAGCTGCAAGCCAACATTTTAATTTTGGACATCCCTGGGTGGACGCTGTGTAGTTCCTCCAATAACAACTTCCTGCCAGGTGTGGGACTTTGCAGCTCAGTTCATTCTTCCTTGAAAGGGTTTTAGCTATTCAGACATTCCCTGGTAATGCCAGTCAGGGAGAACCATATGCTTAACTCTGGACAATATTGGGTAAAAGCAAATTACTGTGGATGCTGGAATCTGAAACCAAAGAGAAAATGCTGGAAAATCTCAGGAAGTTTTTATCTTTCATGCTCACTCCACAGTATAGATGTTTCCCACTTTCTCTGCCTTTTAGCTTTGAAAAAGGGTCATTTGGACTCGACGTTAGCTTTTTAGAACATAGAACATACAGTGCAGAAGGAGGCCACTCGGCCCATCGAGTGTGCACCGACCCACTTAAGCCCCCACTTCCACCATATCCCTGTAACCCATAAACCCTCCTAACCTTTTTGGTCTCTAAGGGCAATTTATCATGGCCAATCCACCTA
The DNA here is from genome assembly GCF_902713615.1 of Scyliorhinus canicula. Classification (NCBI taxonomy): domain Eukaryota; kingdom Metazoa; phylum Chordata; class Chondrichthyes; order Carcharhiniformes; family Scyliorhinidae; genus Scyliorhinus; species Scyliorhinus canicula. The sequence goes on from NC_052150.1 coordinate 117,376,864, forward strand.
ACCTGCACGTCTTTGGACTGTGGGAGGAAACCGGAGCACCCGGAGGAAACCCACGCAGACACGGAGAGAACGTGCAGACTCCGCACAGACAGTGACCCAGCGGGGAATCGAACCTGTTGCCCTGGCGCTGAGAAGCCACAGTGCTATCCACTATGCTACCGTACTGCCCGTTTTTGCTCTCCCTACAGATGCTGCCAGACCTGCTGAGATTTTCCAGCATTTTGTCTTTGGTTTCTGACCAATATTGGATCCTTCTGCGTCCAGTATTTGATATGTTGTGATGACACGGGTAGTGTGTCAAGGAAATTCAAGGCAAGGACAAGTTCTTGTGGCGCTGGTGGGGGTGGCATACTTTCGGGTAATGGAGACGCTCATGGCATGCGCATTTGATATTTGTGACCCCAGCCTGTGCTGAAAAGTATAATTCATAAGTGGTCATCAATAAAACCCAACACGAGATCCTTGCAGACGCTATTGGAGGAATACCTTCTCTAAATAAACCTAGCATGGGTTTATGATCAGTAATTACGGTGTAATGTTGACTGTAAACATATCGGTGGAATTTCTTTATCCCAAAGGTGATGGCCAACCCCTCTTTCTCGATCTGTGAGAATGTCTTTTCTGCATTAGTTTGTGTCCTTGAGTAGTCGATGGGCTTTTTAACCTGCCCTCCATTTTATGTGACAAGCCAGCTCCAATTCCATAAGGAGATACATCACAAGTGAAAATTATTTATTTGGAAGGGTTGAAATGGACTAAATGGTACGACGACTACACAGCTTGCTTCACTTCTCTAAAGGCTTCATTTTGCAGAGTCTTCCAGTACCATCTCTGGTGTTTTTTTCACTCCCTCAATGAGCCCATCTCCTCCCACACTGTCTGCTGGTATACGCTTTACGTACTGGCCGCCTCTGACCATGAGCAACACACAATCCGCTTGAGCAAGGTAGAAGGCTGCTTCACTGGGAAGGAAGCAAAATACTTCTTGACCCAGCTACGCACCTGGAGATATCTGAACCCGTCAGCATCAGTAAGCTCTCCTTCAGCTCCCCCAGGCAAGCAAACTGACCTGGAAATAAAATCTCCCACCTTTCCAACCCCTTCATGCAATTTGTAAGCCTCGCGTCCATATCGTGGCTCCCACCCACTCCATCAGCTCCTTATAGATTCCAGAGACTTTCCCCTCTCCTACTCCTGTTCTCAACTCCACCTTACCCTTGGCCCCTGAGGCAGCAGGTGCAGGAAGGTCGAAACCCGCCTCCGCACAAAATCCCTCATCTTGCAGATACCGGAAACCATTCCCCCTGGCAACTCAAACTCCTCCTCCAGCTCTTCCAGGTTCGGGAACCCTTATCAGTAAAGAGGTCCCCAAATCTCTCGATCCCTGCCCGCTGCCACCTCCGGAACATCTCCGGAACAGCCCCTCCCCGGAGTGAACCAGTGGTTATCACGGGCGGCATTCTTCCCTACCCGGCGTGACGGAGGGATCCGGAGTAGGGGAGTGGCGCCAACCACTCAGGGGTCGCGCCTCCCCAAAGGTGGGGAATTCTCCCCACCTTTGGGGGCCAGCCCCGCGCCGGAGCGGTTGCCACCAGAAGACCGGCGCAAAAAAACCGGCGCCCCCGGCAGCGGGGCTGGCCGAAAGGCTTTCGCCGGTCCGCACATGCGCCGGCAGTGATGTCAGTGGCGCATGCGCGATGTGGGGTTCTCTTCCGCTTCCGCCATGGCGAAGGCCGTGGCGGACGTGGAAGAAACTAGTGCAGCCAGGGCACTGGCCCGGACTCTGAGGGGGGCCCCGATCGCGGGCCAGGCCACCGTGGGGGCACCCCCCGGAGTTCGATTGCCCCCCCCCAGGACACCGGGGGCCTGCTCACGCCGCTGAGCCCGCCGTTCCAGAGGTGGTTTAAACCTCGGCGACGGGAGAGGCCTCCCAGCGGCTGGACTTCGGCCCATCCGGGCCTGAGAATCGCCGCAGGGGCCTCTCCGATCGGAGTGGCGAGATTCCTGCCCCCGCCACTTCTCGGGTGGCGGAGAATCTCTGCCACGGCAGGGGCGGGATTTTAGGCGCCCCCAGGCGATTAGGCGCCCTCGCCCCACATATCGTTGCCCACACTGACACCCCCTCTAACCCCGGGTGCTGCCTCCACTGTCCCCTCGCCCTCAGGGCTGCCACTGCTACTGGGCTTGTGGAGTACCGAGCCGGCGAGAATGGCAGAGGTGCCGTTAACAATGCCCCCAAACTTGTGTCCTTACATGAAGCCGCCTCCACCCGATCCCATACCAACCCCGCCCCCTCTACCCACTTCCTGACCATCGCAATGTTCACCGCCCAGTAGTAGTTAATACAATTCGGGGGGGCCTGCCCCCCTGCTCCAGCAGCACCTTTTTCATCGGTGGGGTTTCCCCCGCCCAAACAAATCCCGAGATCTCTGCATTCACCTTTTGAAGAACACCTTGGGAATAAAAATTGGGATATTCTGGAAAAAAACAAAGACCTCGGGAAGACATCATTTTAACTGTCCGTACCCGCCCCATCAATGACGATGGAAGCGCATCCCACCTCCGAAAGTCCCCCTTCATCTGTTCAACCAGTCGCCCCAAATTCAGTTTATGCAGCTGTTTCCACTCCTGGATACCCAAATATTGAAAGCTACTTCCCACCACCTTGAATGGCATCTCAATTAGTCTCTTCTCCTGCCCCTGGCAAAGACCTCTCTTACCCATATTCAATTTGTCTCCTGAAAATCGCTCAATTCCTCTAATATCCCCATAATCCCTCCAATTCCCCCAGCCGGTCCGATATGTACAGAAGCAGATAGCCAGCGTAGAGCAAGACCCTGTGTTCCACCCCCCCTCCCCCATAGTATCCCCTGCCAGACCCACGACGCTCTCAATGCCAACGGCTCTAGAGTCAAGGCAAACAACAGTGGGAAAAGTGGACTTCCCTGCCTCGTTCCCCGGTACAATGTGATCTCACCCGATTTGTCCGCACACTTGCCACTGGTGCCTGGTTTAGCAACCAAACCCAATCCACAGATCCCTGCCCAAACCCAAACAGCCCCATGACCTCCCATAAGTATTTCCACTCCACCCGATCAAAGGCCTTCTCTGCATCCATGGCCACCACAACCTCAAACTTGTGCCCCTCTGGAGGCATCATGATTACATTAAGCAACCTCCTAACGTTGGTCACCAAGTGTCGTCCCTTAACAAACCCCGTCTGGTCCTCCATAATTACCCTGGGACACAGTCCTCTATCCTAGTGGCCATGATCTTCGCCATTAGTTTGACATCCACATTTAACAGGGAGATCGGCCTATACGACCCACAATTTGCTGGATCCTTATCCCGTTTTAAAATGAGGGAAATTGACGCCCGTGACAATGTCGGGCAGAGCACTTCCAACTCCTTTGCTTCATTGAAGACCCTTACCAACAGCGGTCCTAACACCCCCGAGAACTTCTTATAAAATTCCACCAGGTGTCCAATCGGGTCCTGGGGTCTAACCTATTGCATTCACTTCCAACTCCCTCTACCACATCTACAAGCCCAATTGGGTCCCCCAAGCCTTCCACCAGCTCCTCATCAACCTTCGGGAACTCCAACCCTCCCAAAAACCTCCTCATCCCCTCCTCCCTGGCAGAGGATTCTGACTTGTACAATTTGCTATAAAACTCCCTAAACACCCTATTCACCCCTGCCGGGTCCAAGACCGTGTTCCGTCCTGTGTCCTTCACTTTCCCAATTTCTCTCGCCGTCTTCTGCTTCCTCAACTGGTGCGCTAACATCCTGCTTGCTTTCCTACCATACTCCTATACCAGCCCTCTCACGCTTCTCAACTGCCCTACTGCCTTACCCATGGTTAACAACCCAAATTCCATTTGCAGCCTCTGGCGTTTCTTTAACAGCCCTTCCTCCTGTCCACCTGCAGGATTTCCTCCACTAGCATTTCTATCTCCACCCGCTCTGCCTTTTCCCTGTGTGCTCAAATCATAAAAAATCTCCCCCTCTGACCACTGCTTTCCCGCTCACTCGGGCATAGTCAGACACCACTATTGCTGAATATTCGACATCCACCACACCAGCCAACAACGTCTGATCCCCCATGAGAAAATCTATTCGGGAGTACACCTGTTGCACATGGGAGTAAAATGAAAATTCTTTTGCCCTCGTCCTTCACCCTTGGTCTCCCAAATCTCCACGGATCCACCCTCCCCATGTGCTCCAATAACCCCGAAGCCCCTTGGCTGTAACTGACACCCACCCCGACGTCGAGCTTGACCGTTCCAATCTCGGATCCGGGACCATATTAATGTCCACCCCCATAATCAGCCGATGAGATTTCAGGTCTGGAATCTTCCCCAGCACTCGCCTCATAAATTCCACGTCATCCAAATTGAAATGGATGACCTCACACGACCGTTCACGTATATGTCTTTATACCATTTCCTCTATTCATCATCTGATGATGGTTAAATGTGTCTCCACTTACATGGGAGTCCCTGGTCACATGACCACGGTCTGGAGACCGCATGGTGTGGCTGCACCACCATCTACTGGTTGGAGGTCACACACCATCCATCTATGATATTGCTTCCAGGCATATCACCACAAGGTCAAGCCCCTGCTTTTGTCTGCCTCCCTTTGCAGCACCACCCTCCTGATCCTTGACCATCCAAATAAACCCAGTCACAAGCCGGTCAATCCCTCTGAAAAAACGCTTTTGGAAGGAACATCGGGAGGCACTGGAATAGAAATAAAAATCTCAGCAAAATATTCATAACTGATTGTACTTGGCCTGCCAGAGATAGTGGGAGACCATCCCATCTTTGCAGGTCTGCCTTGAACGTCCCCATTAAATTGTACAGTTCAACATCCAGAGTTTCCCCTAGTCCCTACATCTAGTCCTCCTTCTGAATTACAGTCTATGCTGTGCACTTGAACCAGATTTTCTTTTTAAAGCCAAGCAGGTCCTGTTCAGCCTTGCACTTGCTTCTTCTATGCCTCTTCTTGCCGTAGGTTTAATACACAGCTTCCCTAGACCTACGCTTATCCTGGGGGTGGGTTCCCCACACCAATAGCATTCTTCACCATTCTTGGTTTATAAACTGTATCTCCTACACCTCTGCACTCTCTCTGGTTCTGTAGTTTGTTCATTAAACTCTTGCACCCACATCCCTCCAAACTAGGTGGACCTCACCAGCTTGTACACCAGCTTGTACACTTTGAAGTTCTAACACACCTTTTTTCTGCACTTTCCAGTGTAAGATGTGGTGTCATAGCCCCCATTAAGAGGTGTTTCCTTGAAAGGGTCATATGACCCACTGGTCCAATGGGTTGGAGACTTGCCGAGACTTGCTCTAGCAATCAGAATTTCGGGCCTGGGAGTCGAGACCTTATATCCTTGCTCTGTAGTGTATACAGTTGTTATTAGTTCACTGACTTGAGTTCAAGCCTTCATAGAATCTACATTGCAGAAGGCCATTCAGCCCATCTCTACCACACTACACTACACAAGGGCAATTTCCAATGTCATCTTTAGAGTTATTTCTGTTTCTTCCAACAGTTTCTTCTGCATGGCAGTATTATTCACCCTACACACTAACTAGTCTCTCAACATCTCATTAAGGACAGACCCAAATTCACAATGCTCAGCCATTTGCCTCAATCATACCACAAAAACTGCTATTTTTCCATTGAATTGAATTTATATCGCTGCATGGTCACTGAGGACTTTGGGTGATAATGCCATTGTGCCCTCTTACTATTTCCAAGAGTTGTTCAAAGGTTTAAGCGTTGGGGTGTCTAGAGAAGTCAAGCTCCTTATCAACTTGTAGATCTGGACACCACAGGCTGTTAACAGTATTACCAACTGCTTTTTCCATCTCACCCACCCCTCCAATCCCAATTTAATCTGCTGAGAAGAAATATTGCCGGTGTTCAACGTATTGAACCCAATCCTCCGAATTGGGGTTGAATGGCTCAAGCTTTCAAAATAGAGGCACTATGATAGCTCACTGACTGCTGAATAAACATGCTTCGAACAACTTCTACACAAGGTCTGCTCTGTCATTCTCCATAGCTAATGAAAAGCGCTCCGTTGATCCTCGTCGTCAAATGTAGTATCTTGGAGGGAGTGGCGACCACCAAGCAGAATAACTGTAGAACTATGTACAGAGAATGATGATGATGTTACCGATGACTTTGACTACAGTTTCTCGCCTGCCTCAGCCCCAAGATTTGTGCTACTTGGCACGATTGGCTGAACAGTCCACATAGAACATAGAACAGTACAGCACAGAACAGGCCCTTCAGCCCTCGATGTTGTGCCGAGCAATGATCACCCTACTCAAACCCACGTATCCACCCTATACCCGTAACCCAACAACCCCCCCCAACCACATGACCCTCAAACCCCACCCCTTAAGGGGGCTCACGACTACATTATGAAGAAAACCACAATTGTCTGCATAGCATTCCAGTTTAAAATCCAGCCTGCAAAATAATTCAGAAATAGTTTCTTTAAGAAGCACATCAGTTAGGTTGTGAGTTTTGTGCACCATTGAATAGCCTGATCCTGTCTTGTCTTCAAAGTATGTTGAATGGTCTGTATTTCTGCTGTATAGGAGCTCATTTCATTATTGGATATATATTGCTTTGAATAAATTTTCTTAAAAGGATATATAGGTAGCCAGAATTAATTAACATATCCAGCCTCCCCCCCCCCCCCCCCCCCCCCCCCCCCCCCCCTGTTCTTTCCAGCCTCAGAACCAATCTTACTGCTCATCTACACTCTGCCTTCATTCATTCTGACCCCCAGTTCTGGACTCAGCTTTACTCTATTCCTAAATAACAATGGATTTAAATTTTGTCACACCCCTGGTCATTCATTAATCTAGTTTGTTGGGTTGCAAAATAAAATAATCTGCATTATTGATGAGGTTAATGTAATATTTGTAGCTATGTGGATATTTTCTGAATAGCAATATGAATAACTATTAGCATAACAAGTCAAACCCCAAACTACTGATGCAACAAGGTTATGCAGAAAATCCAAATGGGGGAAACTTGCTTAGCACCTTGAAATAAAGAAAATCAGGGATTTGCCATTTGCCATTATCAGGTCCTGGAGAAAACTCCTTTAACCTCTGTTCATATTTTTACATCAATGAATGTTGTGCACAGCAGTTGTGAATATGGTGTGCTATAACATTTATTTAATGCTTTATATTTACCTCATTATTCTATTCTGTAGTTGAATATGGAATTTATTCCAGACATGAGGGGAAAAATCATATTTTCTATCGAAAGCCAGCTTAATTGAGCTTCCTGTTATTCTTTCAGGCTGAAATGCAACAGAAAAAGGAACCGCCCCCTGAGGACTCTGATCTTGACCGCAAGCGAAGAGAGACCGAGGCTTTGCTACAGAGCATTGGCATAGCACCAGAGCCAGCATTAGGTAAGGAGTCTAGTCACTGCTTTATGTCATGTGGTCTTGTTAAATCTGGCATTTGTTCTGCTGTGCAAAATCATAAGGCAGTAAAAGGCAAAATGCCGTATGACCATTTTAATATTTTTCCATGGTTATCTTTCTTAACATAAGTGAAAGCTTTTTCAATCTGCTTTATAATAAGTTGAAATTAAAAAAAATGTTTATCTGGCCATTTTTCCATTTTTAAGTGAGCAGGGGTTATATGCCAACTCACTTGGTTCCTAGCAGTTTCTGATTTTGCTTCTCTATTCCTGACTCAAAACATATATTTTTGTCTAAATCTCTAAAGGACATGGAGCTTTATCTCTTTGGACATTTCCCACATTGGTAATTTTTTTGTACAAAAAAAGTTTACATTTTTTTCCAGCACACACCTTTTATAAAGTGGAAAAACAGAATATAAAACTTGGGGAGAGAGACGAAGGAAGAAATAGAAATCAGAACTAAATAAACTCAATTTAATGTGCTTTTGGATGGGTGTAAGTACCTTTTTTTAAAAAAAGAGGTTGCAATATCTCATTTTGCAGCTCAATTGAAAAGTGAACCTACTGATTGGAAAGTGATACTGTCCATTGGAATTTTAATGGTTAACTGCAGAATTTGGAAATGAAAATTCTGAAATTGGAAAACTGCAGAAAACTTAATACTAAGCAGCCGAGAAATTTGAGGAAGGGAAAAATAAATACTAAGAATAGAACTTGACAAATTTTCTACAAAAGGAGGGAATTAAAATCGGAATGAACTGGGAGAGGCAATAAAAGAAAATTGGAAAATATCAACATTTGTATTCAAAGAAACTATTCTCTCAGCCAAATTAAAATTTACGAGCTTAGATTTGTTGGAAGAGAATTGACAATAGGTAATAGACTGTAAGGCCATATTGATAGAATGCAATTGATTCATTTGTAATTTAAGAATTATCAAACAACAGAACAAAACTGGAAGTTACCTTAAACATTTTTATTCAAAAGCAAAATGCTACTGATGCTGGACATCTCAAATAAAAACAGAAAATGTGAGATATACTCAGTGGGCCAGGCAGCATCTAGTAGAAGAGAATTTCTCGGCTGCTTAGTATTAAGTTTTCTGCAGTTTTCCAATTTCAGATTTAATCTTTCGGGTCCATTTTTATTGATTGTTCTGTGCCAATGAATATGGGCCGAAGCCATCTCCAGCCCCTGCCAATTCTGCTGTGAAGCAGAGCTTGCATAAGGATGAGTGAACTTGTGGCATGATTAGCCTTTCTTCCTCGACTCCTTTTCTTCCCCCACAGTACTGCAGTTGAATACTAACATTCATACATGTCGTGTCCCACCACTGTGGTACTGTGTTTGGAGCCCATTTATCCAACCAGATTTCCTTTTGTGCCCACTCTTGGCTTTTCAAATCATCCCGTGTAATAAAAGTCATTAGCCTTTGGATAGAAATTAGGGAGGGAACGTATTTTCAAAGTGGCTGGGCACTTCTGGGCATCCCTATTTTTAAAATTACAGACATACTTCCATATTGAGGTGTGTACTGATCAAATAAATTATTTGGAAATTAAAAATTCCACTGAATAATAAAAGATCTTTTAAAAGTGAACAAAAAAAATCAAATCCCAAGTGTTACATTCTTATAGAAAAATCAATATTGCTTTTGAATAGAGGTTCTTGCTGCACTGCATGTCCTGCATTTAATGGCATCTGTTTTTCTTGCTGTCATTTGTGCCCTTTTTCATGTAGCCTTCTGAAAAAAATTCTTATCAATGCAGTTGCAGTTAAAATTGTTAAAAAGCTGCAGGGTAGCAAGATAAGCCGCAACTTATTTTGAATGGGTTGGTGGAAAGAAATATTGATTCTATTTGTTCAAAATCAGATCACAAGTACTTGATCTAGTTTGTGATCTAACTTTGAGCTCAACCTGCAAAATTTGGATCTGAATATCTTCAGCACAGTATTAAAGCTATACAATAATTCCAGTTTTAGATGAACTTCTATGATCAGATATATTAAACAAATGTTAATATGTTAAAATGGCTAAGTAGGTGGCTGAAGAGATCATTATGTTGACCTATTTTTCTAAATGCATTGATGTTTTAGCTGATTTTCTGTTCATACCAAGAGTACCATTGCAATGTATGTTTTGTGTTCAGTTATGTTTTGTTCAGTTATTTCTTCAAATTTTTTTTGATCTAGTTCATAGTTTTCGGCCATGATCATCCTTGTTTTTCTTTGCCTTTACAAATATCCAGAGACGTGATCTACGGATAAATACACATATAGTTGTGTATTTTCTGATGGGGTTTCAGCTGCAATTCGGAAAATCTGTTCACCATAATATGATGATATACTTTGTCAGAAGCCTTTATAAATGCAAAATGGAGCAGTGCTTTAAGTTATGGAATTATGCAGCAGAAAATGAGGCCTCTCGGTCCATAGTGGCTGAGCTGGATTTTTAAAAGAGCAATCATTATTATCACTCCCCTTAAATTTACTTTAACTGCAAGTGGGACGTAGCAATTTCAAATAAATGTTTCTTTGATAATCAAAGAATCACCAGACTGCTTTTTCACAATTGCATTAAGATGGGTTGGAATAAAATTAAGCATTTTGGAATTGTGATGTGGAGGTCTGTTAGCAGATTTTTAAATTATATTAGAACAAATGTTATTGTTCTAACTAAATATATTTGCATCCATATGCATTAGACCCAATTTATAATCTATATTATTCTGCATAAACAAAGAAAATTGCAGCCTCTTTGAAAGAAATGCTGACCATGAGAATCTGTCAATTTATAAGATATTGAATTAAATGATCATTGCCATCAGTAATGTTAAACGTTTGAATAATTGAGGTGACCTTTTTCAATGCTTCTGTGGGGTGAGAGATTTCTGTCTAATTTTCATTTAAAGTTATTTTTGTATCTTGGGACTTGTATCAATTGATAATGGAAAAATTCGTTTCATATTTGTTTTTGACAAATTTATTTTTAGCTTCTGCTGTTTGCCTATATGTTGGCATTGAACTCTGAAATTATTGCAATAAATAACAATTTTTTTTAAGAATATTTGCATGTGTGATTCGAATAGTTTCACAGTAGTAATGTTATGGGGACAGTTGAAACCCTGCTGCATTTTAATATGATTGCAATGTGCACATTCCAAACTCATTTTGAGTGATTATTTTTGCAAAAAAAAACAAAAATTAAATATTCATTTGGCTTTCTTCCCTTCTTTTTTTAATTTTTCTTTTATGCTTTTGGCTTTTACCATTTCAATTCCATTTTCTGCCATGTTCCCCACTTATTTAATTTTTTCTTCTTCTTTTGTTTCTTGTCTGATGTTGCTCACCATCAGTGCAACCACTGCAATTAGTAACATGGGATGCCTGTTATTTTCATTATTTAGTCCCAACCCCTATGTCTCCCTCCTCGAAATCAGTGAGCACGCCCAGTGAAGCTGGTAGCCAAGACTCTGTAGACGGTGGACATGGCGGAAGGTAATCGATTTTTTTTGTAACATGTTTTGGTGATTTGGCAAGAATAGTTTATGATCTTGGTATTATTTTGATAAGATACCATTAATACTATTGTCTGCATCATTGATCTGTGACTCGCGTAAATGGTTTGCTGAACAGTGAAAGAAAAGAATGAAAGCAAAGTAATATAATAATTTTGGGAAGTGTAATGATTGAGCGTCATGTCAGTGCTTTTCGTTATTGCTGCTAGAAAAGACAAATATAGAGGGTAGGAAATTACGAAGCTACTTCACCCACAGTTTGCTTCAGTTACACATGGAAAGACGTGGGTTAAATACACTTGATTAATTTTCAATGGATTCTTGAACAATTGTCATATTTACTAATAAAAATATGCAGATGCTGGAAATTTGAAACAAAAATGGAACACAATCAGTCTGACATCTGTAAATAAGTGTAACTCTGAAAGAATATACAAAAAAAAATCGAAATTTTACTAAAGTTTATTGGGGGTAGGGGTGGGAACCTGGGGAAAGAAGCTTAAGGGGAGAAACCACAGATATTCGAACTGCTGAAAAGAGATCACTTGCTGAATTATGTTCAAGCTACATAGAAATGTAGAAAAGAATTAGACCAAAGAAAGTTAAGGCACAGTAGGGGGCCATTCAGCCCATTGCACCTGTAGGGGCACTTTGGTAGAGCTATTATAATATCTTCAGGATTCCCGAGAAGGTTAAACAACAAAGTTTTATTTACGAAAACAATTGTAAAGGCTGCAATGCAGCATATAGCAGGTATGACCCAGCCTGGACTACTGATCATGCCGGCCCCAATACTGGTTCACGAGCCCTAAACAGGGGAGCTCATATTCCAAATGCCCCACAGGGAGCTCAATTAGATCATCCCCGTGAGTCAGGGTTATTACAGCTGTCCAAGCAATTTCAGCCCCACCTCCTTCCATCACCATCTCTTTTTGCCCTTTAAATGTTTCCCTTCAGGTATTTATCCAATTCCCATCCGAATGTTACAATGAAATGAAATGAATGAAATTGCACCCTCTTCCAAAACCTTTTCAGGTAGTGAATTCCAGATCATTGCAACTTGACTTTTTAAGAAAAAAATGTTTCCTCATATTGCCTCTGATTCTTTTGCCAATTGAATTTGTATCCTCTGGTTCCTGACCCTTTTGCTATTGGAAATATCTTATTTACTCCATCCAAACGATTCATGATTTTTGAACACCTCCACCCTAAAACCTTTTCTGAAACTGCGGTACTATCCTAGTTAATATCTTCTGCACGCTCTATAGGTCTTAACTTCCATCCCAAACTGTGGGTGCCTAAAATTGAACACACTTTACAGCTGAAATTTAACCCGTGTTTATAAAAGTTTATTAAAGCGTGACTTCCTCATATTTTCACTTGTGATGTATTAAAGCCTTGGGTCCCCTTATCAACCGCCTTAACTTGTCCTTCCACCTTAAATGATGTATATGTACACTTCCAGGTTTCATTGTTTAGAAGCAAATTACTGCGGATGCTGGAATCTGAAATTAAAAGAGAAAATGCTGAAAAATCTCAGCAGGCCTGGCAGCATCTGTAAGGAGAGAAAAGAGCTAATATTTTGAGTCCAGATGACCCTTTGTCAAAGCTAAAAGGCATAGAAACTGGGAGAAATTTATACTGTAGTGTGAGGGAATGAAAGATGAGTCATAGCCGCAGAAACCAAGGGAAAAGAGGATAATGGCAGTCCCAGAGAGAATAAAAGGTGTGAAAGGCCAAATGGCAGATAAACTAAAATCAGAGGGTAAATTGTGACACATGGGCAGCACGGTAGCATTGTGGTTAGCACAACTGCTTCACAGCTCCAGGGTCCAAGGTTCGCTTCCGGCTTGGGTCACTGTCTGTGCGGAGTCTGCACATCGTCCCCGTGTGTGCGTGGGTTTCCTCCGGGTGCTCCGGTTTCCTCCCACAGTCCAAAGATGTGCAGATTAGGTGGATTGGCCATGATAAATTGCCCTTAGTGTCCAAAATTGTCCTTAGTGTTGGGTGGGGTTACTGGGTTATGGGGATAGGGTGGAGGTGTTGACCTTGGGTAGGGTGCTTTTTCCGGGAGCCGGTGCAGACTCGATGGGCCGAATGGCCTCCTTCTGCACTGTAAATTCTATGCTATGATGATGTGGATATGGGGGGGAGGGGGAACATGGATGGGAGAGAGGTAAAATTAGAAAAAGGGGAGGGAAAGTAGGAAAAGGGAAGAAAAGGTAAGGAAATGGGGATAAGATCAGGGGAAAGAGTGGGGGGGGAATATATATAACGAAAGATTAGAAAGAAATAAAAGGTGAAAGACAGTTATAATAAAATGGAATGAAAGCAGAGGGATTGAGGAAGGGTAGAGGGATTGAGGAAGGGTAGAGCTAATCATCTGAAATTGTTAATTCAATGTTGAGACCGGAGGACTAGCATGCCTAACTGGAAGATGATATGCTATTCCTCCAGTTTGCGTTTATGTTCACTGGAATATTGCAACCGGCCAAGGACAGACATGTGGGTATGGGAACAGGGTCTTATGTTAAAATGGCAAGCAACAGGAAGGTCAGGATCCTGAATGCACACAGACTGAAGGTGCTCAGCAAAGCGATCACCAATTCAAGAACATCAGATGATTAGCTCTACCCCACCTCAACCCCTTTGTTTTCATTTAATTTAATTTCATTCAGGAGGTGCAGGACGAGGGTTGGAGGCTGGCCCAAGAGGGATTAATATTGATCACGTAGAATGTGTGAGGATTCAGTGGGCCGGTCAAGAGGGCCCGTGTGTTCGCACATTTAAAAAGATTAAAGGCGGATGTGGCCATGCTACAGGAGACTCACCTGAAGGTGGGGGACCAGACTAGACTGAAGAAGGGATGGATTGGGCAAGTATTTAATTTGGGATTGGACTCAAAAACGAAGGGGGTGGCGATTTTGATCGATATGCGGGTGGTGTTTGAGGTGGGAAGTGTAGTGGCTGACTCTGGGAGAAGGTATGTTTTGGTGAGCGTGAAACTGGAAGGGATACCGGTGGTGTTAGTAAACATCGATGTCCCAAACTGGAGCGATGTTGAATTTATGAGGCAGGTGCTTGGAAGGATCCCTGACTTGTACTCTCATCGGTTAATTATGGAGGTGTCTTGAATACGCTCCTGGATCCGAGACTGGACCGGTCAAGCTAGAGGTCGGGGAGGGTGTCGACAACAGCTAAGGAGCTCCGGGGGTTAATGGAGGACATTGGGCGGGGGGAGGTATTCAGCAATCGTGGTATCGGTCATGCCCCGCACTGGGTGGATCTACGAGTGAACAAAGGCCATCCGAGACTATGTAGAGATTAATGACACGGGAGATGTTTTGGCAGGAACGGTTTGGGAGGCACTGAAGGCAGTGGTCAGGGGGGAGTTTATTTAAATTCGGGGCCATAAGGAGCGGGCGGAGGTAGAAAGGCTAGCGGGGAAATCCTGCAGGTGGACAGGAGATATACAGAGGCCCCTGAGGTGGAGCTGCGAAAGGAATGGCAGATGTTGCAGATGGAGTTCAGGCTATTATCTACGGGTAAGGCGGTGGGGCAGTTGAGAAGGGATTAGAGGGGCGGTATATGAGTATGAGGAGGTGAGCAGGATGCTAGCTCACCAATTGTGGAAGCAGGAGGTGGGAAAGGAGATTGGGAAAGTTAAGGACGCAGGTGAGACTATGGTCTTGAACTTGGCAGGGGTGAACGGGGTGTTTAGGGATTTCTATAATAAATTGTACGAGTCTGAACCCCCAGCCGGGGAAGAGGAGATGAGGCAGTTTCTGGAATGGTTGGAGTTCTCTAAGGTGGATGAGGAGTTGGTGGAGGGCCTGGGGCCCCCAATTGGGCTGGTAGAAGTAGTGGATGGGCTGGAGATGATGCAATCGGATAAGCCCCCCGGGTCCGGATGGGTACCTGGTCGAATTCTACAAGAAGTTCTCAGGGGTGTTGGGACCACTGTTGGTGAGGGCTTTTAATGAGGTAAAGGAGCTGAGTACAACTCCCCCAACGATGTTGCAGGTGTCTATCTCCCTCATTTTAAAGCGAGATAAGGATCCGGAACAATGTGGGTCATATAGACCGATCTCCCTGTTAAATGTAGATGCCAGACTACTAGATAAGATCATGGCCTCGAGGATTGAAGACCCATGTCCCAGGGGTAATGGGGCAGGGCCAGACAGGGTTTGTTCAGGGGAGGCATCTGGCAACCAACATCAGGAGGTTACTTAATGTCATCATGATGCCTCTAGAGGGGGCGGGAGGTCGAGGTGGTTGTGGCCATGGACGCAGAGAAGGCCTTTTATTGAGTGGAGTGGGAATATGGAGGTCCTGGGGAGGTTTGGGTTTGGGCAGGGTTTTGTGGACTGGATCTGGTTGTTATATTAGGCACCGATGGCAGGTTTGCGGACGAACCGGGTGAGATTAGATTATTTTATGTTACACTGGGGGACGAGGCAGGGGTGCCCACTTTCCCCACTGCTGTTTGCCCTGGCTATAGAGCCGTTGGCAATGGCACTGCGAATGACTGGCCCTGATGAGCAGGTTCTTTGAGGGGGTGGAGAATAGGTGTGGGCGCTGTGCAGCGAGTCCTGCGAACCATGTCCATATGTTCTGGGCATGTCTGAGGCTGAGGGGTCATGTGAGAAGTATTAAAGCTGAGGGTGGTGCCGAGTCCAGAGGTGGCGATCTTTGGTGTGTCGGAAGCTGTGCGAGCCCATGGGGTGAGAGAGGCCGATGTTCTGGCCTTTATCTCCCTGGTGGCATGGAGACGGATCCTAGTAGGATGGAGGGACTGAGCCCCCGAAGCTCGAAGTCAGGGTTAGCGACATGGCGGGGTCTGTCAGACTCGAGAAAATTAAATTCGCCTTGAGGGGACCACTGCAGGGAAACCTGATGTTTAAACTTATAAATGCTGCAATAAAATATTTTCTGAAAAACATAAAGTTTTACCCGGGTACTCTTATTTGTGAGATGAACAAAGGACAAGCCAGTTCACGGTTAACGCAATTTTATTCACAGCCCTCTCACTCAACAAAGTTTACAGGGTTTACCTGCACTGAGTGAAGGAGGCTGGCCAGGCTGCAATCATTCGATGTGGAAATCTTCTCTGGGCTTTGAAACCCAGAGTCCCTTCTGTGGGTGGCACGGTTGCACAGTGGTTAGTATTGTTGCTTCACAGAGCCAGGGACCTGGGTTCGATTCCTGGCTTGGGTCACTCTGTGCGGAGTCTGCATGTTCTCCCCATGTCTGCATGGGTTTCCTCCGGGTGCTCTGGTTTCCTCCCACAAGTCCCAAAAGAAGTGCTTGTTAGGTAATTTGGACATCCTGAATTCTCCCTCTTGTGTGCCCGAACAGGCGCAGGAGTGTGGCGTCTAGGGACTTTTCACATTAACTTAATTGCAGTGTTAATGTAAGCCTACTTGTGACACTATAAAGATTATTATTATTATTATTGCAATGGTTGTGCCTGGAGGACTCTCAGATTATTGCTGAAGATCAGTTCCAATGTTCCTTTCTTTATACTGGTAGGCTAGCATTGAGCTACAGGTATACGCCCACAACTGGCCATTGTCCTACCCAGACCCCAACTTCTTAACGAGGAAAACCGGACACTGTTATTTACCCAGGGTGATTCAAGCAAGACCCATTGTCCTCTGAAACATCCTCATCTGACCAACTAGCAGCCTATTATGGAGTCTGATGGCTTCTTTTGTCTGTCCTCTGTCCTGCTGCAAGGATGATCACTTGTATCTGAAAATTCATTATATATAGCATGGCATTGTTCTTTTGTGTAAGCATGAAGGGGTAATCAGAAAGTTCCTACAGCATGGGTAATATCAATTCCAGCTAGGGCCTCACGTGGCAGTTTCTGTTCCTGGCCTGCGTGTCTTCTCGGTCTGTTTTCAGCACCATAGTTTAATGGGAAATTATGTGCAAATCTAGCAAGTTCTTAAAAAAAACAAAATTGGGAGGCTAAGGACAAGATGCCATTTATGTAAAATGTGTGATGTAAATCAACCAATATGTTCTGAAGATTTGGAGCGTGCAACATTTCTCTTAATCTCCTGAATTTACTGACTAATTTACATTTTGACAACATCTTTTGTTGTTAACATGACCTTATTTCCCTGGCAGGATTCGGCCCAATGTTCTGTGCAAAAACTCTTTTGCTCATGAACTTCCTCGAACTGAACATAAGAAATAGGAGCAGGAGTAGACCACACAGCCCATCGAGCCTGCTCTCCCATTCAGTATGCATGCATATCCCAGCCTTAAATGTATTCAATGACTGAGTGTCCACACCCCTCGGGGGTAGAGAATTCCAAAGATTCACAACCCCCATTGAGTGAAGTAATTTTTCCCAATTTATTTTCTGAATGATTGGCCTCTTATCAGATTGTGCCCCGAATTTTAACTGCTTGTTGACTTTCTGGTTCCTTGTACAAACACATCCAAATCTCTTTGAACATCAACACTTGTAAGTTTCTCACTTTTGAAAAAATGTTCTGCTTTTTTATTCTTGCAGCCAAAGTGAATAACTTCTGTGACAAGTGCAGAATTTATAGATATATTAGATTATAAACATTTTGCAATTTGAGGATTAAAATCCAGAGTTTTCAAAATCCAGGTATGACCTCTGCAAAGACATCCGAGATGCCAAGGGAGAATATCAAACCAAGCTAGAGTCACAGACAGACTCTCGGCAATTGTGGCAAGGACTAAACAACATAATGGGCTACAAAGCGAAGCCGAGCAGCATCTCCGGCAGCAGCACACCCCTCCCCGATGAACTTGATGCATTCTATGCTCAGTTCGAGAAGGTAACCAACAATCTGCTGTCGACTGCCCCAGCAGCCCATAACTCAACAATACCCACCATCACAGCTTCTGAAGTCAGATCGGCCTTCCAGAAAGTGAACCCTCGGAAGGCGACGGGCCCAGATGGGATCCCTGGTCGTGCACTCAGAGCCTGCGTGGACCAGCTGGCAGAGGTGTTCGTGGACATCTTTAACCTGTCCCTACTCCACTCCGAGGTCCCCACCTGCTTCAAGAAGACCACCATCATACCGGTGCCAAAGAAGAACCAGGCAACATGCCTCAATGACTACTGTCCGGTGGCCCTGACTTCAGTCATAATGAAGTGCTTTGAGAAGTTGATCATGAAGCA
This sequence comes from Scyliorhinus canicula, assembly GCF_902713615.1. Taxonomy (NCBI): domain Eukaryota; kingdom Metazoa; phylum Chordata; class Chondrichthyes; order Carcharhiniformes; family Scyliorhinidae; genus Scyliorhinus; species Scyliorhinus canicula. Next base: position 117,395,029 of record NC_052150.1, read on the forward strand.
CATCACCTCCATACTCCCATAATGTCTTGATCCACTCCAATTTGCATACCGTCACAACCGGTCCACAGTAGATGCCATTTCCCTGGCCCTACACTCATCTCTAGAGCATCTTGACAACAAGGACTCCTGCATCAGACTCCTATTTATTGACTACAGCTCCGCCTTCAACACCATAATCCCAGCCAATCTCATATCAAAGCTCCAAAACCTAGGACTTGGCTCCCCACTCTGCAACTGGATCCTCGATTTTCTGACCAACAAACCACAATCAGTAAGAATAAACAACAACACCTCCTCCACAATAGTCCTCAATACCGGGGCCCCACAAGGCTGCGTACTTAGCCCCCTACTCGATTCCCTGTACACACACGACTGCTTGGCAAAATTTGGTTCCAACTCCATCTACAAGTTTGCTGACGATACGACCATACTGGGCTGGATCTTGAATAACGACGAGTCAGAATACAGGAGGGAGATAGAGAACCTAATGTAGCGGTGCAGAGTCAACAATCTCTCCCTCAATGCCAGCAAAACTAAAGAGCTGGTCATTGACTTCAGGCAGCAAAGTATGCTGCACACCCCTGTCAGCATCAACGGGGCCGAGGTGGAGATGATTAGCAGTTTCAAATTCCTAGTGATGCACATCTCCAAAAATCTGTCCTGGTCCACCCACGTCAATGCTACCACCAAGAAAGCACAACAGCGCCTATACTTCCTCAGGAAACTAAGGAAATTTGGCATGTCCACGTTAACCTGTACCAACTTTTACAGATGCACCATAGAAAGCATCCTACCTGGCTGCATCACAGCCTGGTATGGCAACTGCTCGGCCCAGGACTGCAAGAAACTTCAGAGAGTCGTGAACACCGTCCAGTCCATCACACGAACCTGCCTCCCATCTGTGGTGAACGTATTGCTACTGCAATTCACCACTGTATTGTATTGTACTATGTTGATGCCCCTGTGGGCTCCGCCTGTGGCTCCACCCCCTCAGGGTGGTATATAAACCTGCAGCCTGTAGGGAGCACTCAGTACAGAGCAGTCGCAGGCAGGCACAGATCTAGCTTATTAAAACCACTGTTCACTTCTGCTAATCGTCTCGTGTGAATTGATGGTCGCATCACCATCAATTGACTTAATCTACCACCTCCCGCAGCCTGGGGAAAGCGGGCAGCATAATCAAAGATCCCTCCCACCCGGCTTACTCACTCTTCCAACTTCTTCCATCGGGCAGAAGATACAGAAGTTTGAGAACACGCACAAACAGACTCAAAAACAGCTTCTTCCCTACTGTTACCAGACTCCTAAATGACCCTCTTATGGACTGGCCTCATTAACACTACACTCTGTATGCTTCATCCGATGCCGGTGCTCATGTAGTTACATTGTATACCTTGTGTTGCCCTATTATGTATTTTCTTTTATTCACTTTTCTTCCTATGTACTTAATGATCTGTTGAGCTGCTCACAGAAAAATACTTTTCACTGTACCTCGGTACACGTGACAATAAACCAATCCAATCCAGTTTGAGTGTGTTTGACTGTAGTTGTCGTATTTTTAAAAGAATGTTTGAAACTTTTGTGGGTGGCGGGGTTGTACAGTGGTTAGCACTGTTGCTTGACAGCGCCAGGTGTCCGGGTTCGATTTCTGGCTTGGGTCACTTTGTGCAGAGTCTGCAAGACCAGAAACATTTTAGGAGCCAGAGGTGAAATTGGCCAGAGTAAAAGCCTGGGCTAATGTACTGTAGTTTGACTAAAGGGTGTCTCTGGGAGAGTTGATATGTTTTCAGCCTGTGGAGTTGATTTGTTTTCATCTTGGGGAGATGATGTGGCCCAAAGGCATTCAGAGCTTTTGAGAAAACTTGTTGAGTTGAGTATTGATCTGGCTAACACTTGAGTCACAGAATCACAGAAAATATAGTGCAGAAGAGGACCTTTGACCGATTGAGTCTGCACTCCCTCGTGAAAAACATCAGACCTAACAATACTATTTTTCAGCATTTGACCCGTAGCCTTGAATGTTATGACCTACCAAGTGTTGATCTAGGTGCTTTTATATAAAAATGTTTTTTTTGAAGATAGAGCTAGAAAATACCCCCCCCCCCCCCCGTGACTTTTTAGAAAAAGTCAATGACCATCTTCCACCTCATGAAGAAGCCCGCATCCATACCTCCAATGGAAAACTTAATTCTCTCCAAATGAAGAAATTCAGCAAGGTCCCGCACCAATGACCTGATACTTGGTGGATCTGAGGACCGCCAGTTTAGCAAAATTCTCCTCCGGCTGGCAGGGAGGCAAAAGCCACAACATCCTTCCCTACCAAAACACCTGAATCCTGAGACACTCCAAAAATAGCTACCCATGGAGATGTTGTGACCACCATTCCCACCACTTGAGACAATATATCCGTGACTCCGTCCCTGATCCCCACCAATTTTGGCCAGGACCAGGACCTGTCAACATGATTCGCAGGGTCCTGGCACATTGTGCACACTGATCGGCCACTTCCGGGAAGAATCGCCTCAGCCTTGCTAGCATCATGTGTGCTCTATGCACAACTTTAAGCTGAATAAGACTAAGTCCAACACGTAATGAGGATGCATTAATTCCTCCTCCCATTTTGCCGCATTTCCACCATCAAAACTTCCTCCTTCCTGGCCAACCCGGGTACACATTGGAGATCTTGCCCCCCCCCCCCCCCCCCCCCCACCCCCACCCCATATCATCCTCCGAGAGGAGCCTGTCCTGTAAACCCAAGGACGGCAACATTGGGAACAAACCCACCTCTACTCAGAAAGGCCCTTATTTGGAGGTATCTGAACTCATTACTGCTGGGCAATTGGTAATCCTCCATCAGCTTAATTAGGTCCACAATCTTCCCACCCAGAAACAGGTCCTGAAAGCATTTGATTCCCAAACGGTCCCACTCCTTAAACCTGGCATCCAATCTCGCTGAGACAAATCTTTGGTTACCACAGATAGGGGCCTTTCTTTCTGTACATGCCCTCCAGGCCAAAATGTTGCCGGCACTGATTCCATATCCTCAGAGTGGAAACTACCACTGGATTTGATGAGTACCGACTCGGTGAGATTGTAGAGGAGCTGAAGCCAATGCCCTTGAGGAGCTCTCCCAACATGAGGCCTCCTCCACCCTAAACCACACCGACCCTTTATCTAACGGCCATTTCAATGTTGGCAGCCCAGTACAAATTCTGAAAATTAGGGAGAACCAGGCCACCACCATGTCTACCCCTCTCCAGATAAACTCTTTTAATACGGAGAATCTTCTCTGCCGACACAAAGCCCAGAATTAGCCTATTGATCTTTCTAAAAAAATATTTGGGCAGAAAGATTGGGAAATTCTGGAATACAAAAAGAAACCTTGGCAGGATCACCATCTTTATTGTCTGGACTCTCCCGGACAGAGAAAGTGACAGCCTGTTCCATCTTTTAAACTCTTATTTCATCCTTTCCAGTTTGGGGGGCTGGGGGGAAGAACGGGAGGGGGGTGGGTTTATTTGTTCTCACACCAGTATGGTGGCCCCCGCACGAGTCCTGCAGCTATCCTGAACCCGCCAAATCACCCAAACCCGACCATAAAAAAAGATAAATAAATAACACCTATCCCACCCTCTACATCTCCCCACCCCTGAACATCAAACCCACCTTTTTTTAAAAATTCTTCAATTAAAGGGCATTTTAGTGTGGCCAATCCACCCTGCATATCTTTGGGCTGTGAGGGTGAGACCCACGCAGACGGGGAGAATGTGCAAACCCCACACGGACATTGACCTGGGATCGGGATCGACCCCGGGTCTTCAGCGCAGTGAGGACGCTTTTTGGAAATCCAGGTATACTGCATCTAGTGGTTCTCCTTTTTCTATCCTGCTTACTTTCTCAAAAAGCCCTATTAAATTTGTCAAACAGCGTTTCCCTTTCGGAAACCATGTTGGCTTGTTCTAATCATAAGACTTCCTGAATAATAGATTCCAACATTTTCCCATCAACTCGTATTAGGCTAACTGGCCTGTAGGTTGTTGTGATATGCCTATCCATAGCATTGTATATAGTTGGATGTACGACCTCCGACCAGCAGGTGAGGACGGTGATTCACCATGTGATTCTATAGATCAGGGTGTTGGTGGTAAGTCGTATTAGAGGACAGTTGCATTAGAAGTAGTTTCAGAAAATTCAATTATTCTTGCTGTTTGTATTATAGTTTGTTAGTTATCGTTCCACGTGTTCATTTTGTTAATAAACTATCTTAACTAGATGTTATGTGTGCATCTTTACCACGGCACAACACAGAACATAACACACAGAACATAACATAAGTTACTGTTTTCTCCCTCCCTCCTGTGATGTTTTACAGCTTCCAATCGAGTGAGACTGTTCCTGAATCTAAAGAATTTTGAAAAATCATAGCTGGCACATCAACTGTCTCTTTTAGAATCCTAGGGTGTAGGCCATCAGGGGATTTGTTGGATTTTGGCCCCTTAAGTGTCACCAGTACTTTATCTCAGTTGATATTAATTTTCTCTCTCCCCCCCCCCCCTCACCTCTTTTTAGCCCCTAGGTTATCATCAATTTCTGGTATGGAACTTGTGTATTCTGCAGTGATGACCGACACAAAGTAATTGTTCAATGTCTCTACCATTTCCCATGATCATTCCTCCTGTCACTGCTTTAAAGGGACCAACATTCACTTTTGCTTTTCTCTGCCTTTTTATAAACTTATAAAAACAGATTTTAGAGCTTTTACATTTCCAGCTAATTTACTCTCCTATTTTATTTTCCTGGTTTTCAACTTTTTGGTGACCTATTGCTCGCTTCTAAAACAGTCCCAGTCCTCCAATTTGCTACTGTTGTTGACAACATTGTATGCCCCTTTTAATCTAATGCCATCCCTAACCTGAGTGAACCAAGGATGGGTCCCCCTTGCTGAATTTTTGTTCCTAATGGAATGTATTTTTGTTGATCATTTTGGATTGTTTCTTTAAATGTTGCCCACTGTTTATTTACCTCTAAACTCTTCAGTATATTTACTTAATTGACTGTAGCCAGTTCTCTCCTCATAACTATGTAATTGACTTTGTTTAAGATTTTTGTTTGCGAATATGTCACTTTCAGACTTAATAAAGAATTTAATGGTACTATGTTCACTTTTCCCAGTGGATCTTATGACATTGCTAATTAACCCTGCTTCATGGGCGGTACAGTACCACAGTGGTTAGCACTGTTGCTTCACCGTGCCAGGGACCTGGGTTTGGTTCCCAGCTTGGGTCATGGTCCGTGCAGAGTCTGCACATTCTCCCCGTGTCTGTGTGAGTTTCCTCCAGGTGCTCCAGTTTCTTCCCACAAGTTCTGAAAGACGTGCTTGTTACGTGAATTGGACATTCTGTGTACCTGAACAGGCGCCAGAGTGTGGCAACTCGGGGCTTCTCACAATAACTTCATTGTAGCATTAATATAGGCCTACGTGTGACACTAATAAAGATTGTTATTATTGAAGGTAGCTTTGTATCTAGTTGGTTCTACTGAGTACAGCCCCAAGAAACTGGTCACAAAAATATTCTACAAACTCATCTTGCCAATTTGATTATCCCAGTCTATATGAAAGTTGAAGTTCCCCATAATTATTACACTTTATTGCAAGCTCCAATAATTTCTTGTTTATTGTTCTGCCTGACAGTATGACGACTGTTCAGGGCCTTATAAACTCCTCCAACCAATGTTTTTAAGTTCTTTCTATTCCTAATTTCCACCCATTCTGATTCTATTTCATGATCTTCAGAGGCCAGCTCCTTTTTCACTAATATCTACATGTCACTCTTTAAGGGCTACCCATCTCCTTTGCAATTCGTCTGTCTTTCCAAAATATTATATACACTGGAATATTTATTTCCTAATCTTGATCACCTTGAAACCATGTTTCCAAACGAAGATTTGATCTACACCATATATCTCTATTTTCTGCCTCTTGTCATCTATCATATTTCAGATGCTTCATGAATTCAGATAAAGAACCTTTTTAGTTTAATTGTTTTACTTCCATTTCCTGAAATTATCTCACTTACTGATGTACACTCTTTAATTAAACTTTCTGTCCCTTCCTGTCCCACACCGTTTGTTTTATCCACACCGCTGTATTGTTCAAAACCTCAACCTTTCTCCATAGATTTCTTACGTTTCTCTTCAACCAAACTCTCCCCACCTCTGTTAGTGAAACCTGTCCACAGCTCTAATTATACGATTGGCCAGGGCAGTGGTTCCAGCCCGTTCAAGTGGAGCCCATCTCAAAGGAATAGCTCACTCTTCCCTGAGTACTGATGCCAGTTCCCCAAGATTCAAAACCCCTACTTCCCCACAACACTCTTTGAGCTGCACGTTTTGTTCTCTAATCTGCTTAACCCTATGCCAGTTGGCATATGGCTCGGTTAACAATTCAGTGATAATTACCTTTGATGTTCTGCGTTTTAATTTGGACCCGACCCTAACTCCACAATTTCTTTTGGGTAGAACCAGAAATTATGCTTTGCTATATTGTTGGTTCCCACATGGACCACAACAACTGTATCCACCCCCTCCCACTCTCAAGTTTTTATCCAGCCAGGGATGATGTCCTTAATCCTGGCACCAGACAGGGAACAAAACCTTCAGAGCTCCTTCCTGTGCTGCAAAAAACAATATCTATCCCCCTGACTAAACTGCCTCCTATCATCACTACCACATTCCTCTTTGCTCTGCCCGCTTGAATGGCATCCATCACCATGATGCCAAGGCCTGTGCACTCATCCACGTTGCATTCTTCCTTCCCCATGGATTGTAAATATCTTATACCTGTTGGACAAAGCCAGGGGCTGAGGCTCCTCCATCACTATATGCTGGGTCTCCGTACTTGCCTGACCCGCAGTTATGGCCTGAGAAGGCAAAACTTAATTCATTAGACAATAAATTGAAATCTTGTAATGATGGTCTCAGACGTTAGTGATTTATATAATTTCATTGGTTTGTATTCCGATCAGTTAACGTACGTCTCCTTTCTTTTTTATGTTGGGTGAACTATTTAGAGCACTGCAATGGGATACCGATCCTTCTGTGCTCCAGTTGCAATCCGACTCTGATCTCAGGTATGTATCTGTATTTGCCTTCTGCATAGTTATTGTATAAAATAACTATGCTATAATGTTTTAACCTTTGTGATAAAGAGATTCAAATATAATTTATGATTGTTAAACGTCATCTTACCATAACCATGCACTTGAAATCCTGCCCACATGATAACAATAAGTGGCAAATTGATGTAGCGTGAATATCACTTTTCGAAAAATTGTGATTGCGATTAACTATGGCAGGAGCATCTGCCCTGCAACGTTCGTCCCTGATTTTGCTTAATCTGGTTTTCAAGTAGAATTGTTTAGTTCTAATTCCCTCATTTGTTTCTGAAATGTGATTTGGGTTTTGATTTAAAGGGAAGTGGTTTTTATATAAAGTATTTCAAAATATGACTCTCTTCACCATTTAATACAGCCGTCGCATGCCTAAACTTGTGATTTCAAAAATTACCCAAGTTGATTTTTTACCTCGCGAAGTGGTATCGTACTGCAAAGAGACACAAACACCTGTTGCTCAACAACCAGAAGGTAACTTGTTTTTCAAATGTCTTCAAAGCATACTGCACATTTTAAGCCTATATTTGATTTGTAATTTATTCATGACTTATTTTCTACCCCCGAAAGTTAACTTTTTGGGTCTAAAGTACCCTTATACTGAACTGAGGAAAGGTAGAAATGCTAAGTATTATATAGTTGGAAAGAGGGCAGAGGAGAAGTTGTTCAGTTGCTTCAATTCACACATTCTGCTCTCTTACTCTGCCACTATTAGCACATTTTATCCCTTAATCTTACATCTGTATCAAATTTGTCAGTATTGCCTTTGCCCCAACCTATCCCTGGTCTTCTATTCTGCCTCTGCCTCCTTTCCAACTGTATAATTGGGTGGCATAGTAGCACAGTGGTTAGCACTGTAGCTTCACAGTACCAGGGACTGGGGTTTGATTCCCGGCTTCGGTCACTGTCTGTGCGTAGTCTGCACGTTCTCTCCGTGTGTGCGTGGGTTTCCTCCCACAAGTCCTGAAAGATGTGCTTGTCAGATGAATTGGACATTCTGAATTCTCCCTCCGTGTACCCGAACAGGCACCGCAGTGTGAAGACTAGGGGCTTTTCACAGTAACTTCATTGCAGTGTTAATGTAAGCCTACTTGTGACAGTAATAAAGATTATTATTATTCTGTAAATTTCTACCTTTCTGCAGAAGGGTCATTTAGATCCTAAATGTTAACTGTCTCTCCCCATAGATGCTGCCCAACCTGAGTTTATCTTGCATTTTCTGTTTTTGTTTCAGGAATTCTATGCCCTTGCCCACAAGGGTAATGCTGCAAGTCCCTTAAGGCTCCTGAACTGATGGTTATTAGTCAAATTATGATCTGCAATTTTCCTGACCTTCTATTTCTGTAAAAATGTATGCAGAGCCTTCTTGAAATGCCATCACCTATGTAATGATGTTTCACAGATCTCTGGGAAAAACAAAACTTCTGCAGATCTGATCTTAATTCCTATTTTCTCAATTTTAATGCGTGTGTCTATTATCATTTCACCAGAGAAAGCTAACAAAGCTACACCACTGCCAGGGAATGCTGAGATTTGGGTGGGATCCAGCCTAAAATTGAATGGATCAGTTTGCCTAAAATTATTTGGGGGTGTCAAGGGGAAAAGGCCAACAAGCACAGTGAAATAATAGAATACAAGGTTTTAAAATGCTAAATAAATGGGTGGAGGCAAAATGTGAATATTGGGAAACCGGAAGTGCATACAGTCAGGGGCACAGGGTCTCGCATGCCCTGATTTGCAGGTGATAAAACTGAAAACTGGGTTAAGGATCAGACAAATGGAAGAAACAAAAAACTGCCAAAGTTGCTGGAAAGCCTAGGAACTTGGCTGACCTACTTTGCCAGAAACTAACTGCAACAATATTGTGACGGGCAACAGTTTTCACATGAATATTCCCATTGTAAATATTTTTAACACGGCTTCATTTTTGACGTCAAAAATGTCACCAAGTGTGTTAGTAAAAATCATGATGGCATTTTTTAGCTTATAAGATGCACGTGTGGTAGGAATGAGCTTTGAATTTGTACAGTATTGCTGTGGAACAGCCAGGATTAATGGTTGACCCAATAGTAATTCCAAATGAAAGCATTTGACTTCTGGAATAACACTTTTTTGATTTTTTTTTTAGCTAAAATATATGGCATAATTAATCCCTGAGCATTGAGTCCATTGTTGTTATAGGTATAGGCAGCAACTGAAAATTTGAGAGAAATATTTTTCCTTAAAGATACCTACTTTTTACTTCTGGCAATGATATGTTCGTAATGCATGTTCAATTTTAGTACGTCGTTTGTACTTCGGATAGTAAACTTGCAATAAACTGTTTTCATCCTCCCAATTGAGGGAAAAAGATCAACTTTGCCAGAAACAAGTCTGTTGCATTCAAGATGGCAAAAAAAAAGCTCCTTCAATCTGATCAAAATGGTTGCTAACCAACATGTTTTGGCTTCTGGCATGTTTAAGGAAGAGAAATGTCAAAGACTTCCAACAGCTCAGGTTGATGGCTTAAATCAGAGAATTAACTATGTTTAAATCTGATTAAATCAATTAAAAGTTTAACTCTGATATATGGACCAAACCAGAAACTTCATCGGTCTATGGTCAACAAATGCTGCCAATGTCAAGTTTATAACCCAGGAACATGCTATTAAGTATCTGATTATATACTCCATTACAGGTTTTCACATTGGAGAGTAACTTGATATGTTTATATCAATTTACATGTTATAATATGTGCCACGATTGTCAACAGCTTATTTGAAGTAGCATTTTTATAGAAGAAATAACAATTACAGTATTATGATCCTCATTTGTCATTTTTAAGGACATCTTGTGTAACCATGAAAAGCAAGAATATTGCACCCTCTTGTGGTGATGGTTGAAAGATTTCAGTAAAATAAGGCTAGTTGCTATACTAGATACTGAGGTAATTATTACTGTCTAACAGTTGATTCACCTTTTTAAATAAATTGATTTTGTTTGTAAAAATATGAGTTTCCTTTGGGAGTTGTTAAATTAGTCTTATTTCTTCTTCTTTGTCTTATTTATTTATTCTGAAGCACACGCATGACTTCAGGAGGAGATAGAAAGTGGATAAAAATATACTAGTATTGGGTCAACCAACCCCACTGAGATAAAATCAGGGCACTCCTTCCACTTGAATAGAGGTTCATACACAAGCCACCCTTCTTCCACAGAAAAGAAATGCAGCGCCATCTCCCTCTGAACGGAAGCCCTGTATGCATCTCTACCCGCCCTGCAACCACTGAACTGAAAAGGGCATAATTTCCAAAAAGAAACGTTGAATCAATGTCCTCCTCATACACCTGATATAGAAGAAATTCAACTAAAACTAAGTAAACTTGATCCTTCTTACCACAAAGAGAACAACCTGTTAAAACTCAGTCAGTTGGTGAAGGATATGAATGGAGCCCATCTTTACGTACTTTCATAAATATTTACTTACACAGTGTGATGACAGATATGGGAGAAGTATACATATTATCCAGCCCACTATTCTGTTGGCCATACCATTAATTTAAAACTTTAATTTACGCACCAATTGTTTACTTTCACCACTGGTACCCAGAATAAAAGACTTTAACCAAGCTTCTTTCAATAAACAACAAACTTATTAGTTTATTTAAAAAAAAACATTTTAGCAATTGCACGGACTGATTAACACACAATTATACTCTGAAGCATAACACGCACACCCACAGACAAAAAAAACGACAAACAGATGGAGTCCCTCTAGGGATGAGCTTTAGAGGATAAGCATTATTAAATGCAGGATAAAGTTCCAGGAGTCTTGACGCTGTCGATCTGGACATGTTGGTAGCCACATAGCATTTCAGACAAAAGCAGTTAGAGAGTCGGGTATGGGAGCCTTCCTTTCTTGGTTTATTCCCTAACAAGACTGACTTCAAAACCAGCAGGTCCAAAACTTTCCATCTCAGCCATGTGATTTCCAGAAAGTTACCAGCCTTTGCCTTTCTTCAGTTTTTTTCCCAGTCCATTAAAGTAGTTGCAGTTCCAAACAGACTGTCCTCCAGTACTATGCAGGTCAGATGATTTCTTGAAAGAGGACAGCATGTTGACATTTTCAAGGTGAACATAGAAGGTCAACATCCAAATGTCCAAACAATACAATGTCCTATCTTATTTTAATAGAAAAATTCAGTCTTGAAAGATATGATTCGAACAAATTACAAGCAAACACCTCCTAACCCAATGACCACAGGATAGGTCAGTGTCTGCTGGTGAATCTCTTTGAAGATAACCTTGCCTCATCTCAACCTCAACAAACATACGGAGGTTCAGCCTTTTGCTCCCCACCAATCCAAGTACCTGTATAAACATGGCCTATCCCTTTCCCAATAAGAACAAATCCTGACCCCATTACTGAGGTGAAGTTTGCCCTTCTCCCACCCACTTGGAATAAATTTGAGTCTATTCTTATCCTTCATGAGCTGTAACTCTCTTCCCATCGAACAAGTTGCAAAGAATTTGACCTTTTTGTGGGAAGGGTACTCAATCTCTATTCAGTTTATTTTTAAACTGTCACTGACCCAAGGCCATGCTTTCAGGATGTTTTGCAGTGAGTCATGGTATAGTGAAGTGTTGTAAATGCACATGAGATGTGTGTTTTTTTTCATTCTTTGTTTGTATGGTGACTGAAATGTCTTGATAAAGCTTTTGTAAAAGGTAGCTAAAGCATTTTTTTTACAAAGGAACTTCTTGTGCTTCTTTATGTGCGATGAAATTAGTAAGTTAGTTGGATAGGAAGTTGAATATTATACAGCCTTCAGTTAAGTTTTCAAGTTATGTTTTCACAAACCTTATGGGACGTGTTCCTATGTTTTAATCAATTAATCCTAAATGAGGATGTGAAGTTCATGCATGGAATTTGACATGATGCAAGTCTGAAATTTTACAGCGCATGTCACAGCAGCCAATTTTTGTTTAGATTCCAATTCATTCTTCTCTGAAGGGGAGGGAGGGAGGGAAGAGGGTGAGAAAAGAGAATTTGCAGGAACTGACCGGATTATTTTTAATTCTATTGTTTTGCTGTCCATCTTAATTTGGAAAGTGTGTGAACTTGAATGACAGTTGAATTCCTACTTTTGAAGGGTGATGAATTATTATGATTTTCTAATATTTTAAAGGTTAGAACCTTGTTTTCAGTGCGAATAGCTCCCTGTGGAGAGGAGGTGGCATAGTGGTATTGTCACTGGACTAGTAATCCAGATATCCAAGGTAATGCTCTTGCGAAACTATTTTGAATCCCACCATGGCGGATGATGACATTTAAAAATTCAATACAAAATCTGGAATTAAAAGATGACTATGAAACTATTGTCAATTGTTGTAAAAACCCATCTAGTTCACTAATCATAGAATCATAGATTTTACAGTATGGAAAGAGGCTATTCGGCCATTGAGTCTGCATCGGCCCTTGGAAAGGGCATCCTAATTAGGCCCACACCTCCGCCCGATCCCCATAACCCAGTAACCCACCTAACCTTTTTTTGGGCACTAAGGAAAATTTAGCATGGTCAATCCACCTAACCTGCACATCTGTGGAAGGAAACCAGAGCACCCGGAGGAAACCTATCCAGACACGGGGAGAACATGCAGACTCTGCACAGACAGCAACCCAAGCCAGGTATCGAACCTGGGACCCTGGAGCTGTGAAATAACTGTGTTAACCACTGTGCTACTGTGCCGCTGAGCCTGTCCTTTAGTGAAGGAAATCTGCCGTCCTTACCCAGTCTGACCTACATGTGACTCCAGATCCACAGCAATGTGATTGACTCTTAAAATGCCACTCAGTTCGATGGCAATTAGGACAGGCAGCAAATGCTGGCCTTGCCTCAGACATGCACATCACCTGAAAGAATAAAGGCAAAAAAATAGCGGCAGGAACATGATGTTTGTGGGGGTTGGGATTCTCCGACCCCCCGCCGGGTCGGAGAATTGCCGGGGGCCAGCGTCAATCCCGCCCCCGCCGTGTCCCAAATTCTCCGCCACCAGAGATTCGGCGGGGGCGGGAATCACGGCAGTCGGCGGCCCCCGCCTGGCGATTCACCGGTCCGCGATGGGTCGAAGTCATGTCGCTGTCAAGCCTCTCTCACCGGCGGGGATCAAAATACCTACGGGACTGGCAGCGCGGGCGGGCTGCGGCATCCTGGGGGGGGGGGGGGGGGGAGGGCGCATGGGCCGATCTGGCCCCGAGGGGTGCCCCCACGGTGCTCTGGCCCGCGATCGGGGCCCACGCCATGGGGGCACTCTTTTCCTTCCGCCTTCGCCATGGTCTTCACCATGGCGGAGGCGGAAGTGACCCCCTCCCCTGTGCGGGGATGACGTCAGCAACCGCTGACGCTCCGGCGCACGCGCGGACTTACGCCGGCCTTTCTGCCCCGGCTGGCATGGCGCCAAAGGCCGCCCACGCCAGCTGGCAGTGCGCCAACCACTCCGCCGCGGGCCTAGCCCCTCAATGTGAGGGCTTGGCCCCTAAAGGTGCAGAGACTTCCTCACCTTTGGGGCAGCCCGAAGCCGGAGTGGTTCATGCCACTCCATCACGCCGGGACCCCCCACCCCGCTGGGTAGGGGAGAATTCCGACCATGTTGTTTGATGCAATCCGCCAGCCTTTGCGATGTATGGCCTACATTCCTAACATTACATTGGCACTGAACTTCATGTACCTGATTGCTAATTTGTGTTATAGGCAGGGCAGCTTTTTGGCTTGATTGCAACATCCTGTTAATGGCGAATGCCACTCGTGTTGCTACTGTATAGTAGCAACATGAAACCGCTTGCTTTACCTGTTGCTCAAATTTTGGAAATACCTTTCCTGTGGAGGCCAAATCATCTGAGTGTCTTTAAGACAGCGATAGATAGGTTCTTGATTAATAAGGGGATCAAAGGTTATGGGGAGAAAACAGGAGAATGGGATGAGAAAAATATCAGCCATGATTGAATGGCAGAGCAGATCCAATGGGCCGAGTGGCCTAATTCTGCTCCTATGTCTTATGGTCTGATACTCTTATGGTCTTCCCTTCTACGGTAATTTGAGATAAACCAGGCATTTTTCACAGCTCAAAGTGACAGCTGTAGACCTATTCATGAATTTTCATGCAGCACAATATGATCTGATCAGGATTGCCTTTATTCCAGAGGATGTCGTCCATGCGCTCTATTTCAGCATCATGATAGCATGATGAGCAAATAACTTGGACCTTATTATGAGATTGCCGATAAGGCCATTCTTATCGCGTGTGGAACTATAAGAATCCCAATGTGTGTATTGATCAGAACCCTCTTCACATACAGTAGAAACTTGTTGTTTTCCCTGGTATTGGTATTCTTGTGATTTTCCTGATGACCGCAAGGTCAAATGTTTTTACATAATATCTTTATTCAGCAATACTCTTCTGTACCACTAAATTACTATTTGTAACTTTGGTTTGCTAAAGTCTTCTATTTATTTTAAATAATGGGCTACTTGTCCTTATTATAACAGAGAAGAGTGAGGGGGGTGTCTGCACAGCCCACCCATTAATACCCAGAACCCCCCATCAGATCTGAGATTGTGAGAATCCCAAGTTTATGCAAAAAAAAAACTTAAACCCTGAAAGTGGGAAATGAAATCAAAGCTAACTTTTCGAGAATAGCACCCTCCTTAAGATGAGGGGCACTGTTTACAAATATTAAGGCGGGAAGGGATACAGATTTCTAGTGAACAGTGCCCAATTGTTTTTGAGGAAAAAGCATGTGAATAGAACCAGTTTTGTGGCGTCTCTATGTCTTACACCCATTGCTAGAAATACCTGACGACCCATTGGAATGGATGATGTGCAGGCGCTATAAACAGATGTCAGTTCCCTTGCATATTCTAATAAGGCACCTAATGCTTGTTCTACTTCCCTGCTCTAATATTTGGCATTAGGTTTATTTAATAATTGCTATCCTCATAGGAAGTAGAACTGTGTATAAAATGGGAGTTTGTGTTATCTGGACCTGGAATTGCAAAAATAGGGGCAATTACAAAATTAGTTTGGAATCCTATTTTAGGACACTTCCACAGCATGATCAAGGCTGAGAAAGATTGGCCAGAGTTGGCCAGCATTTTAAATGGGTTCAATCAATCAAATCATTGGCATCATCATCAGAATAAGTTAATTTTTCAGCCATGCTTTGGCAAGAGCCTCATTTCCCTTTTTATTTGATTAACTTTCTCCATGTTTACATATATAATTTGTTACTGAATTGGTACAACAGTCCATGAAAACAAAAAAGCCCAGATAATTATGGGAATAGGACAAAATACTGCGATCTAGGCAGAAGATAGTGGTCATTAGTTTCCAATGACATCACCGTGAATGATCAAAGGTTAGAAGTTAAGCTTTGAAGCTAAAATTGGACAAAGTCTTCAAAAAAGGCAGTTTCCTAGTCCTGTTTAGCACAATGTAAGAATGTGTAGCAACTTGCACAAAATTACTATAAATCGAAATCAAGTACATGCATTTTGTTAAGTCACACAAATCATGAAAAATATTTTTTTAGTTTAGTTAATTAATACTAAATAGGTTATTTAACTTTTGTAGTGACCTTGCAATTTTTTAATGGTATCTGACAATTATATTTATATGTTAGTTGGATTAGAAATATCGTCACCTGCTATGTTTTGAGTTAAATGTAGTCGGAGCAAAATTGGGTTCAGGAGTACTGTTTAAGGTTTCAAAATGGTGTCCATGGCATATACGCACACTTCTAGTATGAAATGCACCAGCTGCCATATTGATAAAGGAGTTGTGTGTACACATCCACTGAAAGTATGCAGCCAGTAGATCACTACACTATGTTAGTCACTGTGCCATGCTGATTTAATGCCAGTGCTTTTGTTTCGTTTTGGAGCTGCCCTCTAGCCTAGGCCCATACTTCATACAGGTGACAGTGTGTTCAATGGCACCCCACCAGCTCGATTAAAATGGATCATCCGCTACTTTCAGGTTAGCTGTTGGTTTATTTCTTATAGTTATTGCTGCAATTCTGAGATTTAGATGTTCCTATAGTTGATTAAACTTTCAGTAGTGAACAGGGAATTGTCTGGTGAGTGTTGAAGAAAATAGGACCTTCGGATCAGGAGCATGCTATTTACCCATGAGCCAATTCTGCCATTGTGAGGTCCTAACTTGTCTTTGCCCGTTATCTCCCAATATCTTTGGATAAAGCACTTGTAGATCTCCGATTTAAAATTAATAATTGACATAGTCCCAATTGCCATTCCCAAAAGAAAACTCTAAACATTACTCTCCTTTGATGAGCTGGCATCAGCACTATCCGGCTCCAGTGCAATTCTGCACAGTTTGCAGGTTCTTGTTCTATCTTGTTCTTGTTCTCTGAATTATGTGAGGAATCCTTATCTGATTCAGTGGCTGCAACTGTGATTTTTTTTTGTGCTACTGTCTTCATCTTGATTGTTTTTTTTTCTCCTCATCTGTTGCAGTTAGTAAGCATCAGAAAGGAACAAGGGTAAAATTATGGTTAGGAGTAAGACGTGTATACCAGCAACCCCTCAACCAGAAGAGACTATTGTGTCTGAGAGAGAGGATTATATATTCGGATACCATAGTCTTCAATAACTTCAGTCCCACCACTAGGTATGGCCTGAAATGATCCTGAGTGACCTTGACAGAGTGGGTGTGGAGAGCTAGAACTAGGGGCCACTCTTTAAAATAGGCAGTAGCTCATTCAAAATGGATATGAAGCAGAAACATTTCTCTGAGGGCCGAGAGACTTTTAATTTCTTTTCCTGAGAAGGCGGTTGAAGCAGAGTCTTCGAATATGTTGAAGACAGAGGTAGATAGATTCTTGGTAAGCAGGTGGTGATCGAGGGTTGACGGGATTGCAATTTGAGGTTACTATCAGATCAATCATGACCTTGTTAAATGGCGAGAGCAGGCTCAAGTGGCTGAATGGCCTACTCCTGCTCTTTGTTCGTATGTAGTAATGCTAGCACCCATTAGGATTGGAATATACAGGCAGCACGGTGGCGCAGAGGGTTAGCCCTGCTGCCTCATGGTGCCGAGGTCCCAGGTTCGATCCCAGCTCTGGGTCACTGTCCATGTGGAGTTTGCACATTCTTCCCGTGTTTGTGTGGGTTTTACCCCCACAACCCAAAGATGTGCAGGCTAGGTGGATTGGCCATGCCAAATTGCCCCTTAATTGGAAAAAAGTGAATTGGATACTCTGAATTTTTTTTGAAAAAAGGATTGGAATATACAGAAATATAACTCCCCTGCTGTTTAGTTTCTGCTCTCTGTTGTAAGGCACCTTCTCTTTCAAGACACGGGGAAGTGACTATCATGCAATCTCTATGGGTATATGGTTATCATGGTTGAATAACTATTGGTGTATCCAAGCTGTGACATGTGGGGTTGAGGTCTGGGTGTGAGAGCGTGAGATGAAGCACATGAATGTTAGATATGAGTCCTGGCTGGATATTGATGGTGGGGAAGTGATAGTGTGGTGAATTGAGCAGTGACCATGGCTACTAGAGCAGTTGTTAGGATATAGCATTTGAAGATGCATCCACTTGCTGTGCCTACTAGGTATGATCGTTTAGATTTTCTTGCACTGCATTTGTGTTCTTTAAGCTAACCTCCTGGTATTGAGTTCCTCTGCTATCTCTTGCCATTGCCATCTGAACATATATCTGGAGGGTGCCAAATTACCCGGAAGTTACAGCACCTCTTTGTTTGACCTCTTACACCAAGGTGGGCATGCGGATCAAGTTGCACGATTAACATGTGCAGTCACAATGCAACTTTTCTTTCAGAGGTGATGGCTAGCTTCAAGTAGTGCTGAAAAGGAATTGTATTGGGGCCCCTCGCTTTTGTGTGCAGCCATTGAATAGTGCGGTTAGTGTTGGCTGCCTGCAGACATCAGTATAATGAGCAGGCAGCACGATGTTGGCCTACTGCCTGCATGACATTGAATGGGCACACGTTAATCGTGCGTCGTGATCCGCATGCCCATTTTCAATGACAAACCAATTTAACCCCCAGTACCCTTTAATCATGCACATGTATCATGGTAAGTTAGCTGCTGGCAGAATATGGCTCTCTAATCATAGAAATAAAACTTTGGAGTCAAATGACAATCCAGCGGTTATTGATTTATGAGGTTAGACTGGAGAAAATTTAAATGTTCAGTCTTGAAAAGAGGCAACTGAGAAGGGACCTTATGAATGCATGTAAAATAGTAATTGATATGGAAAAGGAAAAATATTGAGCACTCCTTGAAATGCGACTTTTAAAGTAGGGCAATGGGGCGCCAGTTCAAATTGATTGAAAAATTAGGACTGTCTTCAGGAACTTTTTTTTCTCTAGCCAAAGAATGTCTGTCATGCTGGTTGAAACCTCAGCATAATTTACAATATTTCAATGTTTATGACTGGGAAATTCTAGATTTTTCTAGGTGAGCTCAGATGGGCCAAATGGCTTTTCTCATTTGAATCTATTTTAGTATTTTAACTGTAGAATTGCAACTATTCTGTTGCATAATGAAGTGCCTGTGGACAGTGATATTAAGTCAAATAATTTTAGTTTAGGTAAAAGTCAAATATTTGACGACCAATGAAAATCTGAAATGAATTCAAATAATACAAGTGCCCATTAGTTTAAAAAAGCATTTGAACAAGCGAAACTATTGTATCGGGTGTAAGAATTTAATGTATATCCATTTTTTAAGTGAATACATTTTTAAAAATAAAATTAACTATTGTGTGTACCATGCTGCAGACTGCCTAGTTAGTGGGAAACTGACAAAGATTGTAACTTAATTTGTAGCCCTAGGCTGTGGAGCTCAATTGTTTCTATGAATTAACCTCCATTTAAAAATAAGTCTGAAAATTATACAAGTATTTTAATACCATGATTATGGTATTTGTGTAATTTTGTGAAGATTCACAATAGTGCAGTTCTTCAAAAGACATGCATTAAATTTAAATTTGAATAATGCAAATATAGAAATATGGTATCATTCATTAGTGATTATTATCAGAAAACTTGGAAGATCCCAACTTCTTAGCGAGGATCTTTTCCCATATCTTAGTAATACTTCATAAAAACAATTACATTAAGATACCTTGTTACACTTGAGTATGGCAAAGGTAAACTGCCTTAAGAAAATGTCAAAAAGGCAAATGGAAAATCACTTTCAGAAAGAATTGATTTTTTCTGGAACTTGCCCTTCTGGTTTCTAAACATCAAAACAAAACTGCAATTTCCTGCTGCCGCAATGCTGCAAAACACTTTGCAAGCATAACATCATTTATAACAACCAACTATGCAAAAAATATTACAAGTTGAGAAAAACATCCAGCTTTTCTTCCCCCAACTCTCCAAAGCCCCAATTATAAATTCTTGTTACTTGCACTTACAAGTATCCAGTCCAGTTCTGGCAAGTGAACATTTGTGAGATAGCGATTGAGGGGAAACCATGCCCCATCCCACAAATCAAAATTGAAGCTTTGTCAAAACTGCCTAAGTTTTAAAAAAAAAATCCAAAAAAAATCACTTTTTAAAAAATAATTATGTTTTGGGAATAAATCCCACCCTGGTAAGAATTTTCACTTTCTACATGTATTATGTTACTTTTTTTAAAGAACAGAAAAAGCTATCGTTTACTGGCAGCAGCTGTTTGCCATGTTATTTAAGACTTCCTGTCATTATAATTGATGTGTTTTTATTCTTTCCACTTCCTGAAGCCTGATCAGAATTAAAATTGCTGTTGGAATTTCCTGTCAAAGCAGCCCATTTATTCGTTGAGTATACCAGTGACAACCCTTTGATTGGACATTGCCTTTAGCTATGCTTGCAACAGAATTTTGGTGTATGTGTTTGTTGCTTGTGCTCCTTCCACTTTTCCTGTATCCCACATCTGCCGATATGTGCAAGTTGTCCATCATTCTGGTAACCTTGCCCTAGTACAAACTTTGAAAATATAAAGCTAATGCTCTGAATATAAAACCAGCCCACCTGCAAGAGGCCCTAGCTTAGGAAACTTTAAATTACAATTCCACTTGCCTATTGTCTGAACTTTTTATAAATGTAGTGAACTTTAATTACTATTTAAAGACAACATTTTGTTGGAATGCTTGAAGGTTTCAGGTATTTGGTCCCTCAGTTGTAATGAACGGTCAGACCTGCAATGTTCATCTTTGTTTTTCTTGATTTGACCTGCTGGACTCAGCCAGAATTTTCTGTTTTCATTTAAGCGTTTAGCATTCAATTTTTGTTTTACTTCAGCTATCTCTGGATGAATTTCATTTTCTTGGTACCTCACTGCAAGAAAGTATAATTCAAATGTGAGGAGCTGCACCTTGGCGAGAAGGAGAAAGAGAGCGAAAAAAATGTATAACTGTTTACCTCACCGCAGGATCGCAAAAGAGCATTGATCGAGACTGGCAAAATGTCTGGTTGGCTGAGAAATGCTCAGCTCTGACGGGGATCAGATTAGCAGTATTTTTTAAAACCGTCAAAGTTTCAACATTTTTGTACTGGACTAGTTATGAGCCTGTTTTAAACCACCAGACTTTAGTACCAAGAGTACCTTCACAAAAAGCTCTTGTCAAAGGGTATTGATGGCATGAATAGAGAGAATATTTCCTCATGTTGGGGCAGTAGGTAAGCAGGAGTCATCACTGATACCTAATGTTTTCTCCACCATCCCTTCTTAATTCGAAATCCATGTCCTATCCTGTACCAAGTCTTTCCTACCCTTGTCCTTGCAGACTCGCGTTGACTTCTGGTTCACCCAAAGCCTCAAATCATTCTGCTTCAAATCTTTTCATGTTTTGACTCACCCTATCACTAACCCCAAGTTCCATAATTCATCCTACCCCCTTTCCCAAGTTCCCAAATTCTTTGTTCCTCCGACTCTTGTCTATTATGCACTCTTTTCCTCCTTTCTTGCCCCCATCCTCCTCCACTATTGGCCATCAGCCTCCAATACACATGTACCCTTCAATGTTTTTGTTTTTCCATCACCCTTTCCTTAAAACTCACTCATCGCATCTCATTTTCTTAGTGCTCATTTTATTCTCATTACGGTACTGTGAATCACTTTGGGAAATCTGTTTACTTTAAAGGCGTTATATAATTGCAAGTTAAGCATCAAAATAGTTACTAAAATTGAAGAGAGAGGGAAAAAGGAATTTCTTTACACAGTTATTGGACCATGAAATGATTTGCAGATGGAGCAATTGTAATAGAGACCATTGCGCCTGGGAAGAGTGGAATAAATAAGCCCTTAAAGCTGACAAAAGTATGAAGAGAGTTAAGGTAATGAGATTTCATTTTGATGATTCAAGAAAGAGGCTACTACGTTTTAACTGCATGTCCTTCCTCTTTTCTAAAATATTGCTTATGCTGGGGTACAATACCCTCGTCCAAAGGTGCGCCTCAGGCGGGCACCATGGTTGGGCTGGACCAATTGTTACATGTTCTTTTTGCAGGGTTTCTGAGAGTTTCCTATTTTCTCCCTCTGACTCAGCAATGGCTGTTCAAGTCAGTTATGCTGCTTCAGGTACCACTGACATGGGTTATTTCAATTACCTGCAGGAATTCTTGGCTTGATGCAGCACTGCGTGTACAACTTAGCAACTAGACTGATTGAAAGCTCAATAATGTTGTTTCTCACATTGCTAATATAAAGTATTTATTGAATTCATTTCCAGTACATTCAAACCGTATTAAGAATATGAAACAACATGAATTGAGGGCAAAACATCTTGATTTATTTTACATGTGTTGCAGATAGTGGATAATATGTTGCAACTTTTGACAGAGTTGCAAATGAAAAAAGGAAATTTCATTTATCTACAAGATGTGGGGAACTGAATATGGCACTATATGATGAACTGTCCTTTTTCCAAAAGGGAAAGGAATTAACCACGAGAGGTATAATACCGCATACAAATTGATTTGTATGAGGTCTCACCAGACGTAGGTTTTGAATCACTGTATTTTCCATTCTTTGTAACTAACACAGATTTGCTGGTGATATTGACACGGGAAGAACAATAGAGACAGGATGCAAGAAATGATAGCTTAGTATTGTTGAGCCATTCAATTAGATTATTGTTGTTTTGTGACCTAACTCCATTAGACCATTTTGCCATATATCCCTTCATGCTCATGATTTTCAATAGGACTTGAATGACTTGCATACTTTGAGAAACCACTGCCAAATGAAACTTGGTGCTGACAAATACAAGATGTTGTGCATGGGTCAAAACAATATGAATTAAAAATGTGAAACATAAGTAACTGAGGACAGAGAAAGTTTCCAATAGTAATAGAATGTGCACATAATGTGGCATTGAAGCTAATATGAAAATCTTTCATAATTAAATACCAATGCTAAAGCTTCATAACACCATAGTTAGTGCGGTCATTACATGGCCAGCCTAACTCCAAAGATGCATTGGAAAGGATGCAGAAGGACCGCCTTCTATTGTAGGAGGCAGATTGCACCTTTGGTAGCCACGGTCGGGATCTGCATTTTTATGTATTTTTGCCCATTTATTCAGGTGATGTTCATTAGAAAATGTTAAAGACTAGTACAACAGATCCCCCCCCCCCCCCCCCCCCCCCCCCCAAACAACGTCGAATTCATGCCCAAAAGGCAGGGGAAAGAAACCAGGAAACTCGGAATATAAATTCCTTCGGCGGACTCGGGAGCCTCATGGAACTCGTCGGGAGCATGGATGGCGACGGCAGAGCCGCAGTCATCGGCTGACCTGATTAGAATGGATATGCTATCGGACACACTGGCTAAGGAATTTAATATACAATTTGAAATGTATGTGAAGAGGCAGTGGAAATTGATCTCCAAGATTATATATGTCCGTCAATTGAGGAAGCGCTGGGCCTCGTCTAGGTGGAGGTTGATGAAGCTGTCAGGATGGTGAAAAAACATGGTGAGATTCTGGAAGGTGTTGAGAAGTGCTCAGGAGGCATAATTAGCAGCTTGTGCTGTTAGTGGCTGAGATAGCAGTGGTAGCCAATGAAAATGGGTGGCACAGTGGTTGGTACTGCTGCCTCAGCTCCAGGGACCCAAGTTAAATTCCAACCTTGGGTGACTGTCTGTGTAGAATTTGCACTTTTTACCTCTGCATGGGTTTCCTCCGGGTGCTCTAGTTTCCTCCCACAATCCAAAAATGATCAGGTTAGGTGGATTGGCCATGATAAACTGCCCCTTCGTATCCAAAAAGGTTAGGTGTGGTCACTGGGTTAGGAGGATGGGGTGCTCTTTCCAAGGTCCAGTGCAGACTCGATGGACTGAATGGCCTCCTTCTGCACTGTAAATTCGATGATTCTATGAAAATAAAAGGTTGAAGGCAAAAGTTGATGATTTGAAAAATCAGCCAGGAAACCAGAACCTCCGAGTTGTGGGCTTTCTGGAGAGGGCTGAGGGCCCGAATTCCACCGAGTATCTAGCTCAGATGTTTTGGAAGATGGCAGGTGATAGTGGTCCCTCCCCGCCATACTCAACAGGGCCCATCGGACACTCGGAAATAAGCCTTGACCAAACGAGCCGTCACGTGCAATGATCATTCAGTTCCCTAGTTTTTGGGATAAGGAGAAGGTCTTGCAATGGGCCAAGGAGCACCTTGACACAGAATGGGAAGGAAATCTGATAAAGATATATCGAGATGTGGGAGCAGAACTGGCGCTGAAGCGGGTGTCCTTTAACCAGGTGAAGGACGGTCGTTTCGGAGTGGTGCACCCGGTGAGGTTGTGGGTCACACACAAAGCTAAGGACTTTATTTCGAGACAGCTGAGGAGGTGTAGGACTTTTATTAACAAACATTGAACAGGGTCTAATTAAAGGGTGTTGTATGGGGGTTTCTTTCCTGTTTCTTGTGAGGGTTGCATGCTGAAGGGGTGGTGGAGATATTCTGTATATAGTTGTTGATATTCTGCCGTTTGTTTTCTCTGTTGGTGGGGATGATGGAGGATTCTCTATGTTTATGTGGAATAGTTGATCCTCGTGTTGGGCAATGTGTTGTCCTTTTCATTGTCCTGGTGGAAGCTACCTCACTAGCAATGTATAATATGGGCGAACCGGAGTGAGGTTGGGGGAGGAACTGCAGCTGTAAAACCAGTTTGACTGGTTTGGCATGCTGGGAAGAGTGGGGGTGGAGGAGGGAGAATGCTGAAGCTGTGGGTCTGGTTCCAATTTGGGGGGGAATAAAGGGGGAAGGATTAGTTGGCCGATGGTTGATGTCGGACATTTTGTTTTTCTGGGGATGGGGTTGGCTGCTATCTTGGGAGGACCTGTAAACGGCACCTCTTAAAGATTTATTTGTTTGTTCCTGAAGGTAGAAATGGCTAATTCTCGAAAGAGGGAGGAGTGTGGGAAACCCCAAATTTGGTTAGTCGTCTGGAACGTAAGGGATTGGTGACCCAGTGAAGAGATCGAGCTTTTCTCATCTAAAGAACTTAAACGCTGACGTGGTGATTTTGCAGGACACCCATGTGGTAGTCACCACTGATGTGTGTATATATATATTGTATATATAGTATGTTGATATAGGTGCTTTACGGTAAGGCCTCTGTACTACAGATACGGGGGTAGATCCCTGCCTGCTGGCTCTGCCCAGTAGGCGGTGTATAAATATGCGTGCTCCCCATACAGCAGCCATTTCGTCAGCTGCTGTAGGAGGCCACACATCTCAGTGTAATAAAGTCTTGATTACATCCTACTCTTGTCTTTGCGTAATTGATAGTGCATCAATTCATTACACTTGAGTTTTCAGAGATGGACCTCCGCATCAAGCCGGATTGCCTGCAGCTGCATCCTCAAGCAGACAATGCCAAAAAGGACTTCAAACATTGGCTAGCCTGTTTTGAAGCGTACATCGGGTCTGCGTCAGACACAATTCCAGAAGCATAGAAGCTCCAGATCCAACGTCTTTCCACTCATCCAGGACACGCCGACCTACGCAGAGGCCATGGCGCTACTGAAGGAAAACTACGCTCAGCGAACTGACAAAATCTGTGCCAGACACCACCTCTCCACGCGGCGCCAACTTCCCGGTGAGTCGGTGGAAGATTTCTGGCGCGCCCTGCTCGCCCTAGTTAGAGACTGACTGTCAGGCTGTTTCAGCCACGGAACACTCTAATTTGCTCATGAGAGACGCATTTGTTACGGGCATAGGGTCTGACTACATCCGCCAGCGCCTCTTAGAAGGGGCCACGCTCAACCTCGCGGCGACCAAAAAACTAGCGCTCTCGCTTGCGGTCGCATCACGCAATATTCAGGCCGATGCCCTTGACCGCGCGGCCCATCTCCCCTGTGCATCGTGGACTCCGCAGACGGCCGCCCCATCGACGACCGCCCTCAACTAATCCCACGCCTGTGCCGCGCGGCAGCCAATCAACCCCGGGGGGCCCCAAATGCTACTTCTGTGGGCAGTCAAAACACGCCCAACAGCGCTGCCCTGTGCGGACCGCCCTCTGCAAGGCCTGTGCCAAGACGGGACATTTCACTGCAGTGTGCCAGGCACGCTCAATCGCTGCTATTGTCCCGGCACCCTCCACGTGCGGCCAGTCGACGCCGCCATCTTGCCCTCCTCGGACCACCTGCGGCCAGTGGATGTCGCCATCTTGCTCGACTCTCAACACGTGCGGCCTGTGGGCATCGCCATCTTGTTCCTCCCAGGACCAACGGGCGCCGCCATCTTGCCTTCCTCAAGGCACGTGCAGCCCCAGGGCGCCGCCATCTTGCCTCCAACAGCTCATGGACGCTGCCATCTTACCCGACTCAGGACCCCTGTCCGTCGGGCACCTCATCCAGCCGCTCATCGCCTGCAACCGCCGACCACCAGCCAGGTCTCGCCTCTGTCACGATTGACCAGTCTCGACCACACAACCTTGCGACTGCTTCAACTAAAGTGAAGGTCAACGGATACAAGATCTCCTGCCTGCTGGACTCCGGGAGCACTGAGAGCTTCATTCACCCCGATACGGTAAGGCGCTGCTCCCTCGCGGTACACCCCGCTAACCAGAGAATCTCCCTGCCCTACGGATCCCACTCCGTGGCAATCCGGGGGTACTGCATCGCCAATGTCACTGTCCAGGGCGTGGAGTTCAGCAGCTTCCGCCTCTACGTCCTCCCCAACCTCTACGCTGCCTTGCTACTCGGCCTTTGACTTCCAGTGCAACCTCCCGAGCCTAACCCTGAAAATCAGGCGGGCCCCTACCACCCCATGCTGTGTGCGACCTCGTGACCCTTAAGGTCGATCCACCTTCCCTCTTTGCAAACCTAACCCCGGATTGCAAACCCGTCGCCACCAGGAGCAGACGGTGCAGCGCCCAGGACAGGACCTTCATCAGGTCTGAAGTCCAGCGGCTGCTTCAGGAAGGCATCATCGAAGCCAGTAACAGCCCCTGGCGAGCCCAAGTGGTAGTGGTCAAAACTGGGGAGAAAAACAGGATGGTCGTTGACTACAGTCAGACCATCAATCGGTACACGCAGCTCGACGCTTATCCCCTCCCACGCATATCTGATATTGTCAATCAGATTGCACAGTACCAGGACTTCTCGACAGTGGACCTGAAATCTGCCTAGCACCAGCTCCCCATCCGCAAGGCATACGCTGCGTTCGAAGCAGACGGCCACCTTTACCACTTTCTTAGGGTTCCCTTCGGCGTCACCAACGAGGTCTCGGTCTTCCAACGGGAGATGGACCGAATGGTTGACCGGTACGGACTGTGGGCTACATTCCCGTATCTGGACAATGTCACCATCTGCGGCCACGATCAGCAGGACTACGACGCCAACCTTGATTAATTTCTCCACACCACCACTCTCCTCAACCTAATTTATAACAAGGAGAAGTGTGTGTTCAGCACGAACAGTTTAGCCATCCTCGGCTATGTGGTCCAGAACGGAGTTCTTGGGCCCCACCCAGATCGCATGCCCCCAGGCCCTCAAACGATGCCTGGGATACTTTTTGTATTTCGCCCAGTGGGTCCCAAACTATGTGGACAAGGTCCGCCCAGTCATTCAATCCACTGTTTTTCCTCTGACAGCCGAGGCTCACCAGGCCTTCAACCGTATCAAGGCTGACATCGCCAAGGCCGCATGCGGTTGACGAGACGTTACCATTCCAAGTGGAGAGCGATGCATCAGACGTCGCTCTGGCTGCCGCCCTCAACCAAGCAGGCAGGCCCGTGGCATTCTTTTCCCGCACCCTCCATGCTTCCGAAATTCGGCACTCCTCCGTCGAAAAAGAGGCCCTAGCCATCGTTGAAGCTGTGCGGCACTGGAGGCATTAGCTGGCCGGCAGGAGGTTCACTCTCCTCGCTGACCAGCAGTCGGTTGCCTGCATGTTTAATAACACACAGCTGGGTAAGATTAAAAACGATAAAATCTTGAGGTGGAGGATCGAGCTCTCCACCTACAACTACGAGATTTTGTTTCTCCCCGGTAAGCTCAACGAGTTCCCTGATGCCCTATACCGAGGTACATGTGCCAGTGCACAAGTGGACTGACTCCGGACCCTGCATGACAACCTCTGTCACCCAGGGGTCACTCGTTTTTACCATTTCATCAAGGCCCGCAACCTGCCCTACTCCATCGAGGAAGTTAGGGCGATCACCATAGATTGCCAGGTCTGCGCGGAGTGTAAACCGCACTTCTACCAGCCGCACCGTGCATGCCTGATGAAGGTCTCCCGGCCCTTTGAACGCCTCAGCGTGGACTTCAAAGGGCCCCTCCCCTCCACCGACCGCAACACTTACTTCCTCAGTGTGGTCAATGAATATTCCCGATTCCCCGTTGCCGTCCCATGCTCCGACATGACATCTGCCACCGTCATCAAAGGCCACAACGCCATCTTCGGTTTCCCCGCCTACGTCCACAGCGACCGGGGATCCTCATTCATGAGCCATGAGCTGTGCCAGTACCTGCTCAACAGGGGCATTGCCTCGAGCAGGACGATCAGCTAAAACCTAGGGGAACCGGGCGGGTGGAGAGGGAGAATGGGACGGTCTGGAGGGCCGTCCAGCTGGCCGTCCAGAAATCCCCTGGTCTCCCGCTGGCAGGAGGTCCTCCCCGACGCACTTCACTCCATTCGGTCCCTCCTGTGCACCGCGACTAATGAAACCCCCGCCCATGAATGTCTCTTTTGCCTTCCCTAGGAAGTCCACCTCCGGGGTATCGCTCCCAACGTGGCTGGCAGCTCCAGGACCCGTTCTCCTCCGTAGACACGTTCGACTCCACAAGGTGGACCCGTTGGTTGAGAGGGTACAGCTACTTCACGCCAACCCGCAGTACACTTGCGTAGCGTTCCCCGACGGCCACCAAAACACAGTCTCCCTCAGGGACCTGGCGCCAGCTGGTTCTCCACACACACCCTCCTCCGACCTGACGCCACCCTCCCTTCCCCCCCGGCGCACCCCACCGCAGCCCCTGCTCCGGGACAATTCATCCTCCCCTTGCTCCCACCCGGGGATGAAGAGGATTTCGACACCCTCCCGGAGTCACCGAAGACCAAGCTGCCGCCGGAGTCGCCACCAGCATTACGGCGCTCTCGAAGACAGATCAAGGCACCAGACCGCCTGAACTTGTAATGTTACCTGTACTTTTTAAACACAACTTTCTGTATATAGTTCTCCACCACCCCGCCAGACTCATTTTTTAACAGGGGGTGAATGTGGTAGTCACCACTGATGTATATATTGTGTGTATCAATAGGATATTGATATAGGTGCTTTACGGTAAGGCCCCTGTACTACAGGTACGGGGATCGATCCCTGCCTGCTAACTCCGCCCAATAGGCAGAGTATAAATATGTGTGCTCCCCGCACAGCATCCATTTAGTCAGCTGCTGTAGGAGGCCACACATCTCAGTGTAATAAAGCCTCGATTACATCATACTCGTCTTTGCATAATTGATAGTGCACCAACCCATTTGCGGGTGAAGGATCATACCAGGCTCTGTAGGGGGAGAGTAGGACATGTGTTCCACTTTGGCTTCAAAGGTAAAGCTCGAGGCGCAGCAATTGTGATTTATAAGTGATTGCCCCTATTGGCCACTAGAATTGTGGCGGACCCCAATGATCGGTATGTGACAGTACTATCAGGTACTTTGATTTTTATGGTAAATGTATATGCCCTGAACTGGTATGATGTTGCATTTATTAAGGGTTTGTTAACCTCTATCCCTGATTTGGATACACACTGGTTGATCTTGCAGGAGGATGGGGGGGCCTTCAGTTCTGTGCTGGAACCCAAAATGGTTCGATCAACGCCGAAATCTCTGGCTCTCGGGAATGGCGAAAGTGCTTTGGACTTTCAGACCCTTCGAGATTCATGCACCTACACGGTTGGGAATTCTCATTTTATTAACGAGGTCTACCCAAGGATAGACTAATTTCTTTGTTGGTTAAGTCCCTGCTCCCGTTGTCAGCAATAGTAATCTCTGACCATGCTCCATTTTTTTGCGGACGGATCCCATTCAAGGGGATCCATGGAGATTAGGTGTGGTTCTACTAGTGGAGAGGGGAGTTCTGTGAATGTATAGTTGTGGCCAAGGATGAATGCAATGTGTTTAACAGGAACAAATTGGTCTCCCCCTCCACGTTGTGGGAGACACTTAAGCTGGTGATAAGAGGAGAAGTAATCTAGTACAAAACTCACTTAGGGCAGTCAGGATGGAGCGTAAGCATTTGGTTGGGGTGATCCTGGAAACAGATCGTTCTAACTTGGAGAATCCTACCCTGGAGCTGCTTACAACAAGGAAACAGCTCCACGTGCAGTTTGACTTGGTATCTACGGATAGGCTGTGAGACTGCTGTGACGCATGAGGGATGTATTGTATGAACATGGGGGGAAGACAGACGGTCTATTGGCACACCAGTTGAGGCAGCAGGTGGCCTCCCGGGAGATTGTACAGGTCAGGAACCCGAGGGGCAGCTTAGTGACTGCACTGAGGGCAGTCAGTGTGGCATTTGAGGCTTTCCATAGGGATCATTGTACGTCAGAACCTCTAGAGGGGGTGTCGGACATGGTAGGATTTCTGAACAGGTTGTCCTTCCTGAAAGGAGGAAGCAGTTGGAGGCCTCACTCAGCTCGGAGGAGGTGCTGAGGACGATTGGGTTGATGCAGATGGGTAAGGCTCCAGGCCCTGATAGGTATCCCGTTGAGTTTTGCAAAAAGCTTTCTGACCAGCTAGTGCTATTAATGGTAGATACGTTCAGTAACGCTCTAGCTCAAGGTCCTCCATCTTCCTCATCTTAAAGAAAGATAAGGATGCCACAGAGTGTTTTTTCTTGCAGGCCCATTTCGCTGCTGAATGTGGATGCCAAGGTATTGGCTAAGGTGTTGGCTTTGCATTTAGAGCCATGTGTCCCGGGTATAGTTGCAGAAGACCAGACAGGATTTGTGAAGAGGCAGCAATTGTCGGCTAATATACAGCGGCTTCCGAACGTTGTCATCTGACCTTCTTTGGCCTCTGAGCCATAGGTGATTATATCTATTGATCCAGAGAAAGCATTCAACAAGGTAGAGTGGGAGCACCACCTTGAGGTGCTTGGGTGGTTTGGATTCGTGCAAAAGTTCATTTCATCGGTGTGGCTTCTGTATACAGCACCGTGGCTAGTGTTTGCACGAATGCAACAAGCTCTGGATACTTCACACTGAGCAGGGATTCAAGGCGGGTGCCCATTGTCGCCGCTCCTTTTTCCCCTTGGGATAGAATCCCTGGTGATAGCACTGAGGTCTTCAGGGGATGGAGGGGAGCAAGGGAGCATCAGGTCTCTGTATGCTGAAGACCTGCTATTATATGTCGCAAATCCGGTCGTCTCTATAGACGAGATTATGAAAATGCTGAGGGGCTTTGGCTCCTTCTCTGGTTACAAGTTAAACCTGAGACAGAGTGAATATTTTCCGGTTAATACCCCTGGGAGGGTGTAGGAACGTTTCCAAGGCCTGAGTACTGAGCCAGCTTTTACGTGGGGTACCTCCCTCTTAGTTATGGCTCAGCTTAATACACAGATCTGCAGCCATATCTACCTGGTTAAGATGGCTTTATTATTCCAAGCATGGTTCATGTGCATCAGAGAAAGATCAGAGAAAAAGGAAAACCAGCAACAGCTACATCCATTACACCCAATCCCACAACCAAACCTGAATCCCCCCCCTCCCCCCCCCCCCCCCCCCCCCCCACCAGCTGATGATAAACTCTTTGAAGTATGAGATAAATAGCTGCCACCTCAGATAGAATCCCTCCACCAATCCCCTAAGAGTGTACTTGACCTTTTGCAGGTATAAAAATTCCTAAACTCACCCAACAGGCCAAGACACGAGGTGACGTGGAAGCTCTCTACCCCAGCAAAACTTGCCTTCGGCTATCAGCAGGAGCATCCGCCTTCACCCCTGTCCGCAGCCCCGGCGAGTCCGATATCCTGAAAACGGCCACCAACGGACAAGACTCCAGATCGATGTTAAGAACTGCTGACATGGTGCTAATGAAGGAGACCAAAAATATTACCATCTTTAGACATGACCAGAACATGTAGGTATGATTGATGGACCCGACCTGTCCCCCACCTCTGCAAAAAAACCTGCTCATCCTAGTTTTGGTTAGATGAGTTCCGTGTACCACTGAGGTGGATCAGGTTGAGCCATGCTCAAGAGGAGGTGGAATTTACCCTACTCATTCCCCACATCTTCATCTAGGATGGGCCCCAACTCTCGTCTCGCCTTCACCCGATCAAGGGGCTCAGATTCCGATGAGATGGTCCACTCACAGATATTCAAGATCCCTCCCTCCCCCGTCCCAGCAACCTTCATCAACCATATGATTTTCTCCAACAGGGGGGGCTGCGGTGCCAAGAGCAAAGCAGAGCAAGTCCCATGATACATTATCAACTACGACGAGACGAGAGATGAATGTAATCGAGGCTTTATTACACAGAGATGTGTAGCCTCCTACAGCAGTTAGCAAAATGGCTGCTGTTCGGAGAGCACACACATTTATACTCCACCTACTGGGCGGAGTCAGCAGGCAGGGATCTACCCCCGTACCTGTAGTACAGGGGCCTTTCCGTAATACCAATATATACAATATAATACAACAGTGGTGACTACCACACCCCATGAACTAAGCCATCAATTGAAAGTATCGCCAACACTAAACGCATTCACATGGTCATTGGATAGGCATATGGATGAGAAGGGAATAGTGTAGATGGGCTTTAAAGGAGTTTCACAGGTCGACGCAACATCGAGGGCCGAAGGGCCTGTACTGCGCTGTTATGTTCTATGTTTAGTATCGGAACAGGTGTGCCCGATATTTGGCATTTTGCTGAAAACTGCTCCCATTTGGTGATCTTAGTTCGTGTGCATAAGAGATTCTAAGGTGGTGCAGCACCTTTTAACCTGCTTGGATTTTGTGCCCTTTCGTGGGTGGTCTCTGGGTCATTGTCAATCAATTGATCAGGGCTCGATCACCCTGATCGACGAAGACCAATCAAAGGCTGCCACATTGATTTTGGGGTGTGCACACAGTGGCCATGCCTGAAAATGTTGGGGGCAGGTAGGCCCTTCCAAATAAGGAGCATGGGTGCTGCCGTGTCTGGTAAACAAGTGTGATTGACAGAACAGTTCTATTGTTCCCGGCATGGCTTGGAGATGGCCTATGTCCTGGGCTAGTAAAAAAGTATGAGCTGCAGCTTTTTGTGTATCTGCAAGCTGCAGCCTGTCTGTCCCTGACTTTGACCATTTTTCCCAGCGTTCTTTGCGGGAGGCCATTTTAGGTGGCCACCTATGTTTGAACCATTTTGAGTTATGTTGGTGTTTAGATCGTGTGAATTTGTGAAATCTTTAATAAAATATAATTTTTATTTAAAAAAAGGAAAGGATTCAGAAGAAAATCCAAACTGGTGCTAAAATGTGAAATGGGTATGCAATAAACAGATTATAAGGGAAGCCGAAGCATTGAAGTCTGAAAAGATGTTAATTCATCGAACCATATTGGGGGTTTAGTGGGAGGATGGGATTGTTGTTATTGATATGGGGATTGACATTGCATTCGTTACTGATTATTGTTTATTGTTGATGGGTGTAAATTTGGGAGAAAATCCAAACAATTACTTCACAACATAATTAGACTCTGACTAGATGAATTAAAATAAGTTAGTTAATTAAAATAATATCATCAATGTCAGTTATCTACCTTCACTGCGGGATCACTGATTACAACAGCTAAATTCAACTCCAATGTTTATATTAATCCTCTATACATTGCAAGAGTGGAAGACTTTTGTTTGTGAATGCGATCACATTGCCTAGCTTACCAGACTGCATTGTTGAGCATCTCCTATGATATAAGAAACTGAAACTGCTCATTTCCAGTGTCTGATTTTTTGTTTTCAGTACTAAATTCTTTTTGGAGCGGAGTCTTGGCATTTACAATGCAAGGAGTGATGTAATGTTTTCATTTTCAGATACTGCAATAAAATTAGATAAAATTAAGAATAACGTATGTTTTACACCATGCAGGCATACACTTAATATGATTTTAAGTTTCTGCTTTCCTCAGTGAACTACAGAAACAAGTTTGTTTGCACTGAGTGCTGAATTTGGGTGCATTTGAGTGCTCTAGTGAGAGTTTGGTGACTGAGGGATAATAAGGGTACATTTTTATCTAAAGTCTCGCCTTTTATTTAGTTAATTATTTTAAAAGTGGCTGTTTGGTTTAGAAGAAGGTGAATTTTCAATCAGCTTTAAACAAAGGTTCTACTTGTAGCTACTTGCAGCTGGAGTTTGTTAATTAGCTAATTGGATTAGGCCAGTTTTCATAGGCTAGATTCACAGTATAAAAGTGAGCCCGTTACAGTGCAGACTTTGTTTGCACTGAGTGCTGAATTTGGGTGCATTTGAGTGCTATAGTGAGAGTTTGGTGACTGAGGGAGTGCTGAATTTGGGTGCATTTGAGTGCTATAGTGAGAGTTTGGTGACTGGGGGAGTGCTGAATTTGGTGCATTTGAGTGCTGTAGTGAGAGTTTGGTGACTGAGGGTGTTAGGTGAGGAGGGAGCAAGGTGCTCCTTTCATTTCATTTCCTACATTTCCTCAAAGAGCGTGAAGGGAACCGGGAGTTTACAGAGAGTGCAGCTGACTGGGAGCAGAGTCGGAGGGCGCAGTTCCAGTTGGTCCACAGTGCAGCTATATTCTGTAAGGTAAGAGGGGTTGGAGGCTAGGGCAGTTTCATGCTCCTCCTGTAGGATGTGGGTGGTGAGGGATACCACCGGTGTTCCTGCTGACTATCCCTGTGGGAAGTGCACCCAACTCCAGCTTCGCCGAGACCATGTTAGGGAACTGGAGCTGGATGAACTTCGGATCATCCGGGAGGCAGAGGGGGTTATAGAGAAGAGTTACAGGGAGGTAACCACACTCAAGATACAGGACAAGATGAGCTGGGTTACAGTCAGAGGAAAGAAAACAAACGGGCAGACAGTGCAGGAATCCCTCGTGGCCCTTCCCCTTCAAAACAAGTATACCGTTTGGGATGCTGTTGGGTGGGATGACCTACCGGGGGAAGGCCCTAGCGGCCAGGTCTCTGGCACTGAGTCTGGCTCTGGGGCTCAGAAGGGAAGGGTGGACAATAGAAAAGCATAGTGATAGGAGATTCAATGATTAAGGGAATAGATTGGAGATTCTGTGGTCTCGAGCAGGACTCCCAAGGTATTTTGCCTCCCGGGTGCCAGGGCCAGGGATGTCTCGGATCGTGTCTTCAGGATCCTTAAAGGGGAGGGTGAGCAGCCAGAAGTGTGGTATACATTGGTACCAACGACGTAGGTGGGAAAAGGGGTGTGGGAGTTTCGGGAGTTAGGCTGGAAGTTAAAAGCCAAGACAGACAGAGTTGTCATCTCTGGTTTGTTGCCGGTGCCACGTGATAGCGAGGCTAGGAATAGGGAGAGAGTGCAGTTGGACCTGTGGCTGCAGGAATGGTGTAGGAGGGAGGGCTTCAAGTATTTGGATGATTGGAGCGCATTCGGGGGAAGGTGGGACCTGTACAAACAGGACGGGTTGCATCCGAACCAGAGGGGCATGAATATCCTGGGAGGGAGGTTTTCTTGTACTCTTCGGGAGGGTTTAAACTAATTTGGCATGGGAATGGGAACCGGATTTGTAGTCCAGCAACTAAGGTAGCCGATGTTCATGACGTCAAAGCGTGTAGTGAGGCAGTGGGGGAGGTAACACTGACAAAGGAGAGTACTTGCAGGCACGGAGATGGGTTGAAGTGTGCATACTTCAACGCAAGAAGCATCAGGAATAAGGTAGGTGAACTTAAGGCATGGATCGGTACTTGGGACTACGATGTGGTGGCCATCACGGAAACTTGGATAGAAGAGGGGCAGAAATGGTTGTTGGAGGTCCTTGGTTATAGATGTTTCAATAAAATTAGGGAAGATGGTAAAAGAGGTGGGGGGGGGGGGTGTTGCATTGTTAATTAGAGATAGTATAACAGCTGCAGAAAGGCAGTTCGAGGAGGATCTACCTACTGAGGTAGTATGGATTGAAGTCAGAAATAGGAAAGGCGCAGTCACCTTGCTGGGAGTTTTCTATAGGCCCCTCAATAGCAGAGATGTGGAGGAACAGATTGGGAAACAGATTTTGGAAAGGTGCAGACGTCACAGGGTAGTAGTCATGGGTGACTTCAACTTCCCAAACATTGAGTGGAAACTCTTTAGATCAAATAGTTTGGATGGGGTGGTGTTTGTGCAGTGTGTCCAGGAAGCTTTTCTAGCGCAGTATGTAGATTGTCTGACTCGAGGGGAGGCCATATTGGAATTGGTACTTGGTAATGAACCAGGGCAGGTGATAGATTTGTTAGTGGGGGAGCATTTTGGAGATAGTGACCATAATTCTGTGACTTTCACTTTAGTAATGGAGAGCGATAGGTGCGTGCAACAGGGCAAGGTTTATAATTGGGGGAAGGGTTTAATACGATGCTGTCAAGACAAGAACTGAAGTGCATACGTTGGGAACATAGGCTGTCAGGGAAGGATGCAATTGAAATGTGGAATTTGTTCAAGGAACAGATACGAAGTGAGGGAAGCTAAGAGGGCATGAAAATCTTTGGCGGGTAGGATCAAGGAAAACCAAGGCCGTTTACACATATGTGAGAAATATGAGAATGACTAGAATGAGGGTAGGTCCGATCAAGGACAGTAGCGGGAGATTTGTGTATTGCATCAGAAGAGATAGGAGAGTACTTTTGAACGAGTACTTTTCTTCAGTATTTACGAATGAGAGGGGCCATATTCTTGGAGAGGACAGTGAGAAACAGACTGGTAAGCTCGAGGAGATACTTGTTAGGAAGGAAGATTTGGTGGGCATTTTGAGGATAGACAAGACCCCCGGGCCTATGGGAAGCAAGAGATGAAATTGCAGAGCCGTTGGCAATTAACTTTTTGTCCTCATTGTCAACAGGGGTGGTACCAGGGGATTGGAGAGTGGCGAATGTCAAAAAAGGAATAGGGATAACCCTGGGAATTACAGGCCAGTTAGTCTTACTTTGATGGTAGGCAACGTAATGGAAAGGGTACTGCGGGATAGGATTTCTGAGCATCTGGAAAGACACTGCTTGATTAGGGATAGTCAGCACGGATTTGTGAGGGGTAGGTCTTGCCTTACAAGTCTTATTGAATTCTTTGAGGAGGTGACCAAGCACGTGGATGAAGGTAAAGCAGTGGATGTGGTGTACATGGATTTTAGGAAAGCTTTTGATAAGGTTTCCCATGATAGGCTTCTGCAGAAAGTGGGACATTTGGCCAGTTGGATAACAAACTGGCTAACCAATAGAAGTCCAAGAGTGGTGGATGGCAAATATTCAGCCTGGATCCCAGTTACAAGTGGCGTATCGCAGGGATCAGTTCTGGGTCCTCTGCTATTTGTGATTTTCATTAATGACTTGGATGAGGGAGTTGAAGGGTGGGTCATAAATTTGCAGATGATACGGAAATTGGTGGAGTTGTGGATAGTGAGGAGGGCTGTTGTCGGCTTCAAAGAGACATGGATAGGATGCAGAGCTAGGCTGAGAAGTGGCAGATGGAGTTTAACCCTGAAAAGTGTGAGGTTGTCCATTTTGGAAGGACAAACATGAATGCGGAATACAGGGTTCAAGGTAGGGTTCTTGGCAATGTGGAGGAGCAGAGAGATCTTTGGGTCTATGTTCATAGATCTTTGAAAGTTGCCACTCGAGTGGATAGAGCTGTGAAGAAGGCCTATGGTGTGCTCGCGTTCATAGCAGAGGGATTGAATTTAAGAGCCGTGAGGTGATGATGCAGCTGTACAAAACCTTGGCAAGGCCACATTTGGAGTACTGTGTGCAGTTCTGGTCACCTCATTTTAGGAAGGATGTGGAAGCTTTGGAAAAGGTGCAAAGGAGATTTACCAGGATGTTGCCTGGAATGGAGAGTAGGTCTTACGAGGAAAGGTTGAGGGTGCTAGGCCTTTTCTCATTAGAATGGAGAAGGATGAGGGGCGACTTGATAAAGGTTTATAAGATGATCGGGGAATAGATAGAGTAGACGGTCAGAGACTTTTACCCTGGATGGAACAAACCATTACAAGGGGACATAGATTTAAGGTGAATGGTGGAAGATATAGGGGGGATGTCAGAGGTAGGTTCTTTACCCAGAGAGTAGTGGGGGCATGGAATGCACTGCCTGTGGAAGGAGTTGAGTCGGAAACATTAGGGAGCTTCAAGCGGCTATTGGATAGGTACATGGATTACGGTAGAATGATGGGGTGTAGATTAATTTGTTCTTAATCTAGGAGAGAAGTTTGGCACAACATTGTGGGCTGAAGGGCCTGTTCAGTGCTGTATTTTCCTATGTTCTATTACAGTGCAGAAGGACATCATTGCCACAGTTCAGAAATGGTAGTCAGAAAAGTAAGGGATGGAGTTCTTTGAAAATGGTTCATTATCTGTGTTTATCCTTGTTAACCTCTTTGCAGTAACAAACAGTTCATTTTATCCCTTGATGCTAGTCTACCAATCACATAGATCATTGGATTGGATTGGATTTGTTTATTGTCACGTGTACCGAGGTACAGTGAAAAGTATTTTTCTGTGAGCAGCTCAACAGATCATTAAGTACATGGGAAGAAAAGGGAATAAAAGAAAAGACATAATAGGGCAACACAAGATATACAATGTAACTACATAAGCACCGGCATCGGATGAAGCATACAGTGTGTAGTGTTAATGAGGTCAGTCCATAAGGGGGTCATTTAGGAGTCTGGTGACAGTGGGGAAGAAGCTGTTTTTGATTCCGTTCGTGCGTGTTCTCAGACTTCTGTATCTCCTGCCTGATGGAAGAAGTTGGAAGAGTGATAATGTTGGGAAAAGAAAGGAATTTATATTTGTGTTGGTAAACATTTGAAATAAGGCATAGAAATAAGTGGGATTAATTTAATGTTTTTGAGCCTAGAAGGGTAAAACTTGTAGTGAGATTCATGCTGGACAAAGGTGTTTGTATGTGTCGGGGTTGATTAAGTTTCAACTGTGGTTCTGTTGTGCTTGGAGAGGGCTGTGGCATGAAGAATAAGTAGTAGCGGGGGAATTGCTTAGCAACTGAAGGCCACTTTCCGTTGTTCTTAGTTTTAACTGGAAGCCAAAGCAGTTGGAGTTGGAGACAGAATATCGAGGAGTGAGCATTTTTCAAGTCTGCTAGAAGAAAGACTGGACAGGACGGGAGCTACAAAGAGGCAGGCGTACTAAATTACAAGTTACAGTCCAGATAACCAAGGAATTGGGAGAGAGTGTTTAAAACAACTGGAGTTAAGAAAACAGAGACTGAGGTATTGTTGAATTCAAGGAAGAGTAAACAAAGTTTGAGAGTTAAAGAGACAATTGCAGTAACCAGATTTAAAATGGACAGCGCCTGATGCAAGTTTAATACAGTCTGGAAATTGAGAGTTAAAGCAAAGGTGAGCAGTTTTCAGTCATGCACCGTGGGCAGCACGGTAGCACAAGTGATTAGCACTGTGTGACTGCACGTTCTCCCTGTGTCTGCGTGTGTTTCCTCCGGGTGCTCCGGTTTCCTCCCACAGTCCAAAGACGTGCAGGTTAGGTGGATTGGCCATGATAAATTGCCCTTAGTGTCCACAAAAAAGAATGGTAGTGGTTATTGGATTACAGGGATAGGGTGGAAGTGAGGGTTTAAGTGGGTCGGTGCAGACTCGATGGGCTGAATGGCCTCCTTCTGCACTGTATGTTCTCTGGAAAGTGTATGAAACTCTGAACTGGATTCACTGTTAAAAGTGGAGTGAAGCTTTGTTTAAAAGTATAATTTGGAAAACCTGGACTCTTTTGGAATGCAAACAGCTAAGTTAAAGCATTATTATGAAGTGTTGGCTACGTTAGTGGCGGGAAGGATAGAAGGATGTGTACCAGGGTGATTGCAGAGGACCATACGAGTATTGTAAAGGGGAGGCAACCTACCAGTAACATTAGGTGGTTATTTAACATGATCATGACCCTGTTGAAGGGATGGGTACCGGGGATAGTAGTCTCTATGGACACTTAGAAGGCTTTTGACCGGGTTGAGTGGAGGTACCTCTTTTTGAGATTCTGGGAAGGTTTGAGCTTGCGCCGAAATTGGTGGCGTGGGTATGTCTGCTGTACGTGGCTCTGGTGGCAAGTGTGCGGACAAACCAGTTGAGTTCACGGAGCTTCGGGTTGCATAGGGAACGAGGCAGGGGTGTCCACTGTTGCCGCTGTTGTTCGCGCTGGCGATAGAGCCCTTGGTGATGGCCCTTAGGATGTTGCTAGAGTGGCAGGGGATTGTGAGGGGAGTAGGGAACACTGGGGTCGTTGTATGCAGATGACCTGTTCCTGTCGTATCAAACCCACTGGAGTATGGGGAGAGTTATGGGCATATTAGATAGGTTCAAGACGCACTGCTGCTTCACAGTGCCGAAGTCCCAGGTTCGATCCCGGTTCTGGGTCACTGACTGTGTGGAGTTTGCACATTCTCCCCGTGTTTGCGTGGTTTTCGCTCCCACAACCCAAAGATGTGCAGGGTAGGTGGATTGGCCACGCTAAATTGCCCCTTAATTGGAAAAAATGAATTGGGTACTCTAAATGTATTTTAAAAAAGGGTTAGAATGGGCCATTTTGGAGGAGGAGCCTTGTAGGGGGTCTAGCCTGAGGGCCATGCTGACATCGACGCTACCACTGGCACCGAGGAGGTACACAGAGAGCCTTGTTTTACAGTCTACAATTATGGTGTGGAACCAGTTGAAGTGACAGTTGAAGGGATGTTGGTGCTAACGACGCTGTGAAGGAACCACGGGTTTTCAGCCGGGGGAGATGTACAGGAGGTGGAGAGATGTGGGGGTGGTGAGGGCGAGGGATCTATATCTGGAGGAGAGGTTTTTCAGTCTGGAAGAACTGCTGGAGAGGGTAGAGCTTCCGAAGGTAAGCAAATCGGTTATATGCAAATGAAGAACTTTGCGTGGAAGGAATGAAAGAGAGTTTCCCAAGCTGCCAGAGTATACCTAATTGGAAGGGTTGCTGCTCCCGGACGTGCAAGGGGAGGGTAGGATTGGAGATATATACAGTTGGTTGGGGGAGGAGGGGAGAGTGCAGGTGATGAGGATTAAGGATAAGTTGTGGGGGGGGGGGGAGAGAGATAGAATGGGATGTGTGGAGTGAGGCGATGCGCAGGATGAATTCAACCTCCTTGTGCAAGAGGATGAGTTTGATTCAGTTTAAGGTGGTACACAGGGTGCACAGGACTCGGGTGAGACGAAGTTGGTTCTTCCAGGGGGTGGTGGAGGCATGGATGAGGACCAGCAAATCATGCAAATGTGTTCTGGGGCTGTGAGAAGTTAAAGAGATACTGGGAGTGGGTACTTGGGATCTTTTCTAAGAGGCCTGACCGGATCAGATGGTGGCGATTTTTGGGGTATTGGAAATGCCAGAGTTGATGGAGAGGAGGAAGGCCGACGTTGTGCTCTTTGCCTCTCCAGTTGCCGGACGAAGGATTCTGTTGGAATGGCCGTCGACAAGGCCGCAGGGGGTAACGGCCTGAATGGGAGACCGTTACGACTTTCTCCAGCTGGCGAAGATTGAGTTTGAATTGAAGGAATCAGCAGAGGGCTTTGAAATACGGTGGGGTCTGTTCAGGGCCATGTTTGAGGAATTGTCCGTCGTGGAGGTGAGGGGGCAGGAAAGGGGTGAAAAGGGAGAAAAACCTGTATAAACTGTGAATGTTGATATGTGGAGACCCTGGGGCTACGTCTGCCAGGGTAGACATCCCTATTAAGGAAGACTGGCTGCTCCCAAAAACTGTAGGCCAATCAGTATCTGCAACTCAGCAACCTTCGCAGTGTCACCAGGAGTGATAGTTACAACAAGGTGAGCACCTCGATGTTAAGGATGCAATTAGCTAAGTGGGGCCTGAGGATACCAATGCCAGTTGAGCAGGACTGGCAAGATTTGGGAGGCATGCTGATGAGTGCAGGAAGTGCCATTGCTGCTGGGGAGTTCCCTCGGAGTTCTTGATTAGGAAGCCAGCTTCCATTCCCAGAACCCACAAGGAACTGAAGGAATTTGCTTGATGTTCTCCCCATGCAGCTAGGATTCCCCATACCCCCCTTGCTTGTAAAATATCAGCAAAGATGAAAAGAGGCCCTCAATGACCACTTTAGTGGTCACGTTGGGCTTTGGGCAGAAGGGCTGTTCACCATCCTGCCTACTGTGGGCAGGATGGCTTGGTGGTGGGAAGATGGATGGGCATGACACACTCTCATCTCCCCTTGGGGAGCCCACTGACTGCAACACGATAACTGCGCTGCCATTTAGTAACTATTAATAGGCA
This sequence comes from Scyliorhinus canicula, assembly GCF_902713615.1. NCBI lineage: Eukaryota > Metazoa > Chordata > Chondrichthyes > Carcharhiniformes > Scyliorhinidae > Scyliorhinus > Scyliorhinus canicula. The sequence continues at coordinate 117,437,122 of NC_052150.1, forward strand.
AGAGGTGGGATTTCTGTTGTTCTGAATCCGGAAATCTTGGCTCTGTGTTAGTGAATCAGAGATCGGTAGCTCTTCAACCATGTTAGAATGTGGGGTTATATTATTTTGATGAGGTTGGAGGTCTTGCTGGGTGCCAAACTGGCAGCCCATGGTAAAGGGGTTGAGAGGCTTTTTTCAAAAATTCACTTATGGCATGTCGACATCTCTGGTTAGACCAGCATTTATTTCTCATCCCTAATTGCTCTTGAGAAGATGATGGTGAGCTGCCTTCTTGAGCCACTGCAGTCTGTGCTGTTAGTAAGGGTGTTCTAGGATTTTGACTCAGTGACAGATGTAGTTCCGAGTCAGGATAGTGTGAACTTGCAGGTTGTGGTGTTTCTATGCTTCTGTTGCCCATCTAGGTGGTCAGGGATTGGAAGATGCTGGTGAAGGATCCCTGTGGTGCATCTTGCAGATGGTATGCACTGCTGCCACTGTTTGTTGGTGGCGGATAGAGTGACTGTTTGTGGATGGGGTGCCAATCAAGCGGCCTGCTTTGTCCTGGATGGTGCCAATCTTCGAGTGCAGCTGGAGCCACACTCATCCAGGCAAGTGGTATATTCCATCACACCCCTGACTTTGTGCCTTTCAGATGGTGGGCAGATTTTGGGAGAAGGGAAGTAGTTCCTCGTTGCAGGCTGGGATATGAAAGGCCATGGGGGGAGCAAGTATTTAAACTATTGAGTCCAGGAGGCTTGTTAAGGAAAAGCTTCCTCCTCCTGCCTGCTATCAGCTTGGACAGGGAAACCTACTGGGTTGTCTGCTTGACATAGTCCTTTCTGCTGGGTGGTGGGAGGAGGCTGTTAAGTGGGGGTTAATTACTCACTGAAGGGCCTCAATTGGCCCACTGGAGGGCAGGCTAGCTGTTCCTCTTCCTCAACTGCTGGTATGTTATCATGGGCGGCAGAGGCAGGTGGGAAGTCATATGGATTGCTGCCTAATAGATTTAATGAGCCTGGCCCTGCCTCAAACCAGTAAGCTGTAGAATGTTAAATCCAGCCAAGCCTGTATGAGGCATAACTTGAACCAGCAACACAGTGGAAAGACTGAAGCCATCATCCCCAGCCTCTGACATAAATTCTGTATTCTCAACACCAGTTTTATGCTCTTCCTCCCTCCTCATTGCTCCCTCCTAAACCACAACTCCACCCCCACAACCCCTCAAATTCCATTGTAATTGCACTACTGTTGATGGATGTGGTTTCAGTTGTGTAGCCTCGAGCTGTGGAAGTCACTCCCTATGTCTCTCTGCCTGCCTCACTTGCCTCCTTTAGGGCGCTTCTTTGAACCTTCTCTTTAACTGTGCTTTTGCTCATCTGACCGAGTACCTCCTTGTGTGGTTATGTGGTTCAGTGTTGTTTTTTGTTTTAGAATGTTGCTGTGAAGTTCCTTGGGATTTTTTATTATGTTTGAGGTGTTATATAAATAGTTGCTGTTGTATGACACCACATTGCTCGAATGAAATTATCAATGTGTCATTTTAGGAGTGCTAGATTTCTATTTTTCAGCTATGTTCAAAAATAAAATAAAACTTGGATGAGACTCCTAAAGATCATTTCATTGAGGACTCTTGGAGCCAGTGGAGAGAGATATTTATTCTAGTCTGTTTTGAGTGATTCAAACCCATACTGAGGTCATTGGAGAATGTGAAATTCCATCAGCCTTGACGCTTGTAGAGTTCTGTATCAAACTCACCGATACTCGACCATTAACTGGGATGAGGGAAAAATCTTGTGGGGAAAGGTTAGCCTGGTATCGATTGGAGTTTAGAAGAATTGAGAGGTAATGTTATTGAAACCTGTAAAACCTGAAGGGACTTGATAGGGTGGATGCTGAAAGGATGTTTCCTCTTGTGCGAGAGACTAGTATTAAGTAACATATTACACGAGGTGTCTCCCCTTTAAGACTGAGATGAGAAAACTTTTTTCCATTGAGGATCGTATTCTCTTTTTCTCAGACAGCGGTGGAGGAAGAGCATTCAATATTTTTTAAGGTAGTGCTAGATAGATTCTTGGCTAGGGCTGGTTTAGCTCAGTGAGCTAGACAACTGGTTCGTGATGCATAACAATGTCAGCAGCGCGGGTTCAATTCCCACACCAGCTTACCTGAACAGGCACCGGAACATGGTGACTAGGGGCTTTTCACAGGAACTTCATACATGTGACAATAAAAGGATATTATTATTATTAATAAGGGAGTCAAAGGTTATTGGGGGGGGGGGGGGTAGGAGTAATGTGGAGTTGAGGCCACAATCTGATTAGCCAAGATCCTATTGAATGTTGGTGCAGGCTCCAGATGATGAATGGCTTGCTCCTTTTAATTTTTATGCTCATAACTGACTGTTTCAGATATTCTAATTGTTCAAAATTATTCTGCTAATTAAAAAAAATGTATTTAGTTTTTTGAATTTTTATAAATATTGCATCCAAACAAAAGAAATATAGAAAAAAAACCGATGTGTATCAAAACAAAACAGGATCAGCACATAACAGAATTCACTACAAGCACATGAACAAATAAGACCGGATGAGGCAGGGACAATATCCCCTCCTGTGTTCTCTCCAAGGAAATCAGGTCTGCACCAAAGCAGTATACAGTCAAGAGCACAAAGTTACATCATGCACATAGCTTAAACAAAAGGAATAAAAAAAACAAATTAAGGGGGAAGTTACACTGATACCCACAACACAGTCTAACTCCCTTCCAGGCCCACGACAGAGAGACAACCATAGAATCATCGAAGAATGCACAGTCCCTACAGCGCAGAAGGAGACCATTTGGCCCAGTATGTCTGCACCAACCCTGTGAAAGAGCAACCTATCTAGGTCCAATCCCCCTCCCTGTAACCCCACTTAACCATTGGACACTTGGCAATTTAGCATGGTCAATCCGCCTAACCTGCACATCTGTGGATTGTGGCAATAAACCCAAACAGGCACTGGGAGAATGTGCAAATTCCTGACAGTCATCCAAGGTCGAATTTAACGTGAGTCCCTGGTGCTATGAGGCAGCAGTACCAATCACTGTGCCACCGTGCCGCCCTAACCATCATATAACGTGCAGTCTGCCTAGGCCTAGAAGAAAAGCACGGTTGCTCTGAACTCCAATTAAAAGAAAAAAGAGGGAAAAAAACCCCGGAACTGGTTAGCTCTAACTAGGGGGACCTTCTAATCACAGCGAGGACAAACTAACTCTCCACCCTGCTCTGGCTCCACTCATCTTCCTCCTAAGTGAGACAGGAGGGAGACAGCAAAGAGCAATCCCCTCTCTCCATCACAAGGATTGTCAGGCAATATAAGACCCAAATACATTTAGAATAAAGACTTGAGAACAAATCCCAGATTCAACATTTGGCTTAATATTAACTTGCTAAATAGGGATAATCAGTGGGACCGGCCATTGCACCCACATACTCACACCCTGCAAATGGGAAAAGTTGAATATCAGGCAGGCAACAACATGATCAACAAGTCCAGGATAATAACTGAGAACCAAAAACAAGGGTGAGGCAGTATCTGGATCAATGAGCACTCATCAGGATCTCGTCAAGTATTCCAAGAATTGAAGAATGAGGCACCATCACTTCTGCCTTGCTGTCTCATCAGAACCCAGCTGGCCAGCAACCTAGGCTTCCTCCGGTGTTTTGTTGGTGGTGGGATGAATGACTCGTCCAGTTCCAGCACCTCCAACCCTTAATGATCTACACCCGGACAACACAGGACTAGTGGTTAGAATGCCACGCCAACCCCAGGCCTCAAGGGTGTTATGTGCTGTACCAATTTGCCCAGCCTCTAGATGGATGTTCCCAAAACATGGCTTCCAAATGTCGAACTCATAGAACATAGAACATAGAACAGTACAGCAGCTGGGAACTTATCCAACGCCTCACCTCTGACTGGGCTCAGCAGTATTCCTCTCCTGTTCCAACTCTCTTTGTCCCAACAGAATCAGAATGGACGACAGGCCATGCAGGAGGAACTCAACCATACAGAGGTGGTATCCCATTAGCAAATTGCCCCCTCTGTTGCACGAACTTCTTCATATGCCTCCATCGTTTCTATAAAACACCATACAACTCTTGGAAGTGGGCCCTGATGACGTGTATGTCAGAGCTGAGATCTTCGTTGGCGGCCATCATCCATTCAAGCACACCATCCCATCAGGGCGGGAGCCCGCTCAAAAGCTGCAAAAAGCAGAGTCATACCTTAACTCTTACCAGCCGCTGCGAACAAGCGAGGATTTAAATATTCTAACTTTGCTCCACCATGCACAAACACCGACCAACAATTCTCAGAACACTATGTAAACCAAGAAAAAAAAATGTGCACAGGATGAAAAGACTGATTAAAAGACAAGCACAGAAACATATAAAATAGGAGCAAGAGGAGGCTATTTGGCCCTTCGAGCTTGCTACGTCATTCATCATGATCATGGTTGATCATCCAACTCAGTAACCTGAAACCGCCCCCTCCACAATATCCTTTGATCGCCTTCACCCCAAATGCTGTATCGAACTGCTTCTGGAAAACATACAATGTTTTGGCTTCAACAACTTCCTGTGGTAACAAATTCCACAGGCAGACCACCCTCTGGGTGAAGAAATAGTTCCTCATACCTGACCGAAATGGCCTACCCTGTATCGTCAGACTACCCTGGTTCTGGACACCTCCACCATCAGGGACATCCTTTTTGCATCTACCCTGTCTAGTCCTTTTTAGAATTTTACAGTTTCTGAGTTCCCCACTCATTCTTCTGAACTCCAGCGAATACAATCCTAACCAAATCAATTTCTCCAGGAATCAGTTTGGGAAACCTTTGTATTTCCTCTATAGCAAGAACATCCTTCCTCAGATAAGGAGACCCAAACCTGCACATAGTATTCCAGGTGTAGCCTCACCAAGGCCCTATGTAATTGCAGCAAGACATCCCTATTCTAATCCTCTCGCTACGAAGGTCAACATATCATTTGCTTTCTTTACCGCCTGCTGCACCTGCATGTTTACCTTTAGTGACTAGTGTATAATTGCAGCAAGACATCATTTTTTAAAAAACAAATTTAGAGTACCCAATTCATTTTTTCCAATTAAGGGGCAATTTAGTGTGGCCAATACACCTACCCTGCACAACTTTGGGTTGTGGGGACGAAACCCACGTAAGCACGGGGAGAATGTGAAAACTCCACACGGACAGTGACCCAGAGCCAGGATCGAACCTGGGACCTCGGTGCCGTGAGACAGCAGTGCTAACCACTGGGCCAACTTGCTGCCCCGTAGCGAGACATCCTTTGTCCTGGATTCGAATCCACTCCCTCTGAAGGCCTCATGCAATTTACTTTCTTTACCACCTGCATGATTACCTTTATTGACTGGTGTACGAGGAGACCTGGGTCTCATTGCACATTCCCCTTTTCTAATTTATGGCCATTCAAATAATATTCTGCATTCCCATTTTCGCTATTAAAGTGGATAATCTTGCATTTATCCAAATTATACTGCATCTCCCATTCATTTGCTCACTGACTCAACATGTCTAAATCAAGGATCTCTGCATCCTCCTGACAGCTCGCCCTCCCACCCAACTTTGGGTCATCTGCAAATTTGGACATGTTACAATTTGTTCCCTCATCTAAATCATTAATATATATATATTGTGAATAGCTGGGGTCCGGCACCGATCTCTGTGGTATCCCATTAGTTCACTGTCTGCCATTTGTAAAAAGACTCGTTAATTCCTATTCTTTGTTTTCTGTCTGCCAACCAGTTTTCTGTCTAGATACACTACCACAAATCTTTAATTTTACACGCTAATATCTTATGTGGGACTTTGTCCAAATAAACCACATCCACTGGCTCCCTCTCATCAACTCTACTAGTTACATCCTTGAAGGATTATAGTAGATTTGTCAAGCATCGTTTCTCTTTCATTAATCCATGCTGACGCTGTCCGATCCTGCCATTGTTTTCTAAGTGCTCTGCATAAAAATTTTTGATATAGGATTCGAGAGTTCTCCCCACTACCAACGTCAGGCTTGCTGGTCTATAATTCCCTGTTTTCTCGCTACCTCCTCTTTTAAAGGAAAAGCTGGAGCTCACGAAAACACAACTACTCCCATCACGTGATCCTCCCACCCTACCCTGCTCCTTTCAAATTAAACCATGTGAATTCTAACTATAGTTGCGGATAGCATCTAAGTGATGCAAGAATATTAATATATAAAAAAGTAACAATTCTGGGGTAGGAAATAACAAAGTCAGTATCTAAAAAAGGAAGATGTGTTAATGTTTAATGTCTGAACCCTTATCAGAGTTCATCAATGCCAACAACAAGCTTCTGTTAATTCACCCATCTTTCAATATCAGTTGCAGACTGATGTATGTTTGTAGCAGTGCCTGTTCTGATTGTGATGACTTGATGTTAATTTTTCCCCTGGATTCAGAGGACAAATAGCAGAATGGATAACAAGGTGGCTATAGAACGGAAAGCGCAGAGTTAGGCTAAAAGACTACTCCGAGTAGCAAATGGTGTGAAGCGACGTTCCACAATGATTGGTGCTTGAACCACGTGGACTCAGGAATCCAAAGTACAAAATCCATGTTGAGGTGGGGGGGAGGTGCTAGAGTTAATACAGAGGAAGACTGACAAACTTCAAATGAATGTAATAAACTTTCTAGAATGGGTGTGTAATTGACAAATTCATTAAAAATAGATGAGCATTAAGTGCCATATTTTGGTAGGAAAAAGAAGCTCCTTGGAAAGGTTTAAATGGGATAGGAGAGCAAAAGGAACTGGACTACAGATAAAACAAATCACTCAAAGTTGCTGTGTAATGCCATTTTAAAAACAGCAAGCAAAGCACTGGGATTTGTTACTAGAGGGATGGGATTCAAAAAGCAGTGAAGTTGTATTAAACTTGTATTGAAACATGAAGGACCACATATTGTGGAACAATTCTGGTTCCTATCATGAAAATAATTTAGAGCCACTGGAGTAAGTGCAAAAATGTTTACAAGAATGATACCATAACTGAGAGCTTATACCCATCAGGAAAGACAACATGCTGTGGTTCATTTTGCCAGGAGACTGAAGTGGAGATTCTATTCTGGATTACTGGTGGATAAAGAGTTTTGTGATCACGTGTGGTTGGCCATAAAGAATTATGTGAAATTTGGGGGAGGGTCCAAGTAGTGAAAATGAATATTCTGCCAAGGTTCTTGATTATCTTTCAAGCTCTCCCGATCTTTATTCCAAAGGCGCTCTTTTTCAGAAAGTAGACACGATCATCTCGGACTTTGTACGGGTGGGGAAGGTGCAGAGGGTGGGGAGGACCCTGCTGCCTCGGGTTGGCATTGCCGAACTTGCCTCATTATTATTGGGTGGCAATGTGAACAAGGTGCGGCGGTGGTGGGAAGGAGAAGGGGTAGAGTGGGTTAGGATGGAGGAGGAATCTTGTAAGGGGTCACGTTTGAGGGCTATGGTGACGGCAGCGTTGCCAATGGCTCAGAGTAGGTATTCAGGGAGCCCAGTGGTGCAGTCCATGGTGAAGATATGGAATCAGCTGAGGAGGCATTTTAGGATGGAAGGGATGCTGGTACTAACGCCCCTGTGCGAGAATGTGAGAGTGTGAGAGATGTGGCTGGGGACCAGTGAATCACGAGCACATGTTTTGGGGTTGGGAAAAATTGTGAAGATTCTGGGTGGGAGTGTTTGTGGTCGTAGCCAGGATAGTGGAGGAAGAGGTGGACTCGGACCCTTTGGTGGCGATATTTGGGGTTTCAGAGAAGCCGGAGCTGGAGAGGAGGAATGCCGATGTTTGGGCTTCGCCTCTCTGATTGCACGGCTGAGAATTTTGCTAGAGTGGCATCGCCACCGGGGGTAGCGGCTTGGTTGGTTGATCTGTATGACTTTCTGCAATTAGAGAAGATAAAGCATGTATTAAGGGGCTCAGCAGGGGAGCTTGAGAAAAGTTGAGAGATGTTTGTGACCGTGTTTGAGGAGCGGTTCGTCGTAGGATGGTGGGGAGTGGGTGGAGGGGGGCGTGGGGGAAGGGGGTGAAAAAGGAGAGAAATCTGTACAGACTGTGTAATTGACTGTTGGGAAGTATGTTTCCCGGTGTGTTTATTGGCAGTAACCTGCTTGGATACATGTTTGTAATAAAATAAAAAAGAATTATATGAAATTTAATCAAAACGGGGAGATCTCTGGCCGCATTTCCAGAGGCATTGAAGGCGGTGGTCATGGGGAGATGATTGAATTCAAGGCCCATAGGGATAAGGTGGCGAGGGAGGAGAAGTGAAGGTTGCTGGAGGGTATTGTGGAGGTAGACCGCCGATATTCGGCAGCCTGGTGGAGCCTTTTGCGGAGAGGAAAGAATTCTATGAAATGTTCTTGGGGGAATTGCCCCCCCCACCTCCTGAGTATGTTCAGTGGAGAGGGGGGGGGGGGGCTGCCGGGTACATTGGCATAGACCACTATTTCTTTGATTCAAAAGAAAAATAATGATCCCTTGGGAGTGTGGGTCATACAGGCCCATGTTGTTGCTAAATATGGACATGACGATACTGGCCAATTGCTGGCAAGGCGATTGGTGGGGTGTGTGCAGGAGGTGGTATCAGAGGATCATACTGGGTTTGTGAAGAGGTGGCAGCTGTTGAGCAATATTAGGAGGCTAGTGACCATGGTCATGACGCCATCAGGTTGTAGGGTGCCGGAGGTGATGGTGTCAACGGATGCGGAGAAGACTTTTGACTGAATTGAGTGGCAATACTTGAGACCTTGAGGAGGTTTGGGCTGATGTTTATGCATCCATCTTGGCAAGTGACTGAATAGGATGGATTCTAAGTACTTTGATTACATGGGGGAATGAGGCATGGGTGCCCTTTGTCACCAGTATGTTTTTCTAAATTCACCTCTCTGTTTTAGAATCCCCCCTATACCAAAGACCAAAAGGGCCAATATTCTAAAACGGTGAACAGGGATTCTCCCTCCCTGACTCCAGTACAGGCTTCTGTGAGTGCTATTCGGGTCAAACTCTCCTTTCAAGTTATCCCCCGGTATAACTCATACCTTCACTGAAGAATTTTACTTACTTACCCCTTAATAGCATCGACGTCCCGGGTCCTGCGTTCTTAAGGAAGTGAAGCAAGCTAATAACCACTTTTTCAGGTTAAATTATTTTATTATTAACATACTCTTTTCTCTTTCATTAAATTATAAACATTATTTACTTTTGGATGTTGTCTGGTTGGTTGTTGAGGCCTTCAGACTCTCTCTCTCTCTCTTTCAATTCTCCTGGTCATCTCTCCTGGTGCTGTTTTCTCTTTTTCTCTGTCTTCTGTCTTCATTGGCTGCTGCTCCCTCGCATTCTTCTCCTGGGCCGTCTGCTCTTGGGTCTCTCCTGCCGCTGGGCCGCTCCGCTCCTGGGCCGTCTCGCTCCTGGGCCTCTCCTGCCGCTGGGCCGTCTCGCTGCTGTTCCTGCTGCTGCCTCTTCCTTCTGGTGCCGTGCCGTTCTGCCGCTGGTTCCTTTGTCTCTGTGTGCTGCCTCGTGGGGAGAGAGAGAGGAGGAGCCCTGGAAGCCCGCGCTGGCTGATCTCTGGCACGAGATCGGGACCTCCGATAAGGATCGGACTTCGGGTCTTAAAGGGGCAGTCCATTACAATTTTTCAACAGCACAAAGAAATTTTTTTAAAACTTTTTTCTTTTCCCTTTCTCCTGCTGCAGGTTGTAATAACCATTCTGACAGACTGAAATTGCTGCCCACAGTTTCTGTGCTCTTCAGCTGCCACCAACCTCTTGTGGGATCTTTCCCTGCACTCTCCCCGATCAGATATTGGCAGACCTCTATGTTTCAAATGACACATTCTGTATTTTCCAGAACAAGTATTATTTGCATTGGCAAGAGAGCCTTTGCCGATTGCGCTCTGGGCATCGGAAGAGGTGTACGGTATCGTGAGAGGGGTGGGGGGGGGGGGGGGGGGGGGTAGGTGCATAGGGTGTCGTATGCCGACCATCTATTGTGACATGTAGCGGTCCTGCTGGAGAACATGGAAAGAATTATGAACCTGTTGGAAAAATCCGGGCCTTCTCTGGGTACAAATTGAATGTGGGAAAGAGTGAGGTCTTTCTGGGGACTTGGGAAAGAGTACAAATCTGCAGACGTTACCATTTAGGGTTGCTGAGGTTAGGTTCCGGCATCTGGGTGTTCAGGTTGTGCATGATCGGGTAACTATGTGTAGTGGAACTTAACAGGACTGGTGGAGCGGGTTGAGAGTAGTGGGGGTGTGGGGATGACCTTGGCAAGATGTCCATCCTCGCTGATGATGTGTTGGAGGCTGCGAAGAAGATGTCGTAGTTTCTCCGCCCCAGGAAAGTACTGGACGACGAAGGGTACTCTGTCAGTGGTGTCCCGTGTTTGTCTTCTGAGGAGGTCGGTGCGGTTTTTTGCTGTGGCGCGGTGGAACTGTCGATCAATGAGTCGAGCGCCATATCCCGTTCGTACGAGGGCATCTTTCAGCATCTGTAGGTGTCTGTTGCGCTCCTCCTTGTCTGAGCAGATCCTGTGTATACGGAGGGCTTGTCCATAGGGGATGGCTTCTTTAATGTGTTTCGGGTGAAAGCTGGAGAAGTGGAGCATCGTGAGATTATCTGTGGGCTTGCGGTAAAGCGAGGTGCTGAGGTGACCGTCCTTGATGGAGACGAGTGTGTCCAAGAATGGAACTACGACATCTTCTTCGCAGCCTCCAACACATCATCAGCGAGGATGGACATCTTGCCAAGGTCATCCCCACACCCCCACTACTGGCCTTCAAACAACCGCGCAACCTCAAACAAACCATTGTTTGCAGCAAATTACCCAGCCTTCAGAACAGCAACCACAACACCACAAAACCCTGCCAGGGTAATCTCTGCAAGACATGCCAGATCATCGACATGGACACCACCATTACACGTGGAAACACCACCCACCAGGTACGTGGCGCATACTCGTGCGACTCGACCAATGTAGTGTACCTCATACGCTGCAGGAAAGGATGTCCCGAAGCGTGGTACATTGGCGAGACCATGCAGACACTGCGACAACGAATAAACGGGCATCGTGCGACTATCAACAGGCAGGACTGTTCCCTTCCAGTTGGGGAACACTTCAGCAGTCAAGGACATTCAGCCTCTGATCTCCGGGTCAGCATTCTACAAGGAGGCCTTCAGGAGACGCGACAACGCAAAATTGCTGAGCAAAAACTTATAGCTAAGTTCCGCACGCATGAATGCGGACTCAACCGGGATCTGGGATTCATGTCGCATTACATTCGGCCCCCACCAACAAGCCTGGACTTGCAGAGGCCTACCGACTGAACTGGCTTGGGACAATTCACACCTCTTTAACCTGGAGTTACCTCTCTCTCTGCATCTTTGATGATTTGATTGCCTGCAGGTGCTCGCATTCCGGGGCATCTCTGACTGTGTCTATATAAACATTTCTGGAACAAGCCTTTCCATTCACCTGAAGAAGGAGCCGTGCTCCGAAAGCTCGTGTTTGAAACAAACCTGTTGGACTTTAACCTGGTGTTGTAAGACTTCTTACTGTGCTCACCCCAGTCCAACGCCGGCATCTCCACATTATAATTATTGTGTTTGTGGTGGTAACCCTAACCTTGTTTGAGTTTGGAATAAAATATATTTTTTTAAGAACAAAAGCATACAGAAACCAGACAGCGTCAACATGCCTTTGTGAAAGGGAAATCATGCTTTGCTAATTCATGAGATAGCTTTGAGGAAGTAACAAGCAATGTGAATTAAGGGGAACCTGTAGATGTGGAGTACTTAGATTTCCAGAAGGCATTTTTTTAAGGTGCCACATCGAAGGTCACGACACAAGATAGACGAACACGGTGCAGAGGGTAACATATTATGGATAAAGGATTGGTTAGCTAACAAGAAGCAGAGAATAGGAATAAATGTGTATTTTTTAGGTTCCAAAGATGTAACTGCTGGAGTGCCATAAGAATCTGTTTTGGGGCCGTAACTATTTACAATCTACATTCGTGATTTGGATGAAGGGGTTGTGTATATGGTAGCCAAATTTGCTGATGACACCAAGATAGGTATGCAAGTAAATTGTCAGGAGATGGTAGAGATCTGCAAAGCGATATAAGCAGAGTAAATGAGTAGGAAGACATTTGGCAGATGAGAACCTAGGTAAGTGTGAACCTCTTGATTTTGGTAGGAGGAATAGAAAAGCAGTCTATTATTTAAATGCAGAGAGATTGTAGAACTCGGTGGGACAGATGGATTTGGATGTCCTTGTACATGAATCACAATGTCAGTATGCAGGTACCACATTTGATTAGGAAGGTAAATGAAAAGTTGACAGTTATTGCATTGGAATGAAATATAAAAGTAGGGAAGTTTTACTACAGCTGGACAGGGCAATTGGTGAGACAACATCTAAAGTGCTGTGTATAATCTTGGTTTCCTTATTTGAAAAAGGACAATTGTGGGGGGAGTCTCACGGACATTTATTGGTCTCATCACTGGAATGAAGGGCTTTTCCTGTTGAACAGACTACCCTTTGGAGTTTAGAATGAAAGGTGATGTTGTTGAAACATACAAGATCCTGAGGGGACTTGACAGGATAGGTACTGGGGGGGGGGGGGGGGGGGGGGGGGGGTAGGTAGTGTATCCATTTATGGGGAGATTAGAACTAGGGTACACAGTTTAAGAATAAGAGGTGCACCTTAAAGACTGAGATGAGGAGAATTTTTTTCTGAGGGTTGTTAGTATGTGGAATTATTTTCCCTGTTGACTGATGAAGGCTGAGTCAATGAATTTATTCAGGGCAGAGATAGACTTATTTTTGATAGACCATGGAGTCTAGGTTTATGGGGGACAATCAAGAAATTGGAATTGAGACCACAACCAGATCAACCATGATCTTATTGAATAGCAGATCAAACTCGAGAGGCCGATTGGCCCAATGTTCCTATCTTGCTAATCTTTCATATGTTTGCCCTGCATTCTGTCTGCTTCCAGGTGAGTTGCTTTGGGATAGTTTACTGGTGAAAGTGCTGCACAATTGACGATGTTTTGGAACTCTGGTTTTCACTCTTGAAGAACATACTTTGGAATTTCCTCCCAAACAATACTTTCTCTAGGATCTTCACCAAGCAACCACATCCAGGATTTAAACCTCACTTTTTGGTATTCCTTTGCCCTGGATCACCATGTTTATTCAAGCTGCCCGACAATCTCTCGGGTACCCAGCCACACCAAAAGAACACCGCTGTATCAAGGTGTCACCAACCTTTGGATCACCTCGGATGTCTGGTTTCTCACAAGCCAATGTCTCACAGTCTGTACCTTGCAGCCCTATCTTTAACTGGGAGCCTATTTCTCTGCTTCTGACCTCACTGAACATATACCTTCTACCAGATTTCTATTCTTTGTTCTTAGAACTACCTGGAACACACGCCTTGTTTCTGGGACTTGCTTTCTTTCCCTCTGTATTGTCTGCCACTATGGCAACTTCTGTAGAAAGCTTCTACCTCTGGGTTACCTGGTTCCAAACTGAAACTCAAGTGCTTCTGCTTCCTCATGGTGGGCCAAGGGGTTAAGTATTTAAGGTAGGTGCCCCAAAGACCACAGAGGTCATTCCGCCCACAATGCAAATACTGCCCACACCAGGGACCCATAGCAGGGAACTCCCCATAGCTGAGATCCCCCATGGTGGGATTGGGGGCGATGTCTGATGGTGGTCTCTGGTAGTGTGGGGAGGGCATCGGGTCACCCTCATGCGCCCGTTCTATGTGGGGGGCGACCACAGTTCCTGTGTTGGGGAAGCTGCTGGACCTGCCTATTGAGCCTCCCATGCAAAACGATGGCCTGATTGGGGGATTCGCGAGAGAATCCCTTCTGATCCCCATCATACAAAAATTAGCATGGCAAGGGACACTGAATTGCTCCTGGGTGCTGCTGCCAGCATGAAAGAGAAGTGATTCAGCTCTGCCAGGATAATGTAGTCTCCCGAACAGAGAATCCAGCCCTATTATAAAGAATAACAGGACAATTAGAAAATATCAACAGGATTAGACAAAGTCAACACTAATTTCTGAAAGGGAAATCGTGTTTCACAAACCTACTGGAGTTTTTTTGACTATGTAACAGCAGAATAGATGAGGGAGAACCAGTGGATGATGCTTATTGGAATTGTAATGTGCAAAATTAAAGCACATGGGATTGGGTGTAATATATTAGCATGGATTGCAAATTGGTTAGCAGGCAGGAAACGGTATGGGCAGCACACTGGTTAGCACTAGTTGGTTCACAGCTCCAAGGTCCCAGGTTTGATTCCTGGCTTGGGTCAGTGTCTGTGCGGAGTCTACATGTTCTCCCTGTGACTGCGTGGGTTTCCTCCGGGTGCTCCGGTTTCCTCCCACAAGTCCCAAAAAAGTGCTGTTAGGTGAATTGGATATTCTGAATTCTCCCTCTACATGAACAGGTGCCGGAATGTGGCGACTAGGGGCTTTTCACTAACTTCATTGCAGTGTTAATGTAAGCCTATTTGTGACAGTAAAGATTATTATATTATGTACGAATAAATGGGTCTTTTTCAGAGTGGCAGGCAGTGACCAGTGGAATATCACAGGGATCAGTGCTTCATTCCTAGCTATAACAATACACATCAATGATGTGGATGAGGAACCAGGAGTAAAATTGCCACATTTGTTCATGGCATGCAACTTGGTGGGAATGTGAGTGATGAGGAGGACATTAAGAGGCTTTGAGGTGATTTAGACAAGTTGAGTGAGTGGGCAAATACATGGTAGATGTAGTGTTAGGCAGATAAGTGTTAAGGTAGGAAAAATAAAATGGCAGAGTATTGTCTAAATAGTGATCAATTGGGTAATGTTGATGTACAAAGGGACCTGGATGTTCTTGCCAATCACTAAAAATAAGCATGCAGATGTAGCAAGCAGTTAAGAAGGCAAATGATATGTTGGCCGTCATTCCAAGTGCATTTGTGTTTCGGAGCAAGGATGTCTTACTGGAGCTGTACAAGGCCTTAGTGAGACCACAGCTGGAGTATTGTGTGCACTTTTGGTTTCCTTGCATAAGAAAGGATGCACTTATCATAGAGGGAGTGCAGTAAAGGTTCATCAGAATAATCCCAGGGATGGCAGGATTGTTGCACGAAGAGAGATTGGGTCAACTAGGCTTGTATTCACTGGAGTTTAGAGGAATGAGATGGAAATCTCATCAAAACATATAAAATCATGACAGGACTGGACAGACTAAATGCAGGAATGAAGTTTCTTCTGACCGGGATGCATCGAGAACAAGGTTACACTTACGCCATTTAGGACTGAGATGAGGAGAAACTTCACTCAGCGTGGTGAACCTGTGAAATTCCCTACCACGGAATGTTTTGGAGGCCAAGTCACGGAATATATATTCGAAAGAAATAGATAGATTTCTAGACTCGAAGGCTTTGAGAGTATCCTTGAATCGTTTCCTTTGCTCTCCTGGGACTCATTTGTGTTGAAGCTTTGAGTAGAGCGTTTATTCCCGGAGGCTTGTGTCAGACATGCGGATTATGTGGCCTGCCCAGCAGAACAGATCGCGCATGGTCAATGCTTCTCTGCTGCCTTAGTGAGAATGCTGACATTGGTGTACTTATCTTGCCCATAGATCTACAGGATCTTGTGGAGGTAGTGCTTGTGGTACTTCTCCAGGCTTTTGAGGTGCGTGTTATATATAGTCTGTGTTTCTGAGCCATATAGGAGCTCGGTATTCCAATTGGTATATAGACCAGGAGATTGATGCCAGGTCCGAGGTCCTAGTCTTCAAACTGACTGACTCTCCATCAGACGACCAAAGGCTGTACTGGCACACTGAAGGCAGTGTCGAACCTTGACGTCATTATCAGCCCTTGTTGACATAAGGCTCCCAAGGTATGGAGAGTCAACACCAACACCTGGGGATTCCTGGCCCAAGACCAACCGAAGGGGAGAAAAAACTGAAAACCAAGTTTCATTAAGTGCAAGCTGAAGTTGAGCGTCAACAGCGAAAGGAGAGCCTGGCAACCCAAACATCCCACCCACCCGCTCCTTCAACTACCCTATGCCCCATTTGTGAGTGTAGGTCGTGCAGTCGCGCAGTTGACTCCTCAGTTACCTGAGAACTAATTTTTAGTGTGGAAACGTGTCATCCTTGATCCCGAGGAACTACCCAAGAAGTAAGGTGTCGAGGGATATGGGGAGAGCATGGGAGTATGGCGTTGAAATAGAGGATCATGCATGATCATATTGAATGGCGAAGCAAGCTTGAAGGGCCGAATAACTTACTTCTGCTCCTATTTTCTATGTTTCTGTCTGAAAATGAAAATGAAAATCACTTATTGTCACAAGTAGGCTTTAAATGAAGTTACTGTGAAAAACCCCTAGTCGCCATATTCCGGTGCCTGTTCGGGGAGGCTGGTACGGTCTCTCACACAGCTGTAAGCAAAAGTAAATACTCTAATTCCTATCAGCAAAACATTGATGGTAACTAGTTTATCTTCCAAGTTTTGAAAAATGCTGAGCCAAGACTGATCAAATCTGATGAAATATATTCTAGCAGCGCAGTTGACTGCATATTACAGATGCACCTTGAGAAATTGTGCATATAACTCAGACTTCTGCATCAGCTAACAAGAGTCATAGTTCTGTGGGGGAAAAAATGATTTCCAGCTTCTGTTGAATGGCTGAGGCCATCAAGCAAAGGTTTTAAATACATGACAATCAATACATTTTAATCATCTTATTGTGAAACATTTTTGTCGTTTAAAGAATATTGTTGCAGGAATTTAAATGACTGTTCTACAAAAAGAATGATGAATGATGTTTTTTTCAGGAAGCATGCAACATGAGCTGCTCACCATTGACTAATAATTTGTGGTTGCAAAAGTGGGTTGAGGCTAACATGTACTCTTAGGCTCCTCTCCAAATGTTTAATGTTTCTCCATTGTCTCCAAGGTGTGTTCGGTGTTCTATATCTAGCAAGGAATCCATAGAACTGCTTGTGACTTGTTGAAACCAGGATATGTATTAATATACACATGGTAAGGTAACGATTTGGTACAGAACAAGTTTCTTTATACTCCCCTCGAACTAGTCCTAAGCACGACTGCCCTCATGTACGTTGTAAAATCTTCTTGGGATCACCGGATCTGTCTGCACTTGTATCCGAGTGTCTTGCCACATGACCATTGTCTCGATACCGCATGGTGCATCTGTACCGCCACCTGCTGGTTGGAGTTCGCAACACCAACTATATACAATATTGTTTACAGGCATATCACCACACAAGGTTCATGGCAGAATTCTGAAGGAATACTCACCATTTACCTGGGTAGGTGCAGCTGAAACAAACACTTGAGCAACACCATTCATTCATGTGATGTGGTCTTCACTGGATGGGCCTAATTGTCCCTGAACTGAGTGGCTTACTAGGCCATTTAAAAAGTCAACTACATTGCTGCAGACCTGGTAAGGATGGCAGACTTCCTTCCCTAAAGAATGTTAGTGAACCAGATTGGTTTTTAAGCAATGGTTTCACAGTCATCATTAGACTGTTAATTCCAGATTTTTATATATTCTGCCATGGTGGGATTTGATTCCAGGTCCCCAAAGCTTTATCCGGGATCTCTGGTCCTATAATAATGCCACTAGGCCATTGCTTCCCTTCAAACACATATTCACCCACCACTACTGGCATGTTGAGGCTGAAGTCTGTAGGACCCCACAGTACAATGTAGCAAACTGCCAAGGCTTACTTCAGCAACAACATCCATCTCTGTTACCATCAAAAAAAAGGAAAACACCCTGGCCAGAGATCCTTTGGCAATGGCGCTTAGGTCATCGAACATTTGGCAGGGGGATAGTGAGGAGGGAGGGGGGGGGAGGTGGAGCATAGGGTCTTGCTCTATGTGGATGATTTGCTTCTTTACATAACAGACCCATTGGGGGGAATTGCAGGAATGATGGGGATATTGGAGGAATTTGATCGGTTCTCAGGTTAAAAATTAAACGTGAGCAAGAGCGAGGTCTTCGCGATCCAGGCAAGGGGGCAGGAGAGGTGACTGAGTTTAAAGTGGTGGGGAAGAGTTTTAGGTACCTGGGGATTCAGGTGGCAAGGGATTGGGGTCAGCTTCATAAACTAAATTTGGGCAGGGTGATTGAGCAAATGAAAGGGAGTTCCGTAGGTGGGACGTGCTCCCGCTGTCATTGGTGGGGAGGGTACAGGATGTGAAAGTGACAGTCCTCCCGAGGTTGCTGTTCATGTTTCAGTGTCTCCCAATCTTAATCCCCAACGCATTTTTCAGGAACATGAACAGGGCGATCTTGGGTTTTATATACGCTAGGAAAGCCCCGAAGGTGAATAAGGTCCTTTTGGAACGGGGGTGCAGTGAGGGGGGCTTGGCCTTTCCGAATTTTGTTAATTATTATTGGGCGGCTAATATATCAATGGTTAGGAAGTGGGTAGTGGGTGAGGGGTCGGTGTAGGAGCGAGTGGAGACGGCATCTTGTAAGGACACGAGTCTGAAGAGGAAAGAGGCCGACATTTTGGCCTTTGCCTCCCTGGTGGCCCGGAAACGGATTTTGCTGGGATGGAGGGACTCAGAGCCTCCAAAGCCAGGAATGTGGGTGAGTGACATAACGGGGTTTCTCATACTAGAGAAGATTAAGTTCGCCTTAAGGGGTTCAATTCAGAGGTTCGCTCGGAGGTGGCAGCTGTTCATCGACTTATTTAAGGAAAGCTGACCATCAGCAGAAAGGGGGGGCAGGGAAGCAGGGAATGGGGGAATGGCACGAATGCGGGTAGGGAATTGAATATATCTGTAGTCGGGAGGTAGGGCAGGGGGAAGTTGGGCATGTTACTATGAGATTGTTGTGTGTGTCGGGCCGCTCGGTTGTTTAGAGTGTAAAAATGTTAAAATTACAAATGGTTCAATAAAATGTTTTCTAAACAAAAAGGGAAAACAGCAAGTTAATCAACACATCATTTCGAGCAAATTGAAATGAGATTGGAAGAATCACAGATGGGCTCCAAAAATAAACTGATTCAGATCAAGTGCAGATTAACGAGGCCAAAATAGGCAGAACCAGTTACATTGGGTTCCTGAGTTATTGGATACTGTACTGGGATTTCCTTTTGAGTGTGGGTAATTCATGTATTAGCCTCATCCAGCTTTAAGGGTGGGTAATTCATGTATTAGCCTCATCCAACTTTATTTTTTTTAAGTCAAGGCAAACGGAGGTGGAATTTGAGATGGTGTAACCTATCTGCATTCCTCCTGAAAACACTTCCCATACCACCTCTGGTACTATACACCCACAAGGGATAGGCAAACTACTTACCAGTGGCGCCAGCAAGTGTGTTCAGACTTGTTTTCTGACCTGCAACACTGAACATCAGTGTTAAATTGACTTTCCTATAATCGGACCAATCTCCGCTGCTAACTAAAATCTTCAGCTGAACCTACTAGCTTTGACCTCCCATGAACAAGAATTGCTACATTATCCTGATCCACAAAGTGGTGACCCCCAGCTGTGGCAATACTGAAATCTGTGTCTGTCAGCTGTCTGACTTTGGAAATTCAGAGGTCAGGCTCTTTAAACTCAGGCACATCAGAAGTCCTTCTCCATCATTATGGTCATGGAACTGGATCACAGGTTTGAGAGCGTGTAAAGTCTCTGTGAACCAAATGTCTTTTTCTCATTTTGTTTGTTTCTTCCATACAACTGGTACAGTACAAACATTTGCTGTGAAATGTTATGGCAAGTTTAGTTTTAATTTTTTGTTTCTCGCAAAACTGACCAGTGGAAATGGTCCCTGAAAATCAATTGCTTCATTTCACTTAATGGGACAAACTATTGTTCCTGGAAGATTAAACTATAATTAAAATAATAAACTCCTTTATAGTTATCTTGGCAAGAACTTAACTGCATTATGTATATAAGGCACTGGATACAATCATATAATTTCCTGGTTATTCAAAAACCTAAATGGTAGGGATATGATGCCTTTAAATTTAATTTAAGTGCATTTCAAACTATTTGCATAGTACTTGTCACAACATTCGACAGAATAACAGGCATGAAGCAGGAAGGGGAGGAGATACAGATCTGGGAGAGGGGGAAAGAATCCTCATGAATTAATGGGAAGCCTGAGATCCACTATAAGCTTGAATTTAGTGTTTCAACTTGAATGCTGTTATTGGGTGCACTCTGGCTGGCCCAGAAGTCATAGGATATTTTCAGTGTTCAAGGAAAATTGTATCCTTATTGCCAGTTCCTAGGTTGTTACAGAAGCTGAGAGAGTAAATGACAAATTTATTTAAAAGGAGTTGGAATGGTTTCACTGAACCATTCTGGTTAACTGAAAATATTGGCTCTGGGTTGAATCGAATATGATAAGGGCTTTGCAGTGTTGTTAGTAAAATGGGTTTTGGCCATTATTCAGATCCATGCACCTGGGCTATCAGTTTCTATACCCTAATTTGAAATAATGGTTGCTCGGTCCAAAAGTACATTACGGGAACTGAGAATGGTTTGACCTTTAACCATATGCTGTATCCAATCCATGCAGTGTATCAAAAGCAATAGCATTATCCCATTTCAAATACAAATTAAGATGAAAGGTTTACTAGATCTTGACTGACTACATGGGGGTTCAAAACACTTTGGTGATGAGAGGCAGTTTTTTTCACACAGTGCACTGTTAACTCTTGTTAGTTTAAACAACGCATCTTGAGCAAAAGCTTTGGCTTCCCGTTATAGCTATGGTCCTGAGTATGTTGTTACAGAAAGTAATTTTGAGCAGTCATTTCTTGAGAGCAATTACACAATTTAGTTTGTCTTTGTAACTAATCACTTGCCACTTCCTAAAACTAGGGAAAATTTCCTGAGATCAGTGGATAGATTTTGTGTGCAGTTGATTGCAGGGCATTAAAGGCTATGATGTGCGATTTTAAAATATTGTCCTATTCAACTTAATTGACTGACTTCTAAAGTTGCATCCTTTTTGATCTTGGTGGGTGTGCTGTTTGCACTTGGAAGTATTTGGCAATGTTTTACATGCCCTTTAAGGAAAAAACTGCTGTGCTACATGTGAGTTTCTTTCCTAATGAACTACTGATTAGTTGCTGATAGCAATTTGCCGATAGAAATCTGCTCCTGCAGTGATTCTGGTCTATAGGGAAAAAAAACCACGAGCCTCAATTCAATTATAAAACTAGTTGTACCGACCCCGATTACTGAATTCAGTTTTAAACACTGCGTTTTAGAAAAAATTGACCTTGAAGTGGGTTCAGTGTAGATGCACCAGAATTATGCCAGGGCTTAAAGGGTTAAAATTAAGAGGTTTGGTTGCATTAACCTGGTGAAAAACATATTTAGAGTACCCAATTATTTTTTTCCAATTAAGGGGCAATTAGCATGTCCAATTCACCTACCCTGCACATCTTTGGATTGTCGGATGATACCTACACAGCGACGGGGCGAGTGTGCAAACTCCACACAGACAGTGACCTGGGGCCAAGATCGAACCCAGAACCTCAGTGCCATGACGCAGCAGTGCTAACCACTGCGCCATCATGCCACCTTTCTTCAGGCAGTTGAGGTGTAATCTATATCTTCAAAATAATTAAGGGCTTTGATTGACTGGGTGCAGAAAAACTGGTTCCTTGAATAACTGGTTCCTTGAATAGGAGAATGCAGAGCAAGAGGGAACAATTTTGAAATTATAGCTATCTTCTTTCGGAATGAACTCAAAAAGCACTCTTTCACATAAATAACGGTGGATATCTGGAACCCTGTCCCTCAAAAAGGTTTTGGATGATAGGTCAGTTGACGTTTTCAATACTGTGACTGATTGATTTTCTTTTTTGTTACAAAGGATGTTGAATTTGAATGCACTTTTTGTGAATGGGATTAAGAGAATGGCAGGTAATCTCTGAAAGTATGAGAAGACATAGCAAAGAGATTCTGGTAAGATCAACTTTCAGAAGGGGCGGAGGAAAACATCAGAAGCAGCTAAATTGATTATCTCAATCTTATCAAAAAGAAGCTTGAACATGAATTTGCATGCGTTAAAATGATGCTGTGTGGTAGAAGCAGGGAGAAGGGTTTAAGAATACAATCGATGGAAGTTGCGTGTTAAATTTGCTGTCCAGCATGATCTTGGCGAGTGGCCAGTTTTTTCACGGTAGTTGGACTTGACGTGTTTGATGTGGTCCGGAGTGGTTTGGACAACTAAACCAATTGGTGCCAAATTTGAACAAGTTTTATAGCCCTTGGGCTTGAAAGAGCAAAGATACTGGTGGAACAAGCACATTGGGAGCTGGAGACAGTGGTGGTAACAGATTGGCTGAGCAAATGGACAAGTGTGGAAATATCATGAAGTGTGGAAGACAAAATGTAGACCATAAAACATAGGAGCAGAGTCTCCTCTGCCATTCAATGAGATTCTCCATTTGTTCACACTGGCAGAATTGTCCAGTTCCACTACAGTGAAAGCTTTGGCTGAGTACCAAATTCTCAATTCTCGCTGGGAGTGGTAGTGGGGCGGACTCAGAACGGATAATCCCCGGCCTATGACTGATCTGATATGATAATCCTCCGCTACACTTTCCTGTTTAGCCCCACAACCCTTGATCCTTTATGGATTAAAAAATCTGTCTATCTCAGCCTTGAACATACTTAAAGACCCACCCTCTACAGCCCTCTGTGGTAAAGAATTTCACAGATTCTTTCCCCTCTGAGAAAAGGAATTACTTCTCATCTCCACCTTAAATAGGCAACCCGCACTCTGAGATGGTGCTCTCTGGTCCTAGACTCTCACAAGGCGAAACAACCTCTCAGCATCCACCCTGTCAAGCCCCCTGAGAATCCTATATGTCTCAATAAGGTCGTCTCTCATTCTTCTAAAGGCCAATGATACAGATCGAACCTACCCAACCTCTCCTCCTCTTTCCTTAGATAATGGGACCAAAACTGTTCACTGTATTCCAGGTGCATCCTAACTAGTGCCTTGTGTGGTTTTAGCAAGATTTCCCTACTTTTGTACTCTATCCTTATAAATGAAGGCCAACATCCATTTGCCTTCCTCAAGATCTGCTTAACTTGCATATTAGCTTTCTGTGATTTATACAGGAGAACCCCCAAATCCCTCCGTGCTGAAGATTTCTGTAGTCTTTTTCCATTTAAATAAAATTCAGCTCCTTTATTCTTCTTACCAAATTGAATAACTTCACATTTTCCGACATGATATTCCATCTGCCAAGTTTTTGCCCCACTCACTTAACCTGTATATATCCTTCTGTAGACTTTGTGTAAACTGCTTTCCCATCTATTTTTGGATCATCCACAGACTTGGCAATAGTACATTCACTTCCCTTGTCCAAGTGATTAATATATAATGTAAATAATTATGACTCCAACACTGATCCCTGTGGCACTCCAGTGGTTAAAGATTGCCATCCTAAGATGTCGCTCTTACCCCAACCCTGTCTTCTATCAGTTAGCCAATCATCTATCCATGCTAATATATAACCCACAGCACCATGGCATTGGCACATATTAATCAGCCTTTTGTGCGGTACCTTATTGAACGCTTTTTGGAACTCCAGGTATATTACAACTACTGATTCCTTTTTATCAATACGGCTCGTTACCGCTTCAAAGAATTCTAATAAATTTGTCAGGAATGATTTCTTCCATGAAGCCATGCTGACCCTGTTTGATTATATTACATATTTTTAAATGCTCTGCTATTACATCCATTTTCCCAATGACCAATGTTTTATAAGTAACTTTTGGGAGAGCTTCTTACTGGTAAATGTAGAAGGATGTGGCAAGTGGTGGAGATACTTAGAATAAATGAATGAAATAATTGAGAAATGTCCATTGATCACTTTACTCTGATTTCAGAAGTGCCCAAGAGATTGCTAGCTCAGTTAGCTAGTTGTGTAGCACGTGGTTTAGAATTCTCATTCTGAATGACATAGCCTCCTTGCCCCGCCTCCGAGAGTGGAAGGTAATGACAAAACATCACTGATATAAACTGCAAAGAAAACGGCTCAGGCCACACCATTAGCAGACAATGAGCCAACCATTTGCCTTTGGGCAGAACACATGTGACATGGCATGAAATCAGATGTTACTCTTCTAGTGGATATTGAGCTGCTTTTGGGTTAACCTGTTTGTATGGGAGGGGAATGTGCTTTTTTTACTACCAATAAACCATAAGTTGCTGTTTCATCAATACACCGTATCTTGCTACTTAAAAAAATTATTACGGAAAATACATTTTAAATTATATGAAATCTATATAGATCTCACTTTACTTTATTGTGTAAATCGGAGCAACAAATTATAAATGGTTTCTGACCAGCCCTTTAGAAAACACACTTCCCTCTAGTGGTAATTTACACAAACTGTGAACCAGTCTTTGAATCTTGGTCTTTGGAGACCAATTTTTTCATGCCGAGATTTTTGAGGTACCCAGTTCAAAAATATGGAAGAATGCATGTTTACAGGTAACCTAACCTGATCATTCTTTTCAGATGATATGCCATGGGTTGACATTAGTTGATATCAACTTTTACTGTCCCATTATTTGACCAGACGAGATTATGTGGAAACTTCCTAAGTTTGTGTTTTACTTCCCTTTTTCTGGAGATTTGGTATAGAGTAGAATAGAAACATATAATTTCTATAGTACAGAAGGGGGAAATTCGGCCCATCAAGTCTGCACCGACTCTGAAAAAGCACCCAACCTAGGCCCACTCTGTCGCCATAACCCCACATCTTGGACAATAAGGGGTAATTTAACATGGCGAATCCACTTAACTTGCACATCTTTGGACTGTGGGAGGAAACGAGCACCCGGAGGAAACCCACGCAGATATGAGGAGAAAGGGCAAACTCCATGCAGTCACCCAAGGCCGAAATTGAACCCTGGTGCTGTGAGGCAGCAGTGCGAACCAGTGTGCCACTATGACGTCCCATATGCTGCATGCTATATGGAAGAAATGTTCCTGTTAGGCCAAATTTCATGTATTGATGGGATGGCTAGAGAAAGCTTCAGTACATGGTGGTCCATGTTATGGTTGTAAACACTTGACACTTTTTATTCCAGTTGAAAATCTACTGCATTTGAGGTAACGTGGTCTTGAGTCTTTCACATCAGAAGTTTTTATTGTTTTTAAACCAGTTCAAATCGCTGATAAGATTAAATAGCTTCACAACAATTTAGGGGTGTACTTCCTCTCCCACTATCCCTCAAAATAATTCTACTTATATGCCCCAGATACCATAAGATGCTTTGGAGCAAAGGGCTATATAATGCGTTTTTTAACACAACTGTCAAAACTGTTTTCAGCTGATTCAGAGCCTTTACTATTATACTTAAGTTGTGTTGTTCCTATCTTATATGGATATTGACTGTCAATGGAATATTGACTGTCGATGGAAACACTGATCTATTTTTTAATTACTCCTTTAAGGCAGGGATTTGCTGGTTGTATATGGTGGTCTACATCACCTAAATGAAAGTTGTAACCCCCCCCCAAAATGAGGGGAAGGCAGCACAGGGACATACAAGAGTGACGCTGAAGGCCCGCCCTCACTCACTTTGGCTGGAGAGACGGTGGAGCAGGACTGGGACGGAAGTTGAGCTCAGGGCTGCGAGTATGGTCAGGCCTAGTTGCAGAGCATAGAAAAGCAGTATCTTTACAAGTGCTATTCTGTAAGTAAAAGCTAACGAAGTCCATTTATTGTGGAGCACAATAAACCATCCTTCAACTGCTGAACGACTTCTAGCATTCATTTAAGAAACATAACATGGTACAGGAGTGGCTTCTTTGAACAGAAAGAACCAACGCAACCAGCAAAAGCAACAGGCCGGCCGCCGACTGGAAGAATTTGCAGCCTCTCGACTCCAGACGACCTTCTGAAGCAATGGATCACACGCTACTTCCAGGGATGCTGAGAACCTACAGGTAATTTAAATAGCAACTGGAAAATGTTTTAAACAGCAGTTTCAGCTATACATGTCAGCTCTGGACTTAATGCAGCCACCGATGACAGGAAATTGGACTTTTTACTCTCAACGGCAGGCCAGCAGGCGCTATACATCTATAACTCTTTTACGTATGCTGATACTGAAGATAAAACTAAGTATCAAGTGATAGTGGCAAAATTTGATGACCACTGTAAATCACAATCCAATGAAATCATGGAACGTTTCACCCTGCGTAACAGATTCCAAAAAAACGGGGAGACTATCTCCCACTTTGTAACAGATCTGCGCCTGCTAGCACAAGGCTGCAACTATACTGATTTAACAGACACAATCATCAGAGATCAATTAATCTATGGTCTTGCCGACGGAAATCCAAAAGAATCATTAATGCTGCAAAATGACTTAACACTGAAAACCACCATAGATAAATGCTTACTACAGGAGCAGAAAAAGCAGCAGTTACTGGAGCTGTTTGACAAATCAAAACATGGAGAAAAACTCACCACGAGGCAGATGTGAGAATGGTGACCTCTCCTCACAGGCTCTCTCTCCGGTCGTCGGCCCGTCTGTGCATGCGCACCATCCCGAAAGACGCGACCCCTGAAGTACTCGGTACGCACGTTCGCACTTCTCGCAATACCAGCCCCAGACTGAAAATCGCACTGCGCATGCGCGAGCACAACATATGCATTACGTCACGGACGTCATGACGTGTCATCGCTGTGGCTCCGCCATTTAAAAGGGCAATGTCCTGTGCAAGGAAAAAGGTGCAGAAATGCTCCAAAATGAACCATTATGCCTCCCAATGTCAGTCCACAGCCAAATATTACTCCACAATGCAAAGGCATGGAGACTTTAAAGTACGCACGGTTGATGTAATGGACACTCTGGCACCCATAAGAAATTTCTCGTCCACGAAGAATTCCACTCCTGGGAGAACACATACGGTATTGGAATCATAAACGCCACAGCGGAACCACAGGAGCTGACAACAAAGCCTCGACACGTGCATGTCATCGACTCCACAAGCGAAATGAGTACTGCGGTGCAAGTCAATGACTTCCCATCACGTTCAAGCTGGACACGGGAGCGTCCGCAAACTTGATGACGAGCAAAGATCTCGCATCCGTCCCAGGGACGCAACGAGATGTACTGCCGCATGCAAGCTCATGACTACAACGGAAACCTGATCACCTCAAGGCATCCTGCCACCTACAAGTTGCCAACAAGACAGTCACAACAGGACTACAATTTGAAATTGTAGACGAAGAAAGAACCTCACTGCTAGGTGCTCAATGCCTGCAAGGATTTGCGGCTAATTCAAAGGATCTTCATGCACGCGGCTCACTCATCACGCATGGCCGATGCAATACAGCTGCTACTCACGAGGTACCCCGACGTCTTCTCTGGCATGTGTACGCTACCCTACAAATACAAAATCCTGCTCAAAAAGGATGCCATACCGGTCGTTCATGCCCCACGGAGGGTGCCGGCTCCATTGCGGGACAAGCTAAAAGCTGAACTCCAACGTCTCCAATCTCAGGGCATTATCTCACGAGTCACACAGCCGACTGACTGGGTCAGCTCGCTGGTGTGTGTTAAGAAGCCATCTGGTGAACTCGGGATCTGTTTAGATCCCAAGGATTTGAACAAGAACATTCGCAGGGAACACTACCCTATCCCCAAGCGAGATGAGATAATGAGCGAAATGGCACAAACTTGCATATTTACCAAACTTGATGCCTCACAGGGCTTCTGGCAAATGCAGCTCGATGAGTCTAGCCGCCTGCTGTGCACCTTCAACACGCCGTTTGGAAGGTACTGTTATAATCGGATGCCCTTTGGCATTATATCTGCATCCGAAATATTTCACAGAATACTGGAGCAGATGGTAGAAGGCATTGAAGGCGTCCGTGTCTATGTGGATGACATCATAATACGGTCAACGACAGGGGAAGACCACATTGCGAGGTTGAAGCAAGTCTTCCAAAGAATCCACCACTTTGGACTGAAGCTCAACTGGGCCAAGTGCACCTTTGCACGGTCCTCTCTGACCTTCCTGGGCGACACAATATCAGAGCACGGGGTGAAGCCGGACGCTGAGAAGATCGCCGCAATTCAGAGCATGCAGAGACCACATGACAAGAAAGCGGTGCTCAGGTTCCTGGGATTCATCAGCTTCCTCGGCAAATCATACCGAACCTAGCAGCACGGGATGGCGGCGTTAAGGAAAGTGATAAGGAAGGACACGGTATTTGCCTTGACCCAACATCACCAAGATGAATGGGATGATCTGAAACACCAATTGATGGCACCTCCAATGCTCGCGTTTTTTGACCTGGCAAAATCTACAAAGATCTCAACCGATACCAGTCAACATGGAATTGGTGCAACAGAATGACCATAGAACATAGAACAGTACAGCTCAGAACAGGCCCTTCGGCCCTCGATGTTGTGCCGAGCCATGATCACCCTACTCAAACCCACGTATCCACCCTATACCCCCAACAACCCCCCCTTAACCTTACTTTTTAGGACACTACGGGCAATTTAGCATGGCCAATCCACCTAACCCGCACATCTTTGGACTGTGGGAGGAAACCGGAGCACTCGGAGGAAACCCACGCACACACGGGGAGGACGTGCATACTCCGCACAGACAGTGACCCAGCCGGGAATCGAACCTGGGACCCTGGAGCTGTGAAGCATTTATGCTAACCACATGCTACCGTGCTGCCCTATCGGCAGTCGGACTGGGTCCCAGTGGCTTACGCTTCACGAGCGATGACCGCCACAGAATGCAGGTACGCACAGATAGAGAAGGAGTGCCAAGGGCTGATCACAGGCGTGACCAAATTCCACCACTATGTGTACAGTCTCCCCACGTTTCTCGTGGGGAAACTGATCATTAGGCGCTGGTAAACATCATCGACAAAGATCTAAATGATATGACACCGCGCCTACAACGCATGATGATGAAGTTGCGAAGGTACGACTTCACGCTGGTCTACACCCCTGGCAAGGACCTTGTGATAGCTGACACATTATCACGAGCCATGGACGCTGACAACCCGCCACTGGCTTCCATCAATGATGTGGAAGCTCATGCACAGTGGTGCAAGGAGGGACACTCCCAGCAACGGACGAGAGGCTGCAGCAAATTCGTCAGGCGATACAGGAGGACGCCACCCTCCTTCAAGTGATGCACAACCTTCAGCATAGCTGGCCAAAAGGGCGGTGCTCACAGTTCCAGAACGTCAGGACTGAACTGTCCGTGGTGGATGACATAATACTGCGGAATGACAGAATCGTCATCCCACTGGCGCTCCGGGTGGACATGCTCCGCAGGATTCACGAGTGGTACCTTGGTGCCGAAAAGTGCAAAAGGAGAGCACAACAATCTGTTTACTGGCCAGGGATAAACAAGGACATAACGAACATGGTGCTCACCTGTGACACGTTGTCAAAGATATCGACCGGCACAATGCAAGGAGCCACTGCAGCAGTATGAGATGGCCACGTCACCGTGGGACAAAGTTGGCATTGACTTGTTCCACGCCATGGGCCGCAACTATGTTCTGCTCGTCGACTACTACTCCAACTTTCCGGAAGTTCTGAAACTCCCGGATCTCACAGCGGCATCAGTCATCAAGGCCTGCAAAGAAACCTTCTCCAGGCATGGCACCCCGCGGACGGTCATGTCCGACAATGGTCCTTGCTTTGCCAGCTGGGAATGGATGGACTTCGCCAAGCACTACAACTTCAAGCATGTGACGTGAGTCCAGACTTTCCGCAATCGAATGGCAAGGTGGAGAAAGGTTGTCCACATTATCATACAACTAATCAGCAAGGCTGCGGACTCAAAGTCTGACATACACTTGGCCCTCTTGTCATACCGTTCGTCACCTTTGAGCTCTGGACTATCACCGGCTCAAATGCTCTTCAACAGAGATGTGCGGACAACATTACCGGCACTACAATTCACCAATCCCAATCACTCGCCTGTCCTGGATAAGATGTGTCACCAACATCAGGTGCAAAAGCAGCACTATGACCAGCAGGCAACGGTACTGCATCCGTTGGCAATCAACGATACGGTGAGGTTGCGAACACCCGGCTGGGGGCTGGTCTAACGTGGCGACGGTTCTCCGCCAAATATCGCCACGATCCTACGTTGTGCAGTCTGACGATGGAACACTGTTTCGACGAAATCGCCGAGACCTTCTAAAAGTTACACCTCGTCGACAGGTTTTTCCAACACTTGATCTGCGGGACTCTGTCATGCAACATCCTGGAACTCCAGCAGCAGGTGTCCAAATGGACGTAAAAGACTCTGGATCTCCATGCCCACTCAGGAGGTCTATCCGGATCAGACGTGCACCCAACTGTCTGAACGTATGAACATGGACTGACAATATCATTGCTCTGCCTTGTCTTTGTATATAAACCTAACTGTGTTTGTATTTGTGTTTAGTTTCAGCTCTGCAACTAAGAAAAAAAAGTGAAAAAAAGTGAAAAAGGGGGATGTAGTGATCCTCGCCTGAGTATGTACAGAAAGGGCTGATGGGAAATGGAAGTACCACCAGGGGGCAGCACAGGGACATATAAGAGTGACGCCGAAGGCCCGCCATCGCTCACTTTGGCTGGAGAGACGGTGGAGCAGGACAGGGATGGAAGTTGAGCTCAGGGCTGCGAGTATGGTCAGGCCTAGTTGCAGAGCATAGAAAAGCAGTATCTTTACAAGTGCTATTCTGTAAGTAAAAAGCTAACAAAGTCATTTATTGTGGAGCACAATAAACCATCCTTCAACTGCTGGACGACTTCTAGCATTCATTTAAGACACATAACAAGTTGGAGGCTTTTTCCCAGGTCGAAAACAATCACAAGGGGGCACAAATTTCAAGGTGAGGCGGGGATCGGTTCAGTGGAGATATGCGGGGGAAGTTTTTTTATACAGAGGGTGGTGATGGTCTGGAATGCTCTGCCAAGTGAGATGGGTAAGGCAGATATGTTAGCGATCTTTAAGAACAGACAGGGATAGAAGGTACAGGTGGTTGGTCTAGATAGATCACGTGATCGGTGCAGGCTTGGAGGACCGAAGGGCCTGTTCTGTGCTGTACTGTTCGTTCTTCTGGAGGCACTGTTTTAGAATTAGGGGATGTACTGAAAGGACAGAGATGAGAAGAAATTATTTTCTGAGGGTTGTGCAGCTTTATAATACTCTGGCGACCACTGGTGTGATGGAGAGGAGAGGTCGCATTGAAGGTGGCTCCCGCTAAGGTCGTCGTCCCCCCCCCCATTTATTTATTTTGGGTTCTTCAGCCAGAAGCTTACCAGGGGAGAAATTTGAAGTGCTGAGAGGATGTTCAGAACGCCATTGAAGAAATGCCAGCCAGGAGCACGGTTAAAAACCTCGAGGGAGACAAGATGGTGGAAGAATTGGGCAACCCATCACTTTAGAAACCCTGACCAGCGCAATAGGACAAGAGCTTAAAAAATCTGTAAGGCATGTGGATGGCAGATTTGAGAGTCAGGGCAGGGAACTGAAGGATTATTTAAAACCTCCGTCGAGATGGTGTTGGGCCCACTCTGGGAGCAGTTGAGCAAAACTGTCAGGACTGTGAAGGAGCAAGGTGATTTGGAGTACAGGTCATGATGCTTCAACCTTCGAATCATGGGCTAGCCGGGGGATTGAAGGGCGCAAAGCCAATTGAATATTTTTTGACAATGTTCTCCTGGCTTGAGGGTGGTTATGAGGTGTTTGCGCCGCCGGAATTAGATAGGGTGCACCAGGCCCTGAGACAGAAGCCAAAGTCAAACGAGCCACCAGGTGCAGTAATCATTCAATTCCACAGTCATCAGAGAAAGGAGCACATCCTGGAATGGGCCAAGCAACACGGTATGCATTTACCAGGACATTAGCTCCGAATTAGTGAGAAGGCCAGCCTTCAACAAGATGAAGGCGGTTCTTTAGAAAAAGGAAGCGCTGTTCGGGATAGTTTATCCAGTGAGGCTGAGGGTCACGTTGGATTCGAGGGATTACTATTTCAAATCGCTGGAAGAAGCTGAGGCCTTCATCAGGGAACGAACATTGGCAGTGTTTGGGGGAGGGTTGAGCTGTTCGATTGTGTTTTTTGTAGCTCTATTTTATCTTGTTTGTACAAGTGGGGCTGGGCCAACTGTAAATATTGTTGTATTGGGGGTTATGTTCATAGCTTTTCTCTTTTTGTACAGGCTGAGCAGTGGTTCTTGTAATACACTATTATTGTGGGTTATGTTTGTCTTGCTCTCTGTGGCAGGTTGTTTGCTTGTTGATGACGGGAGGAATTCTCTGGTTTTCTCTTTTCTCTATAGATGATTGGGTATACGGGGGATGGTAGGAGGCACGACAATGGTGGTGATCAGGGATCACCGGTCTTGGGTTTAGTGTTGTTTGGGGGATCGGACCTTGGGGGGAGGGGGGCACCGTACTAGCGCAAACACGCTAGTTAATGGGAGTGGTGTTGGATTGGGCTGCGACTTGTTGGGCCAGTCAGACGTGGCTTGATGAGTCTAGCATGGTTGGTAGGGGAACGGGGTTAATAGAGGCGGCGAGTTCTCTGCCGATCGGGTTTGGGGGGGGGGGGGGGGGTGACAGCGGCCGCAGGGGGTGCAGAACTAGCACTGATCCGAAGTTTCCTTTTGTTCCATCTTCAAGGTGGGGCAGGTCGTCATCTTCAGTCGGCCAACGTCCTGGGTATTGTTGAGGAATGTTTGACCTACTGAGGTGGCAATGACTAACTCAAAGTCACCCCCGCCCCGCCTGGAGCTTGGGGGGCAGGGAGCTTGTTAAATGGATGAGTGTTTCTGCCCACCTAAAGAGTCTGGGAGCCGACGTGATGTTTTTACAGGAGACGTACATGTGGGAACGAGACCAGGTTAGGCTTCGGAAGACCAGGGTGGGCAAGATGTTTCACTCAGGATTTGACAGCAGGGCCCAGGGGGGTGGTAATCCTCATCAACAAACGAGTTTGCTTCCACGTGAAGAAGGCGAGGGCATATCCGAGAGGGCGATACATGATAGTGGTGGGCGTCTTGGAGGGGAAACCAGCGGTACTGGTGAACGTATTCACCCAAATTGGGACGATGTGTTGATCATGAAAGGGTTGGTAGAGACGGTGCTGGACCTGGACACCCACAAGCTAATTATGGAGGCGGGGGATATGAATTGTGAGCTGGACCCAAAGAGAATCTAGGCAGAGATTGCTGGCCTTGGTCAGGATGGTGAAAGTATTGTCCACGTTCGTTGAAGAGAGGGGCCCATAAGACAGAGGAGCAGAATTAGGCCACTCGGCCCATTGAGTCTGCGCCCCCATTCAATAATGGCTGATATTTTTCCTCATTCCCATTCTCCTGCCTTTTCCCCATATCCCTGATCCACTTATTAATCAAGAACCTATCTATCTCTGCCTTAAAGACATCCAGTGATTTGGCCTCCACAGCCTTCTGCGGCAAAGAGTTACACAGATTCACCAACCTCTGGCTGAAGAAATTCCTCCCATCTCTGTTTTAAAGGATCGTCCCTTTCGTCTAAGGATAAAACTCTGGTTCTAGGTTTTCCTCCAAGTGGAAACATCCTCTCCACTTCCACTCTATCCAGGCCTCGCAGTCCTCTCCATCCTCTCCACTTCCACTCTATCCAGGCCTCGCAGTCCTTCATCCTCATCCTTCTAAACTCCAATGAGTACAGACCCAGAGTCCTCAACCGTTCCTCATACAACAAGCTCTTCATCGTAGGAATCATTTTTGCTAACCTCTTGACCATTTCCAAGACCAGCACATCCTTCCTTAGATGCGGGGCCCAAAACTGCTCACAAAACTCCAAATAAGACTCCTGAGGCACGCCATTAGTCACCGGCTGCCATTATGAAAAAGACCTCTTGATCCCTACTCTCTGCCTTCTGCCAGTCAGACAATCCTCTACATGCCAGGATTATACCCTTAACACCATGGACTCTTAACTTAGATAACAGTCTCCTGTGCAGCACCTTGTCAAAGGCCTCTGGAAATCTAAATAGATCAAGTCCACTGGTTCTCTTTTGTCTAACTTGCGTGTTACCTCCTCGACGAACAGATTTGTCAGACATGACTTCTCCTTGATGAAGCTGTGCTGACTCACTCTTATGCACTTCCAAGTACTCAATCTCATCTTATTACCAATGACTGAAGTCAGCTAATCGACCTATGATTTCCCGTCTTCTGCCTCCCTCCATTCTTAACCAGTGGTGTTACCTAAGCCACTTTTCCAGCCCCTCTGGACCCTCGCTGCCTCCAGTGGTTCCTGAAAGATCATCAGCAATGCCTCCACAATCTCCCCCACTATCTCTTTTAGAACCCTGGGGTGTGGTCCATCCGGTCCAGGTAATTTA
The DNA here is from genome assembly GCF_902713615.1 of Scyliorhinus canicula. Classification (NCBI taxonomy): domain Eukaryota; kingdom Metazoa; phylum Chordata; class Chondrichthyes; order Carcharhiniformes; family Scyliorhinidae; genus Scyliorhinus; species Scyliorhinus canicula. Next base: position 117,471,627 of record NC_052150.1, read on the forward strand.
TCCACCTTCAGACCTTTTCAGTTTCTCCAGAATCTTCTCCGTAGTGATGACCACTACACTCACCTCTGCCCCTGGTTCTCCTGGAGGTCTGGATCCCACTGGTGCCTTCCATCATGAAGACTGATGCAAAGTGACTATTCCATTCCTCTGCCATTTCGTTCTTTCCTATTATTACTTCTCCAACCTCATTTTCCAGTGGTCCAATTTCTATTCTTGTTTCTCTCACCTTTTGTATATTGAAAAACTCTTCCTATCTTCTTTTATATTACTAGCTAGCTTACACTTATATTTCATCTTCTCCCCCCTTATTGCTTTTTTTAGTTGTCCTCTGCTCACTTTTAAAGGCTTCCAATCCTCTGGCTTCCCACTAAGCCTCACCACTTTGTGTGCTTTTTCTTTTGCTTTTGCTTTCATGCTGTCCTTGACTTCCCATGTCAGCCATGGATGCCACGTCCACCCCTTAGCATGTTTCCTCCTCCTTGGGACAAATTTCTGTTGTGTGGGAGGGCGGACGTGTGGAGATTCGCACACCCAGGGAAGAGGAAGTTCTCGTTTTCTCCACGGTGCACATTCACAGATTGATTATTTAATTATAAGTAGAACTCTACAGGCTGGAGTTAGGACAGCCAAATATTCCATGGTTGTGATTTCGGATCACACCTCACATTTAGCGACGCTGGGAGTGGGCCAAGTGTGCCACAGGGGTTGGCGGTTAGATGTTGGGTTGCTGACGGATTTGGGGGCCTGTGGAATGATTTTGAGGGCCATACAGGAATACATTATGAATAATGACAGTGGAGAAGTCTCACCCTCGATTCTGTGGGAGGCATTGAAAGTGGTGATCAGAGAAGAGATTATAGCAATTAAAGCACATGTGAATGCAGAAACTATGGAGGAGCAGCAGAAATTGTGGATAAGAGTTTAAATGTGGTTTGTAGGTATGCGAGGGATCTGACTCCTGAATTGTTGCTACGCAGGAAAGAACTGCAAATGCAGTTTGACCTGATGTCAACGGACAAAGCGGTGTGGCAGTTGAGATGAGCAAAAGGGACTGTATGGGGAGAAGGCGAGTCAGCTTTTGACTTATCAATTAAAGTGGTGGGAGGCGGATAGGCAGATTGTTCAGGTTGAGGACTGAGAGGGTAAGTTGATCTTCGATCTGGAGGAGGTGAATGGGTTGTTCAGAGCTTTTTATGAGAAGTTATATCAGTCGGAACCACCTAAAGATGCACTTGGGAGAGCGGGGTTTGTGGGTGAGGAGCTGCAGGAGGAGCTGAAGGCCCCGCTTTCTTTGGAAGAGATCTAGGGTACGTTGAAGCAGATGCAATGAGGGAAGATGTCGGGGCCGTATGGGTTCCTGGTGGAGTTCCATAAAATGTTCATGGAGAAGTTGGGTCCATTGTTGCTGGGCATGTTTAGGGACTCCCTTGTAGCAGGATGCCACCCCGGGACATTGGGGCAGCCGTTCATTTAGCTGCCTTTGAAGAAGGACAAAGACCCCAAAGAGTGTGTGTCATACTGCCGATCTCTATGTTGAATGTAGATGCCAAATTGCCGGCCTAGGTGTTGACGTAGACTGGAGTCGGTCCTGCCAGAGTTGTTAGGGGAAGATCAGACGGGTTCATGAAATGGTAGAGGCTGTTGGCAAATGTGTGCTGGTTGCTTAATATGGTGCTTTACCCTGTGACTGGTCCGGTACCAGATTATTGCATCTGTGGATGCAGAGAAAGCATTCGACCGGGTGGAGTGAGTTACTTCTTTACAGTATTGAAGAAATTTGGGCTGGGTCTGGGATTTGTGTCCTGGGTGAGCTGCTATATGCATCGCCGTTTACGAATGTTTGTACTAATACTATGACCTTTCTGTTACATCGGGGCATGTTGTAAGGATGTCCTCTGTCTCTGTTTGTACTGGCAATTGAGCCGTTAACTATGGCAATGATGGCTTTGAAGGAATGGAATGGAATAGTTAGGGGGGTGGGGAAAGGTATGGTGTATTGTTATATGCTGACGATTGGCTGTTATACGTAAGGGATCCAGAGACATACATTAGGAACATGATGGAGATTTTTAAGCTATTTGGGGCTTTCTCTGACTATTAGCAGAATATAGGGAAAAGTACATGTCTTGTGGTCGGAGCTGCGGGAGGGGGAACTAGACCAAGCGGGTTGCTGTTTCGATTGGCAGAGACCAGCATCCCATATTTGTGGAACTGGTAGTGGGAGCTGAGCAGTTACGGAAGCTGAATTATACGAGCTTAGTGGGGAGGGTTAAGGCAGACCCCAGAGGTGAGATAACCTTTTTTGACACCATGTTGGTGATCCTGAATGTGAAGGTGAAACCCTGCCCACTGGTGGTGATCTTTGGGGTCTCCGAAGTGCTTGAACTGTCAATGGAATGGCAGATAGCAGTCATGCTATCAGCAAGGCGCTGATGTCATGGCCCTTGCTTCGTTGGTAGCCCGGAGGTGTATCTTATTGGGTTGGAGGATAGCAGCACCGCCGAAGACTTCATCCTGGCTAGGTGATGTGATGGAGTTTCTGTTCCTCGAGAAGGTCAAATAGACCTTGAGAGAGTTGATTGAGGGGTTTTATCAAAGATAGTGACATTTTGTAATGTATTTCAAAGAATTGGTCACTGCTCGAGTTTAAGGAGGGAGGGGGGCTTACTTGTTTATAGGGTGGGGTGGAGGTGTAAACCTTTGTAAAAGTGTTTGTTGATGGAATCTTGCGAAAGAATGTTTGTTATGGTTCATTTCTTTTATATTCTTTTGTTTGCAGTGTTGAAAATTATTTCTAAAAAAAACTCTTGTCTCAGAAGATGGTGGAAGCAGGATCACTGAATATTTCTCAGGTTGATAAATTCTTGTTATGGAAAGGAATCAAAGGTTATTGGGGTAGATGGGGGACATAAAGCATAGGAGCCGTCACAGAGATATAAGAGTCATAGAATCATACAGCGCAGAAAAGGACCTTCTGCCCATCGCGTCTACACTGGTCAAAAACACTACCTAACCATTCTAATCCCATTTTCCAGCACTTGGCCCATATGCCCTGGGATCGCAATTGCACATCTGAATACTTCTTAAATATTAATGAGGGTCTCTGCCTCCACCAACCTTTCAGGCAGTGAATTCCAAATTCACATCACCCTCTGGGTAAAAAGGGTTTTTGCCATAACCCCTCACAACCCTCATAGCCCCTCACAACCTTAAAGCTATGCCCCCTGGGCATTGATCCCTCCACCAAGGGGAAAAGTTTTTTCCTGTCTATTCTACCTATGCCCCTCACAATTTTATACAATCAATCACCCCCCCCCCCCCCCCCCCCCCCCCAAAGTCTCTTCTGCTCCAAGGAAAACAATGCAAGTCTATTCAATCTCTTCATAACTAACAATCTCCAGCCCAAGAAATATCCTGGTACGCTTTCCAGTGCTATCACATTCCTCCTGTAATGTAGATTCCAGAACTGCACACAATACTCTAGCTGTCACCTAACCAATGTTTTATATAGTTCCAGCATCATCTCCCTAAACACTACGCCTCGGTGAATAAAGGCAAGTATACCACATGCCTTCTTAATCACTGTATCAACCTGCTCTGCAACCTTAAGGGAAGGTGTACATGCACACCAAGATCCCTCTGATCCTCAGTGGTTCCCATGGTCCTGCCATTTATCATGTATGCCCTTGCCTTGTTTGTCCTGCCCAAGTGCATCACCTCACACTTATCCGGATTGAATTCCATTTGCCACTGGTCAGCCCAACTGACCAGCCCATCTATATCCTCCTGTAATCGAAGGCTACCCTCATCTCTATTGCCACCCCATCAATTTTCGTAACATCTGAAAACTTACTAATCAATCCTCTTACATTCATTTCTAAATCATTTATATAAACCACAAACAGCAAGGGGCCCAACACTGATCCCTGCGGATCCCACTAGACACTGGCTTCTAATCATAAAAACGTTCCGCAACCATTGCCCTCTGCTCCCTGCTATGTAGCCAATTTTGGATCCAGTTTTCAGTTGAGTCACCTACTGTTGAGTCTGCTCCATCATTCAATGGCTGATCAAGTATTATAATATTCAACTCCACCTTCCAGCCTTATCCCCTTGCTAATTAAATATCTGTCTATCTCAGCCCTTAATATACTTAAAGATCTAGCCTCTACATCCCTTTGTGGTAAAGAATTCCACAGATTCACTCCCCTCTGAGAGAAGAAATTTATCCTCATCTCTGCCTTAAATGGGTGACTCTGTGCCCTGAGATCATGTCCTCTGGTCCGAGACAGTCTCACAAGGGGAAACAACTTCTACCACGTCAAACCGCTGAGAATCCTGTAGTCTCAATAAGGTCTTCCCTCATTCTTCTGAAGACCAATGAATACAGACGGAACCGACACAACCTCTCCTCATAAGAAAATCCTTCCGGCATGCAGCACTGTTGCCATTGCATGCTCCATTGATGGAGTGGGCAGTTCAAATCCCACCCCCAACCAAATTTCGCTGAAATACAGTCCCCTCTCCCAGAAGTCTAGAATCGTGAAAGAACCTCGGTCTTGAGTCAACGATCAAAAAAAGCTATTAAACATTCCCATTAAAATGCAATGGCCATTTTAACCCCTCATAAAACTGTCAATCAATTACAGCCATTTATATTACCAATGTCAGAGGCTTTTATCCACTTTACATCTTCTAATAATCTGCTGAAGTTTTTTACTGTGTGTTTATTTGCACAAGATTAAGAGAACTGAAGTGGATAAAATATCCCGATTCTGACATTGAACCACGAATGTGCTAGTCAGAGTAGAAATTACAGGAACTATCGGTTGAATATGTGGCTGAAGAGATGGTGTCAGGGGGAGGGTTTCAGATTCCTGGGCCATTGGGACCGATTCTGGGGAGGTGAGACCTGTACAAATTGGACATTACAAAGGATCATTTCAAAGCCTCTGCTTATTGAGTCAGTTACAGGGTTATTTTGTAGATTTGTCAGACTTGCCAATAGCTCATTGGTTCTGTACAGAGTTGGTTCTGTACAGAGTTGATACTGGGCGAGGAGATATGGAGGATGTATGAGGGGCATGCGTGATGTGGGACTTGGGGATAAGCGGTTATAGGGGTGACATAGGAGAAATTGTGGGGTGGGTAGATGAACACCTGACATCATTGCAACTGGGTCTGTGATGAATGTCGGAATTGTTACATATTATATTTTATGTTTGTGACAGTAATGTTATTAAAAGCCTGGGTCAAGGTAGATATTTGTTGCAGTAATATTATTAAATAACCTGGTTAAGATATCCAGACTGTGTCTGTTAAGCTATAATTTTTAAGAAGTTGTGAAAGGTGAGGTCATGATTGATTCTTACCATTTACTTGTTTCCATATAGAGAGCTAATGGAACATTGTTAGAATTGCTGGAGATTCCCCGGAGAGTGGATCATTTGAGATGTTGTATTTAGTCCGAGCTAAGCAGGTCAAGTGACATCTTAGTTTGATACAGATGGTGTAATTAGTGGGAGGAGCCAGGTCTATGTTGGTTTGCAGTTTTCCATAGGATTTGAATTTGACAAGACAGAAGGATTTTAAGTTGAATATCAGTTTTTCCTAGGTTGCAAGGTTGAGCAAAAGTGTACTGAATCTATTCTTGAAAGGAACTCTCTTAAAAGGTCTGCACAGCTGAGCAAGTAAACCTGTCTTATTGACTTTATTTATAAATGGAATTTGATAAATGTATTGGGTTGCTTAATTGGAATTACTGGCAGGTATATATAGTAAGTTTAAGATTTTCATTGTGTTTAAGACTTGTTTAACTGATAATTGTAAAGTTGTTGTCTTTAATGATAATGTGGTAAATTCTGTGTTAAAGTTTGTTTGAACATAAAAGATACCTATTGGTCAGAATCATCACTCCTTGGCGCAGTATCCTTTCCTCAGTTTTTACAAATTAAAAAAAAATTGTGGTGTTCTTGTCCACCATACGAACAAATGTTGGGATCTGATCCGGTATCTTAATAGGCCGATGTCCCAATAACCTCCAGTGGTCATTCTGACCTGCCATCTGCTTGTCTCTGTTGCTGCCTCCCAAGGCAGCGGGCCTGACTCAATCCTGCCCATATCTCTGCCTGCCTGGAATGAAAATATCGGGGTGGAGACCTACTTAGCAGACACTGGTTTGCGGAATTGGAAACTTTTCCTGCTCCCAATATCTGTGCCCTTCACAAAATGTGACTCCAAATGTCTGTGCCAGCTGATAGAACATAGAACATTACAGCGCAGTACAGGCCCTTCGGCCCACGATGTTGCGCCGTCCTGTGAAACCCTCTAAAGTCCCTCTACACTATTCCCTTATCGTCCATATGCCTATCCAATGACCATTTGAATGCATTTAGTGTTGGCGCGTCCACTTCTGTTGCAGGCAGGGCATTCCACGCCCGTACTACTTTCTGAGTAAAGAACCTACCTCTGACATCTGTCCTATATCTATCGCCCCTCAATTTAAAGCTATGTCCTCTCGTGCTGGACATCACCATCCGAGGAAAAAGGCTCTCGATGTCCACCCTATCTAATCCTCTGATCATCTTGTATGCCTCAACTAAGTCCCCTCTTAACCTTCTTCTCTCTAACAAAAACAGCCTCAAGTCCTTCAGCCTTTCCTCATATGATCTTCCCCCCATACCAGGCAACATTCTTGTAAATCTCCTCTGTACCCTTTCCAATGCTTCCACATCCTTCCTAATATGTGGCGACCAGAACTGCACACAATACTCCAAATGCGGCCGCACCAGAGTTTTGTACAACTGCAACATGCCTCATGGCTCCAAACTCAATTCCTCTACCAATAAAAGCTAACACACCGTACGCCTTCTTAACAAACCCTCTCAACCTGGGTGCAACTTTCAGGGATATATGGACATGGACACCGAGATCTCTCTACTCGTCCACAACTACCAAGAATCTTACCATTAGCCCAGTACTCTGCCTTCCTGTTATTCCTTCCAAAATGAATCACCTCACACTTTTCTGCATTAAACTCCATTTGCCACCTGTCAGCCCATCTCTGCAGCTTATCTATGTCCCTCTGTAACTTGTAACATCCTTCTCCACTGTCCACAACTCCACCGACTTTAGTGTCATCAGCAAATTTACTCACCCATCCTTCTACGCCCTCCTTCAGGTCATTTATAAAAATGACAAACAGCAGTGGCCCCAAAACAGATCCTTGTGGCACACCACTAGTAACTGGACACCAGTCAGAGCATTTCCCATCAACCACCACTCTTTGTCTTCTATCAGCTAGCCAATTTCTGATCCAAACTGCTAAATTACTCTGAATCCCATGCCTCTGTATTTTCTGCAATAGCCTACCGTGGGGAACCTTATCAAACGCTTTACTGAAATCCATATACACCGCATCAACTGCTTTACCCTCATCCACCTGTTTGGTCACCTTCTCGAAGAACTCAATGAGGTTTGTGAGGCACGACCTACCCTTCACAAAACCATGTTGACTATCTCTAATCAATTATTCCTTTCCAGATGATTATACATCCTATCTCTTATAAACCTTTCCAAGACTTTTCCCACAACAGAAGTAAGGCTCACTGGTCTATAGTTACCGGGGTTATCTCTACTCCCCTTCTTGTACAAGTGGACAACATTTGCTATCCTCCAGTCCTCTGGCACTATTCCTGTAGACAAAGATGACTTAAAGATCAAAGCCAAAGGCTCAGCAGTCTCCTCCCTAGCTTCCCAGAGAATCCTAGGATAAATCCCATCCGGCCCAGGGGGACTTATCTACTTTCCAGAATCGCTAACACCTCCTCCTTATGAACCTCAAGCCCTCCTAGTCTAGTAGCCTGTATCTCAGTATTCTCCTCGACAACGTTGTCTTTTTCCTGTGTGAATACTAACGAAAAATACTCATTTAGCACCTATGATGGTGTGATCTTTCATTTTCTGTGCCCATGGATTCATTTAAGATAAATTTCCTCCGAGCTTCCCCCACTGCGCAACCCGTACTTTGGAAACTACATAAACAGAACTTCTTCTGAACTTCACGGTGGAATTGAGGGAGATTTGAGGACATTCACTTCTATGGCTATTCAGAACTTTGTGGCGGCTATCTTAAACACTTAAACAACAGTGAAGATGAGAACTTGCTGTTTGTATTTATTCAGGAGATATAAACAGGCCGGAGTAGCGAATGTGGGCACACACTGATTGTGTTTTCCTGTTCACCTACAGCCTTGATAGTGCATTGGAAAGTAGTGACAACTGGTGGACTCATCATTCCTTTCGAGAACTCTGATTTCTTCTGTTGCTCACTGCAAATATGCAACAATTTTTCAAAAGATTTTTCCAATAATATATATGTCATCTTGGAAACATTTTGTTGGCAGAATATCTGACACACTTTGTGGGTCCAGCTCGTCATTCCGGACGAGTCAGTATGAGTTGTCTTGGTGCCAAATGGTGGTATCTAAGTTGGTATGAACGTTGTCGGAGTTGTCATAGTTGGGCGGTGGGTCTGGGTGTGGGTTTGGTGTTTTAAATGTAGGTGATCTCCAAGGGATCACTGGAGTCGGGGTCGTAGTCGCTGTGTGTGTGGTCTGTGGTTTCGGGGCAGTAGAGAGGAGTGCTGTGGCTGTCATCAGAGTCACAGTCGCTGTCTCTGCTGTGGAAGCTTGTGGGTGTGTCGGAGCGGTAAGGTAATGGTCGAGTCCGTGGAGGTGCTAGTCTGTGAGGGGGAGGGTGGAAATGCGTCTCTTGGGGGCGTGGCGTGGAGGTCTGCTGCGTCAAGCATAACGTGATGAGAGTGGTTGGACTGTGATCCATATGCCTTTAACTGGTTGATATGGAACCACGCAGTCTTTCCGTTGGGGTATTTGATTTTTTAGACCGAGGGGCTGACTTTGTCCGCAATGGAATACGGACCTGAATACTTTGGGGACAGAAATGTGCTGGGATTGTAGACAGACAGCATCACCCGCTGTCCGACCTGAAACTCAGTCGCATGTACTGTTCGGTCAAAACAAGCCTTGCTCTGTTTCTTTTTCGTTCCCAATTTAACGGCGGCTGCTAACTGAGCCGATCTTACGTATTCTACTAATTGTTTGACCGCTGTCTCGTGTGTGAGGGCTGTCACTTCGGGGCTGGTCAAGTCGAATCCTAAAAGGAATTCAGAACCTTTCATGGGGCGTCCGGTCATGAGTGTGTGTGGGGTGAAACCTGTTGAAGCTGAAACAGTGTTTCTTAAAAACATAAGCGCGAATGGGAGTACCGAGTCCCAAGTCGTGTTATTTTGCTGGACCATCTTTCTAAGGGTTGATTTTAGAGTCCGATTCATGCACTCCACGATACCACTCGACTGAGGGTAGTACGCAATGTGGAATTTTTGTGAAATGCCGAATAAGGTTAGGACGTTCTTTGTGACCCGTCCTGTGAAATGAGATCCTTGGTCCGACTCAATACTTCTGGGAAGTCCCCATCTAGTAAAGATGTGGCGTGTCAGGATCTTTGCTGCTGTTTTAGCTGTATCAGTTCGAGACGGGAATGCCTCTACCCATTTTGTGAATGTATCAATTACTACTAAAACGTATTTATAGCCATTCCTGCATGGGGGCAATGGACCTATAAAATCGATCTGGAGGTTAGTCCAGGGGCCATTAACGGGGCGAGTGTGACTAAGCTGTGCCTTCTTTGAATACCTCTCCGGGTTATTCTGTGCACAAATTAGACAATTTGCAATGTAATGCGTTAAATCTTCTTTAAATTTGGCCACCAACAGCTGTCTCAGGTGGGCAGTGGTGGGGTCTATACCTTGGTGCCCATGACTGTCATGGAATAAGCAAATCATTTGATTCCTGTCCTTCTCAGGAACCATATAAAGGTTATCTTTAAGAACCACACCATCATGCGTGGTCAGGGCGTGTTTAAACTTGTCGTAAAGGGCCACATACTTTCCTTTCAAAATCTCCCTGATATTGTGGTCCTGTTTTTGGGCCTGTACTAAATCCTCAATGTTGGTCTGTGAGACCTGAACTGAACTCACAGGGGCACTAGCGGGGCGTGTCCAAAAATGTCCGTGCCTGGAACCTGCTTTTGCCAGTGCGTCGGCTTTCACATTTCCAGGGGGGGACGACCGATGATGACTCCTAACTTTAATGATTCCAAAAATCCTATCCTTTGCTTTCTCTAGGATATGGCAGAGCAATGGGGCTGATGGAAGGGGCTTCCCATCTGCGGAAACAAAATCTCTTGTCTTCCACAGGGGTAGAAAATCTGTCAAACTGTTGCAGACGTAAAGGCTATCGGAATAGATGTCTGCCAGGCTGGAGAAGGAATCTGGGTGCTCTACAATGTACGCTAAGGCCGCGAGCTCTGCTGTCTGCGCGCCTAAGTGTCCTGGTAATTTTAAAGCTATCTCCTCTAGTGCGCGTCCCTGCGCATCCTCTACATAGATACCGCATCCTGTGATGCGCTCACCATTTAAAACAGTGGATGAACCATCCACATAAATCCTCAGTGGTGCACACGTGTTTGTGTGCGGGGGACTTTGGGTTGAATTACCTATCTTCCTGGGGGGCGTCTTTGCAACAAAGTATTGTGAAGTGGGGATATGATCTCACATTCATGGGGTTTTCCTGGGTATTGGAGGTTATCTGCTAAAAAGGTGTGTGTCTTTGTCCGTTTCACTGTGCTGTCCCGTCCTTGCAGTAGAAGGGTCCACCTAGCTGCTCTGATTTGACTAACTGAACCGTCCTTCAGTCGTCCGTCTAATAGAAGCTGTGTGGGGGGGTGTTCGGCCAGAATCGTTATGGGGTTGAGTCCGGTAATGTACGAAAAGTACTGTACTGCCCAGAATACTGCAAGTAGGTGCCTCTTGCTGGCTGAAAATCCTTGCTCAACTGGGTCTAAAAGTCTGGAGACATAAGCCACTGGTCGTAGCTGCTCGTGCCGTTCCTGAAGGAGCACAGCCGAGAGGGTCAGATCTGTGCTTGCTACCTCAATTGCATAGGGGGAAAGCGGGTCTGGAACTTGGAGTCCAGGGGCTGCGCTAAGGGCTCTTTTTAAATCGTCCACAGCATCCGTATGCTGCGGAAGCCATTCCCAAGGGGCTCCTTTCTTTAGGAGGTCTGAAAAGGGGGCTGCCTTTGTCGCAAAACCGTCAATATGGTTCCGACAGTACTCAACCAGTCCTAAAAACGACAAGAGGGCTGAAACATTTTGGGGAAGGGGCAATTTGACGATCGAGTCAATTCTTTTGTACTCGATCTCGTGTTTGCCGTGCGTGATGATCGTACCCAAATACATCACTTTACTCTCCAATATTTAGGCCTTTCTGGGGTTCACTTTACATCCAATTGTTTGTAGAAGTTGTAGGAGTTCAGACAGAAGCGTGATGTGCTCTGCCTTGGTGTGTATGTCTGTAGTAATAGGTCGTCCACATACTGGACCAGACATTCGGGTCGGGAAAATTTTGATAATCCATTTGCCAGCTGTCGGTGGAAAATGGAGGGGGAGTTGTGGAAGGCATGTCCACGTGTACTGCTGACCTTTAAAAGTGAATGCGAATTTGTACTGGCACGCCTTCGCCAATGGGATGGACCAGAAGCCGTTGCTAATGTCCAAAACCGTAAAGTACTTGGAGTTGAGTCCCTGTTTGAGCATGGTCTCGGGACTTGTGGCTACTGTGGGGGTGACTTTATTGAGTTCCCGATAATCGATGGTCAGTCATGGCCAAATCGGTGCATTATTAGTTGAGGCTACTGATCGGAGTACGCCCTGCTCTAATAAGCTCTCTATTACTTTCGCGATTTCTCCCTCTGCTTCCTGGGGAATTCTGTATTGTCGTTGTGGTCTAGGGTCAGGTCCTGTAATTTGAACCGATGCAGTCATCCTGCCGCAGTCGTGCATGTGACTGGCAAATGCTGATCTGTTGTCTTTCAAAACTGCCCTAACCTGTTTGTCTGTGCTGAGCGTGGTCGGATCAAAGCAATAGTCTCCTACTGCGATAATCCTGTTTTCATACTCACCTACTGTGAGTGTTGCGGGGGCTCTTTCTGATCTTGCCATTCGCCAGACACACTGATTGACTGGGTCGAACGACAGACTGTGTGCATTCATAAAATCGATGCCGAGTATGTGTTCTGCTGTGTGGGGCAAATCCACTAAAACAATGGGATGTCTGGTGGTAATGGTCCCTAGCTGAATGGGTACAGGGGCTGTAATGTGTCCCTGCTGTGAGTGGCCTTTAAAGCCGCTGAGTGTGATTGTGGCTGTAGTGGGCCACGTGTCCTTTTGGTACATAGTGGAGGAATTTATGGTCGTGCGGGACCCTCCTGTGTCCCATTCTATGGGCTGTCCCGGGATCTTTGCTGTGACTACCGGTCATCCGGACCTGTCCCAAAGGGTGTCACAGACCCAAGTGGGGAGCCCGAACACCGTCAGTCGGTGCCGTTCATATCACCTTGAATGGTGCTGATGCTATGTATAGGCTTGGACCTATTGCAGTTCGGAGTGCCTGTCTGTGGGCCTCTGCGATTTATGTGGGGCATTGCACTCTCGTGCAAAGTGTCCCAGTTGTCCACAGTATAGCATTCCTGCGACTTCTGTGGGGGGCTGTTCTGTCCCTCATTTACCCAGGCGGGGTTTTGGTGTGCTCTTACTGCCTGAATGTCTACATCAGCTTGAGCCTCCTCGGGCTTTTTAAATGTTGCTTTGCCATGAACAGATTGCTCCCAAGCGCGGGACAATCTCTTAAGTACCCACTTTTCATTATGGGCCTCTTCTGTGGGGTCATAATTAGAGCAGGCTTTCTGTCCTGCCTCAGTGGCGTGGGAGATAAGGTTGCGGGTCCATTTGGCCATGTTATCTGGGGCCAAATGAGCCGTTCTAAGTCTCCCAAAACTGCAGTAAAGTGGATCCACAGCCGTCCTGCAAACGCTGTGGGGTGCTCGGTCTTTTTCTGCCTACATCGGTTCAGGCCTTCTCCTCTATTATACCCAATTGCATCTAGTATCTCTGTATGCATTTGCTCTAGGGTTCCTCCTCCAACGTTCTGTGGGTCGGAAGAGCTGCTACCACGGACGTGTCTAAACACAAACCAGTGAGCTTAACATGCTCTCTTTCGTCCATTCAGTCAATGGTCGCCTGCTGTTTTACCTTTGCAAAGAAACGGTGGGGGTCTGAAGTAGGGAGGAATGGTGTAACTTTCTTGTACGCGTCCCGTAATTGGGTCACGGTTAAGGGGGTGGTATAAGTGATCTCGGGTGTGCCGTCTACGGTTGCTTTCCTTTGGGTTCATTGGTGCTGGTGCTATCTGTTCTGTGGGGGTTTGGGGCGCTTTCCTTTTCTGCTGCGTTACTAGCGCACATGTTCCCTGAACATAGCACTGCACTGTCTCCTGCAATTCCTGCCAATCTGGGCCTTCTTCCTCTTCTAGTTGCTTCCCAAAGGTATCTTGGAAGCCATTCTGCACTGAAAGCAGAGATTGCAGTTCCGCAATCTGCTTTCTACACTTTGCATGGTCTACCGAGCTTTGTCTTTGCTCAGTGGTGGCAACATGGAGTGCTTGTAAAGCTGCCTTCAGGTCGCTGCATTGCTTCTGCAATGCCTCTACCTCCTTCTTGGTTTCCTCTCGTATCAAGACTGCGTGCTGCATATCCTGATAGGCCTTTTCATATTGTGTTTGGGAGCTGCTTAAGTGCGCCAGACAAGACTGGTGTGCCCTCTTGGCATCATCCACCTCTACATCTTTTGCTGCAAGCCTCCTTCTTAACTCTATATTCTCCCTTTCTACATCTAGTATCGCTGTATGCATACTAGGGGCAGCAGGGTAGCATGGTGGTTAGCATAAATGCTTCACAGCTCCAGGGTCCCAGGTTCGATTCCTGGCTGGGTCACTGTCTGTGTGGAGTCTGCCCGTCCTCCCCCTGTGTGCGTGGGTTTTCTCCGGGTGCTCCGGTTTCCTCCCACAGTCCAAAGATGTGCGGGTTAGGTGGATTGGCCATGCTAAATTGCCCGTAGTGTCCTAATAAAAGTTAAGGGGGGGTTGTTGGGTTACGGGTATAGGGTGGATACGTGGGTTTGATCATGGCTCGGCACAACATTGAGGGCCGAAGGGCCTGTTCTGTGCTGTACTGTTCTATGTTCTATGTTCTATCACTGACGTCAACCTTACTCATTCTATTCCTTTCCTCTAAATCTGCGCGGAGCGTCCTGACGACCTCCCCGTGCCTCACAATTGTGCCAAACAGGACACGATTGCCATCGGCTTACGTACTTTACTCGAACTCTTTTTATGTATCTCATACAGGTTCTCCCACCAAGTATGTCCTATACTCCCGGGACCTGTTTCTTCATTTGAACAGAATTCACTCCAAAGGGGCCATCCTTTCCCTTTGAGGTATTTTCTGATCTCCAGTTCCAAAACGGGACACTGTCCTACTCTGCTGCTGGTCGCTGCGACCACCAATTCCTGAAGGTGCATGAGGCATTCCATTTCCAGCATGGCCATCTCTCCTATCTCAATGCTTTCTCTTAAATTTAGAACAAGGGATGCTAAGGTGGTGTTATAAAATACGGGTACGGCTTTTGCTAATTTCCGAAGTATAAACTCCCGACATATTTTTCGCAACAAAATCTCTCGGTTTTACCTTATAACCCTGTTAGTTACGCATGCAAAAACACACTTCCGAATTATGAGGATTGATGTGAACTACTTGAACACTTGTGGTTTTTCCTTTTCCCAATTGGACTTCTAATTCAAAGGTTGTGGGTTCGTATCCCATCAGAGTCACCACTAAATGTTGCTCGTTCTGGTGAGTGTGCTTTACACTCAATTGGCTCTGTTTTATTACTCAGCTCTAGAGTCGCCAGGTATCTTTATGATACCACCATGAGGTTCAAGTTCAGATCAATGACTCAATACACCAGTTAGTAAGGTTCAATCAAACACATTTATTATTTACACAGTAAATTGATACTCACGCAACTAATACTAGCGGACTAAACTATTCCTACCACTATGAGCCAATACTTATCTTTGATAAGGGAACCCACTGGATCAGGGAACAATGGCCTCTTGTTAAGTCCTGAGACTGCAGGCTTCCCAGTTGGTACGGGCTAAGGGGTCAGGAGTGTCTATTCTCGTAGCGTGCGTTGGTTGGACACTTACTTGTCGGTGTAGCTGTTGGCCAGGCCTCTCCTTCTCACGGTCAAGTTCTTAGAGAGCTGCTGCAAGGGTGTTCTGCTGGGAGGGCCGGCTAAGAGAGCGAGCTGGACTTGGGACCTGTCTTTTATAGGTCCCAGGGACTTCGCGCCCTTTTGGGCGGACCCCGATCCTATTGTCAATCGATTGGGTCTCATCACAATCGATTGGTACGAATCCCCCAATACTGAGGCTGTCCCTCGATCGCGGTGCGGTTCTTCCTAACTGGTTTGTTTCCTTTTGTTTCAGACCCCGTTGGCGCCGGGGAGTCTGACCTGCCATAGAATGTCCCAATTGTAGCTAATCGTTGTATCCATTGTTCCCGGGGATCGCTTCATTAATATGTAAACTGCTGGTTTTGCTGCTGCCTGCTTTCTTTGCAGCCAGAGTACACATGAACTTGTCTCTTTATAATTGTCCAGTTTTCCCTGCAACCTTTGTAAATCGCCATTTTGGGTCGGGAAGTGGCCAACTTCGGTGGCTACAGGTGCAGGAAGGTGGGATTAGAAAGGGCACCTGGGTGTCCTAGCACTGGCATATAAGATAGGTCGAATGGCCTGGTTCTGTGCTGTAACTTTCCTATGCTTCTATGATTATAAGTGAAATAAAGATAGTGATCTCCTTTGACACTGTCCATATCTTGGCTGGGATTCTCCGAAATCCCGGCCAAGTGTTGACGCCGGTGAAAACACCGGAGTGGTGTACGCTAGCGTCAAAGGGCCTCCTGGCCCAGCAATTCACCACTGCTCGGGGGCCAGCACGGCACCGGAGAGCTGTGCGCTGCAAAGGCACCGAAAGGCGGCCCTGCACAGCCGGTGCGAGTGCGCGCGTTGGCGCATGCGCGCATTTGCCGTCTCGTCGCCGGCGTGGAGCAACATGTCGGGGACATTACAGTGGGCCGCGGGGAAGAAGGTAGGCCCCGTCCAGACTGGGGCTGCCAGCCGATCGGATGCCCCCGATTGCGGGCCTGGACCCCCCCCCCCCCCCCCCCCCCCCCAAATCAGGACGTCTACAGTGGCTGCGGGTCCGAGCTCCCGCCGGGTAGTACCAGGTCAGAACCACGCCGGCGGAACTCGGCCGGAGTTCAGACCGTCTCCCGTGGAGAATCGTCGTGGGGGCCGATTTCAATGGTTACTAGAGAATCGGCTTCCCAGCATGGCGGGAATTTCCCGCACTCAGGGCAATTCTCCAACCCGGCATAGGCTCGGAGAATCCCGCCCCACGTGTTTAAAAATATTGGGCGGGATTTTCCGAGCCCCCACCGGACTGGAGAATCGGTGGGGGGGCGGCGTGAATTCCGCCCGGCGCCGGCTGCCAGATTCTCTGGCGCTGGTTTTTTGGTGGGGGCGGGAATCGTGCCGTGCTGGTCGGGGGCCGTTGGCAGCGGCCCACCCCCCTGGCGATTCTCCCCGTGATCGGTTGAGTGGCTGCCCATTTTCGGCGGATCCCGCCGACGTAAAATACACCGGATCCGTACCGGTGGGACCTGCCTCTGCGGGGTCCTCGGGGAAGTGGGCGGGAGGAGGGGGGGGGAGGCATTGGGGAATCCCGCCCATTGTTCTCTGATGTGAATCCTTAGACCTTTGAATATTTTAATAATAGGGCAATAATTAAACCAAAGAAGAGGAAGCCAAAGGCAATAAAGAAGGAACAGAGGGGTGACAGCAAAATAAAAAGCACCCACATTCTTCTGGTAGTGTGGCGACTAGAGTTGTGCACAATATTGCAAATGAGGCCTAACTAAGGTCCTGTACAGCTGCAACATGACTTGCCAATTTTTATATTCAATGCCCTGACCGATGAAGGCCAGCATGCCATATGCCTTCTTGACCACCTTATCCACATGCATTGCCACTTTCAGTGATCGGTGGACATTCACCCAGATCTCCCTGCCTGTCGGTACTCGCAAGAGTTCTACCATTTATTGTATAATTCCTACAAGCATTGGACCTTCCAAAGTGCATTACCTCACACTTGTCTAGATTAAACTCCATCTGGCATTTCTCCACCCAAGGCGCCAACCAGTTTATAATCTTGCTGTATCCCCTGACAATCCTCTTCATTATCCGCAACTCCACCAATTTTTGTTTCACCTGCAAACTTACTAACCAGACCAGCTACATTTTCTTCCAAATCATTTATATACACCACGAACAACAAAGGCCCCAGAACTGATCTCTGTGGAACACTGTTAGTCACAGCCTTCCATTCAAAAAAGCAGCCTTCCACTGCTACCCTCTGTCGCTGTGCCCAAGCCAGTTCTGTATCCAACTTGCCAACTCTCCTCTGATCCCATGTGACTTCACCTTTTATATGAGTCTACCATGAGGTACCTTGTCAAAGGCTTCACTGAAGTCCATGTATACAACATCTACTGTCTATCCCTCATCTATCATCTTTGTCATCTTCTCAAAAAACTCGATCAAATTAGTGAGGCACCACCTCCCTTTCGCAACCCCGCTGTCCATCTCTAATAAGTCCATTTGTTTCCAAATGTGAGTAAATCGTACCACTAAGAATCTTTTCCAATAATTTCCCTACCACTGACGTACGGCTCACTGGCCTGTAGTTTCCTGGATTATTCCTGCTATCCTTAAACAATGGAACAACATTGGCTACTCTCCAGTCCTCTGGAACTTCACCTATAACAATGAGGATACAAAGATTACTGTCAAGGCCCCAGCAATTTCCTCACTTGCCTCCCACAGTATTCGGGGGTAGATCAAATCAGCCTCTGGGGACTTATCTACTTCAATGCTTTTTAAGATGCCCAACACCTCTTTATTAATATCAACATGACTCAGAGTATCTGAACACTCGACCCTGTACTCCTCATCCACCGAGTCCTTCTCTTTGGTGAGTACTGAGCCAAAGTATTCATTTAATATCTCTCCCATTTAGAGTCATAGATGTTTAAAGCATGGAAACAGGCCCTTCGGCCCAGCTTGATCATGCCGCCCGCGTTCTATCACTAAGCTAGTTCCACTTGCCTGCATTTGGCCATTATCCCTCTTTACCCACCCTGCCCATGTAATTATCTAACTTTTTTAAAGGAAAAAATTGTACCCGCCTCTACCACTGCCTCCAGCAGCTCGTTCCTGATGCTCACCACCCTCTGTGTGGAAAAACTTTCCCCTCTGGTCTCTTTTGTATCTCTCTTCTCCTCACCTTAAACCTATGCCCTCTAGTTCTAGACTTCTCTACCTTTGGGAAAAGATGTTGACTATCAACCATATCTATGCTCCTCATTATTTTATAGATCTGATTCCATACATAGATTCCCTCCAATATCCTTCAATGGATCAACCCTTTCTCTGGCTACACTCTTGCTCGTTACATATGTATAAAACGTCTTAGGATTTTCTTGTTTGCCAACGACATTTCAT
This sequence comes from Scyliorhinus canicula, assembly GCF_902713615.1. Classification (NCBI taxonomy): domain Eukaryota; kingdom Metazoa; phylum Chordata; class Chondrichthyes; order Carcharhiniformes; family Scyliorhinidae; genus Scyliorhinus; species Scyliorhinus canicula. The sequence goes on from NC_052150.1 coordinate 117,490,230, forward strand.
GACCCCTTTTATCCTTCCTAGCTCCTACCTTAAGTTCCTTCCTACTTGCTTTATAATCTTCAAGGGCTTCATCTGTCTTGAGCTTTTTAGACCTTACGAATACTTCCTTTTTCTTTTTAACAAGGATTAGAATACTAATCTCAGTAAAGTGACTAGGGCAACTATCATTGATTGTCATAAATACTGAAGTACGTTGTCGACTGCCATACCAGCAACATCCTTTGCCAGGCAACCTAGAGGCGAAGGCCACCACATCGGCCTTCCTCCCCTCCATCAGCTCTGGCGTTTCCGATACCCCAAAAAGTGCCAACACAGGGTCCGGCACAGCCTCTACCCCTACAATCTTTGCGAGCGTTCCAAACACCCCTCCCAGTATTCCTCCAACTTCTCACAACCCCAGAACGTATGTGTGTGGCTCACAGGTCCTCGCCCACGCTTCTCACATTGTCCGCCACCTTCTGGAAGAACCCAGTCATCCTCGCTTGAGTCATGTGCACCCTGTGTATCACCTTAAACTGTATGAAACTCATCCTAGTGCACGAGGAGGTCGAATTCACCCTGCGCAGCATCTTACTCCACACTCCCCTATCCTATTGCCCACCCCCCTAACAACTCCTTCCATTTCTTCTTGATCATCACTACTTGTGATCCCCCCTGCTCTCCCAGCCACCCGTATTACGTCCCCGATCTTACCCTCCCCTTCCTCGTGAGGAGGCATCAACCGTTCCATTAGGGCATGTTTTAGCAGCTTGGGAAACCATGTCCATACCTTCTGTGTAAAGTCCCTCACTTGCACATACCTGATTTTGCTTACCGTCGGGAGCTTTCCTCTCTCCCGCAGCTCTTCCAGACTTGCAAGCCTCTCTTCCAGATATAGATACCTTGCCCTCACAGCCCCACCTCCTGTACATGCCATCCATCTCCCCTGGCTTGAACCCATGGTTCTCACACAATGGTGTTAACACCGACATCCCCTCCATCCTAAAGTATCTCCACACCCTAACCGTGGACGGTACGACCAGGCTCTCGGTATACATCATCGGTGCCAGCGGTAACGTCACCGTCACCATGGTCCTCAGGCTGCACACCCTACAGAACTGCTCCCGCATCTTAACTCATTCTAACCCCTCTCCTTCCCACCACCACATCACTTTCTCCACATTCGCCACCCAATAATAGTGCAGCAATTTGGTAACGCCAACCCCCCTTTCTGCCTCTGCAGCAGGACCCTCTTTACCGTGGCAGGACATTCATTTTCACCATTTGGACCTCCCCACCAGTGTCAGTTATAGCTTGTCCCATCTCCTAAAGTCCTCCTTTGCCTCCTCTACCAACTTTGTCAAGTTCCATTTGTGCATCGTTGCCCACTCCCCTGTCACCTGGACCCCCAGATACCTAAACCTATCCTGGCTTCCCGAAATGCCAACACCCCTAAATTGGCTCCCCAATCCACCTCACTCACCAGAAACACCTCGAATTTTCCCACATTCAACTTATAGCCCAAGAAGGCCCCCAAACCCCTCTAATAAGCCCATAATTCTCCCCATACTCTCTAACGGGTGCCACACGAACAGCAGCAGGTTGTCTGCATACAGCGACACCCGATGTTCCCTAATGTCCCTTGTAATGCCCTGCCACTCTGCTGGCCCCTAAGGGCCATTGCCACGGGCGAACAGTAGCAGTGACCAGCGGCACCCCTGCCTCATTCCCCTGTGCAACCCAAAGCTCCGTGAACTCATCTTATTTGTCCATACACTCGCCACCGGGGCCACGTACAGCAGACGCACCTATGCCATAAACTTTGGCCCAAACCCAAACCTTCCCAGAACTTCAAAGGTACTACTTCTCCACCCGGTCAAAAACCTTCTTCACGCCCATAGATACCATTACCCCTAGTACCCGTCCCCTCAATGGGGTCATGATCACATTTAGTAACCACCTAATATTACTGGAAAGTTGCCCACCCTTCACGAGTCCTGTTTGGTCAAACACTCCAGAATGCATCCTTCCCTCCACTAACTTAGGCAACACTTTCACATCTATATTCAACAGTGGTATGGGCCTGTATGACCCACGCTCAAGTGGGTCCTTCCCTTTCTTCAGAATAAGTATGATCTTCTCCAGCGCCTCGCTAAACGTCCCCAATAAATATGGTGCGATCTCCGTCGCAAATTCCTTTTAGAACTCCGCTGGATAACCGTCTGTCTGGCCCCAGGGCCTTCCCTAAATTCATCCCTTTTATGCTATCCATCCCTCTTTCAACCCTAATGGCTCCTCCAGCGCCTGTGTCCTTTCCTCATCCAGCTGTGGGAATTCCAGCCCATCCAGATCCCCCTCCTCACTCCCCGACCGGCCCTATACAGTTTCTCTTGGTACTCCCTCAACGCCTCATTTATCTTCCCCGGCTCCGACAATGTATCCCCATTCCCTGTCTGTACTCGCAGGATTTCTCTGGACGCAGCCTGCCTCCATGGCTGATGGGTGCCTTCTCTCCATATTCATACTGTCCCCACCTTTGCCTTCCGTAGCTGCCCAACAGCCTTTCCCGTCATCAGCCTGTCGAGCTACCCCTGTAACATCTTTCTCTTCTCCAATCTCTCCACCCTTGAATATTCCCTGTCAACCTCAATTTATCTCGTGCAATAATCGTCCGTACTCTGCTCTCCTCCTATCTTGATGAGCCTTGAATGAGATAATCCCCCCCCCCCCGGAACCACTGCCTGCAATGCCTCGCAGAATGTGGCCGCCGACACCTCAGCTCCACGTAGTCCTAAATAACCGACCGCTCTTATCGCAGAACCCCCTGTCTGCTAAAAGCCCCGAGTCTAGTCTCCATTCCGGCCTCTTTTCCTGCCAAATCGAACCTCCAGCCAGTGCAGTGTATGGTCAAAAATCACGATTCCTGCGTACTCTGCCCCCACCACTACCAGCAACACCTCTCGGCTCACCAGAAAAAAATGTTTAAAAAATTCTGGAGTATACTTTGTACATGTGCACGAAGAAGGAGTACTCCCTTTCCTCCTGGTTCTTAAACCTCCATGGGCCCACCATACCCAGCCTTTCCATAAACCCTCCCAGCTCCTGCACCATCCTCAGCATTCCCATTGACTTGGTGACCGTCCTGTCCATCCTCAGCTCTAGCATGCAGTTAAAGTCCCCCACCTCACGTTTCTTCACCAGCGTGGCGTCTCCTCCACCCGCCCCCCCCCCCCCCACTCTTTTCCTCCTTGGTCTGTGCAAACAACTCCCTGTGGACCTCCCCCACCCAAACAAAGACACACACCCAAAGCCACACATGAACACCACCACGGGCGGCGGGAGGGGGTGGGGCAGTTGCCCCGTACAAACTTATTGCCCCTTAACAAACAACCCCACCAAGAAGAACTCCCCACCCTCTGGCCCCCCCACACTATCCGCATCTTCTGAACTCCGTTGTGCCAACTCCTCGTGCCTCGACTCTCCATCAAGCCTTTCAAGGGTTCTGCCGTTCCTTCGATGGCCTTTGATCTTCTTGCATATCCTTTCATTGCTGGCGGAACTCCCCTCTGATGAATGCCATCAACTGCTCCAACTGGGGTTTTCCAGCATATGATGACCCTTCCCCCCTCCCCCACCTTTCCAATTGTTGCTGCGCCACAGGTCTCTTCCAGTTTTTTGGCCAGCTCTTTAACCTTCTGCCGGGTCTGAAAACCAGCAGTCATACCACTCCCTGAGGGATCTTCTCCTCCACACGCTTTCCCATCAGAATTCCTCCGTTTTTGGGTTAAAAGCTCCAATCAATGTTTTCGAGCTGGAGCTGCCCTGTGTCTGACCACTCACTCCATGGTCTCCACTGGAAATTCAATGTGGTTGCTTCTTAACTGCCCTCTATAGTGGCCTTGCAAGCCACTAGGTTCAAGGGCAATTAGAAATGGGCAGCAAATGCTGGCCTACCTTGTGATACCCACATAGAATCATAGAAAATTTACATCACTGAAAGAGGCCATTTGGCCCATCATGTTTACACTGGCAAAAAAATGGAAAAAGGAAGCTAAATATAATTTTAATCCCGCTATCCAGCACCTGGTCCATAGTTTTGCAGGTTACAACACTTCAGGTGCAGATCCAGGTACCATATGTTCAGCATTTCTGCCTCGACCACCAGTTCAGGCAGTGAATTTCAGACATCCTCCCACCCTCTGGATGAAAAAGGTTTTTTTTTTCATTTCACCTCTCATCCTTCCATCGATCACCTTGAATCTATGCATCCTGGTGATAGACCACTCAGCTAGGCAAAACCAATCTTTGCCTCTCATAATTTTGTACAGCTTAATTAGGCTACCCCTCATCCCCCTCTTTTCGAAAGAAAACAACCCTAGCCTATCCAATCTCTCCTCATAGCTGCAACTTTCAAACCCTGGCAACATTCTTGTAAAACTCCTCTGTATTCTCTTCAGAGCAGTTATGTCCTTCCTGTAATGTTCTGACCAGAAGTGTATGCAGAATTCCAGCTGTGGCCTAACCAGTATTATGTAAGCCTACTTGTGACAATAATAAAGATTATTATTATTATATAGTTCCAGTATTATATCCCTGGTTTTGTATTCAATACCTCTTCCAATAAAGAAAAGCATTCCATATGCTTTCTTGATCACCTTGTCCACCTGTCCTCCCGCGTTCAAGGACCTGTGAACATACTTCAAGGCCATTCACCTCCTCACTCTTTCCCAATACCCTCCCATTTATTGTGTATTCACTTTCTTTGTTTGCCCGACTCAAGGCATTAGTTCACACTTTTCCAGATCGTATTCCATTTTCCACTTTTCCGCCCACTCAACCAAACGACTGATATCATTTTGGAGACAACAGCAGTCCTCTTCACTATCAACTACACGGATATTTCTGTGCCATCTGAAAATTGTCCTTTATCATGCCTCCCTTAAGTCCAGATCATCAATATATACAGCAAACAGCAGAGGCCCTAATACTGACCCCTGTTGAACTCCAGTGGAAACCGCTTTTCATTTTCAAGAGCATCCATGTAACATAGGAAATAGAAGTGGATGTACTCCTGGATCAAAATGTCATTTTCTTCACCTTTTATTTTTGATTTTGGCCCTAGTTGTGAAATAATATTTCCACTAGGACAGCACGGTGGTGCAGTGGTTAGCATTGCTGCCTCACGGCGCTGAGGTCACAGGTTTGATCCCGACTCTGGGCCACTGTCCGTGTGGAGTTTGCAATTCTCCCAGTGTTCGTGTGGGTTTTGCCCCCACAACCCAAAGATGTGCAGGGTAGGTGGACTGGCCACGCTAAATTGCCCCTTAATTGGAAAAAATGAATTGGGTACTCTAAATTTATAAAAATAAATAAATAATATTTCTACTGAATGATCTATTTGTGATTTATGACCATTATTTAAAACAGCGTACAAGGAGAAAAGTTCCATTTGCAATCTTTTCCCCTGCCAAAACCGTAAGCAGCTTGTGACACAGTTGGTAAAACTCTGCTAGATATGTTGCTTTTAAATGATAGTTTGAAAATGGTGTATTTTTAAAAAACACAATTGCAGCTATCTTCCAAGATTGTCAGCTATGTTAGTTTTCCTTCTCTGTCATTGTTCTGTTATATTCTTTGCCACTGTCACATTGTGCAATTTGGATTCAAGTCCTGTAAAATGTAGGTTGTGACAAGTGTTCTGTGTGTTGCAATTATATGGATGGAAGGGATGATGATTAAAGCTTTCAGCACACTACAAAGGTTTTACCTTGGGCAACTTAAAATCAAGGTCAGAAGATATAGTGTTTTTCAGATCCCAGAAATAATATTGAAGTAACATTGTTTTCTTGTATCTCTTTCTTTGCCTGGTATCTTTAGAAAGCTAGATGGTTCAGTTGTGCTATGCAGTGATTGTACCATTTTTTGAGCAGATGTTGATGTTTCCATTGCCTTTAGATGGATATAACTCCTGAATCTCCTCAGTATAAGGCTCTCATTTTTGCAGAGCTCTTTTTTCCATTAATTTCTAATTGTCATCAAAAGTTTAAACAGAATAAATGAACTTAGCTTCCCTTTCGCTTCTGTCTTGACTTTCCTTACTGCAGTTCCCTTTCCCTCTTGAAATCTCAGCCCACATGGTAAGATGTGTTCGGAAAACAAAGGTAGTTTTAAGGGATTCATATTAGTATTGGATAAATTAGAAATAAGGTATAGTTTTAGGTGTTTAATGTAATGTTTCTGCGTCTGGAAGGGTAAAGCCTATTGTTAGATCCATGCTGGCCAAAGGTATTTGTACGTGTGGGGTTGTTTAAGTTTCAGCTGGATTTCTATTGTATTTACAGAGGGATATAGTATGAAAAGTAAATAAAATGCATGTAGCCATCTCTTAGCAACTGAAGGTCCTTGTAAGGTAAAATGTTTTTAAGTTTTACTTTAGTGCTGCCTCACAGCGCCAGGGACATGTGTTCGATTCCAACCTTGGGGTGTCTGTGTGGGGTTTGCACATTCTCCCTGTGTCTGTGTGGGTTTCCTCCTGGTGCTCCGGTTTTCTCCCACAGTCCAAAGGTGTACAGGTTAAGTGAATTAAGGCCATGATAAATTGCCCTATAATAATAATTAATTGCTTATCGTCACAAGTAGGCTTCAATGAAGTTACTGTGAAAAGCCCTTAGTCGCAACATTCCGGCGCCTGTTCGGGGAGGCTGGTATGGGAATTGAACCCGCGCTGCTGGCATTGTTCTGCATTACAAGCCAGCTGTTTAGCTCACTGTGCTAAACCAGCCCCTTGGGGTGGGGTTGCAGGAATAGGATGGGGGAATTCGTCTTAGACAGTGTGGTCGTTCAAAGGGTTGGTGCAGACTCGATCGGCCAAATGGGCTTCTTCTGCACTGTCGGGATTCTATGATTTAGGTAATTTGAGAGCAGTTGGGGATAAGGGCCGGGATTCTCCCCTACCCAGCGGGGTGGGGGGGATCCTGGCGTGTTGGAGTGCCGTGAACCACTCCGGTGTCGGGCCGCCCCAAAGCTGCGGAAGTCTCCGCACCTTTAGGGGCCAAGCCCTCACATTGAGGGGCTAGGCCCGCGCTGGAGTGGTTCCATCTCCGCCGGCTGGCGTGAACGGCCTTTGGCACCACGCCAGCCAGGGCCGAAAGGACTTCGCCGGCCGGCTTAAGTCCGCGCATGCGCCGGAGCATCAGCGGATGCTGACGTCATCTCTGTGCATGCGCAGGGGAGGGGGTCTCTTCCGCCTCCGCCATGGTGAAGTCCATGGCGAAGGCGGAAGAAAAAGAGTCCACCCGCCGATCAGTGGGCCCCGATCGCGGGCCAGGCCACCGCCCCCGGTGTCTGATCGCCCCGCACCCCCCCCAGGACCCCGTCGCCCGCCCGCGCTGCCTGCTCCCGCCGGTAAGGTAGGTGGTTTAATCCACGCTGGCGGGAGAGACTTGTCAGCGGCAGGACTTCGGCCCATCGAGGGCTGGAGAATCGCCGCGGGGGGCCCGCTGACCGGCGCAGTGCGATTGACGCCGGCCCCGGGCGATTCTCCGACCCGCCGGGGGGTCGAAGAATCCCGCCCCAGATCTCTGGGAATGATCTCTACTAGAAGGAAGACTGGACAAGCTGGGAGCCATGAAAAGGCAGGCTTCCTAAAGTACCAGTTACAGTCACGATAACGAGGGAATCGGGACGGAAAGAATGTCTAAATGTAAAGATGTAAAGTGAACAGAGACCAAGTTATTGTTAAAAAGAATTCAAGGAAGAGTAAACAAAGTGAATTCCGAGTTAGAGACAATTTCAATACTTATTAGCTGGGTAAAAATGAACTGATTTTTGGCATTAATATCTCTGATTACTGAATTGTCTTTTGTGCTTAAAATTGAGCCCCTTGATGTGTGTGCAACATATTAATGAGGTCATCACATGTGTTGTATATGTATATGAGGTATATACTATTCAGTCTCCTGTGCCAAATTCAATAATGAGTTGATCAAAGCGAGTTCAAGGTTCAAGCAGTAAAATTTATTTCAGACTTTTTAGACTTTCTTTACATTAATTTGTGAAAGCTTAGGACAACCATGTTCGATGAATAATCTACTATAAATATTGCTAATTCATGAAAAAATATAGAAAATAATCTGGTAAATTAGGCTACTGCACCACTTCACTGTTGGCCTCACCAAAGCGGACAAAAACTGTTCTCTTCTCAGCCCTCCTTTGTGGTCAATGGTGATTGTTAATGACGGCATTATTTGTGCACAGCTGCTTAGACTGAAAAATTATGGTTTGGGTGACTTGATATTGTTGTAATTTATTGCCAAGACTTGACTCTCACCCTGGGAGGCCAACTGTAGGACCATTAAAACAGTAAACCGCAATCCAGCTGTCTATAATTTATCTTAATATCCTATAGTAGTTTCTCCAAATGTCCCATTTTTAGCAGTTCTTTCTTGCAAGCTTTGCCATCCATAATCCTGTTAGTGACTAAAGACAATTACTTTCAGTGCCCCCACCCCCCACCATTTCTATATACAAGGAAGGTAAAAGCATTGTGATGGTCTTTCCACTGGGAACTGCCCTGTTTTTGATTATGAATAACTTGGAGGAGCATAAAGAGCAAGTATGTTTCCTGAGGCAATACGGCCAGAGACTGATCTGATCTCGATACAATCCCAGACTCAAGTGTCCAAAGAACAGGTGTTTTTGGAAGCAGTATCAGTGGAGCTGTGAATGCAGATTGCCTGCAGCAAGGAATCACTTAGTCATCACAGGTTTTCCATGAACTAGCCCACATTTTGCAGTGCTTTGTTACTGGCAGTGAAGGTGACCGTGACCCTGAAATTTTATGACTCTGGTTTCTTTCAGTGAAGAATTGTGATCTCAGCTAACTAGCTGTGAGTACTTCACAGATACTCTCTTTTTCAGGGCATTTGAGCTGTGAGGAGGATGCAGAGATGCTTTAGTATGATTTGGGCAAGTTGAGTGAGTGGACAAATGCATGGCAGTTGCAGTATAATATGGATAAATGTGATAATATGGCAGCAAAAACAGGAAGTTGGATTATTATCTGAATGGCTATAGATTGCGAGGGGAATGTACGACGAGACCTGGGTGTCCTCATGCACCAGTCACTGAAAGTAAGCATGCAGTGCAGCAGGTGGTAAAGAAGACAAATGGTATCTGACCTTCATTGTGAGACGATTAGAGTACAGGAGCAGGGATGTCTTGCTGCAATTATGCACCTTGGTGTGAATACACCTGGAATATCGTGTGCAGTTTTAATCTCTTTATCTGGGGAAGGATGCTCTTGCTATAGAGGAAGTGCAGCGAAGGTTTATCAGACTGATTCCTGGGATGGCAGGACTGTCGCACGCAGAGTTGGTTAGGATTATGTATATTTTTCCCAATAAAGGGGCAAACTTGTGTGGCCAATCCACCTACCCTGCACATCTTTGGGTTGTGGGGTGAGACCCATGGGGAGAATGTGCAAACTCCACACTGACAGTGACCCGGGGCCGGAATCGAACCCGCGTCTTCAGTGCCGCAAGACAGCAGTGCTAAACACTGTGCCACGGTGCAGCCCTGGTTAGGATTATATATGCTGGAATTTAGAAGGATGAGGGGGAATCTCATAGAAACCTATAGAAAAAGTTGTTATTTTTTAGAATGTTTATTGAAGTTTTACATAATTAAATAACAAAATACCAATGAGAATGTAAGAGTACAAGATGTTACAAGAAAATACAAAGCAAAACAGAGTCATAGAGGTTTACAGCATGAAAACAGGCCCTTTGTCCCAAGTTGTCCATGCCACCCAGTTTTCACCACTAATTGCCCACATTTGGCCCATGTCCTTCTATACCCATATTTCCCATATAACTGTCTAAATGCTTTTTAAAAGACAAAATTGTACCTGGCTCTACTACTGCCTGTAGCAGCTCATTCCAGACACTCACCACCTTCTGTGTGAAAAAAATTGACCCTCTGGATCCCATTGTGTCTCTCCCCTCTCGCATTAAACCTATGCCCTCACCACAATCCCCACCCCAGCAGGATCCGTCCTCCCACTGGATCCACTCAAGGGTGACGAAGACTAGGACAACACGCTCCCAGAGTTGAAGGTGACCATGTCAGCGCCTACATCACCACTAGGATTGAGACGATCGTGGCGGAGGGTCAAAGCCCCCGACAGACTTAATTTGTAATGTTTCCGTCACCCCCGCCAGACTCTTTATTAACAAAGGGTGAATGTGGTAAACACCACTAGTGATATATTGTATGTATTACGGCACTGCCCGTATATTACAGGTATGACGGTAAATCCCTGCCTGCTGGCTCCGCCCAGCAGGTGGCGTATAAAAGTGTATGCTCTCCTGCGCTGCTTCCATTCTGGTTCTAGCGACAGGTGGCACAACATCTTGTGCAATAAAGCCTCGATTGTTTCACCATTCTCATCGCGTGGCAATTGAAGGTACATCAGGGGTACAAAATAAAATAATTGCATTTGGACAGAACTCTTTATGGCTACTGGATGTCTCAAAACACTTTACAGCCAGTGAAGTAATTTTGAAGTATTGTCGTTGTAGTAATGTAGGAAGCCATTGACTGTCCCTTTCACAATAGTTGTTGATTCATCATTGATCTCGCAATGTCATAGATGGATCTTGTGTTCCAGCACATTACATGTAATGTTACATTGCTATGAACAGGAAACTGAAAATTCCAGATAACGTGAGCATTCCAGAAAATCATGGCTCCTTAATTTTACAGTGCCAGGTTGCAATGTAATTAACATTTGTTAACCTTTCCCAAAAAGGTAATTGCCAAATATCTATCTGATCTTCAGGTGAAAAATGTCTTTTGGCTTAAGATAGCCGAGGAATGAACAGAACTGTACAAATTTTAGGAGCCATCAAAGGGGCTTAAAACATCTGTATGAAATATGGTTTCCTGTTTTTATTTTCTTTTAATATCAGATTATGGTACTTTGGGTACGTTGTATTAATATTTCCGAATCATCTGAGTTTGCATTAGTTTCTGACCTCATTTTGGTTGCTCTAATGCTAAGTTAAAACTCTGGGTAGCCCAAAGTCATTAACCTTTTCATTCAGCAAAGCATTGTGCCCAGAGCAAGTTGATTAGTGAAGTTGGCGAGAACTGCATTTACAATGAGTTGCTGGGTGATAGGTGACCAGGTTCACAAAGCTTTTCAGGCTCATGTTTACATAGCCTTCAATCTCTTTCACTTGGAGACCTAGCATTTGCAGCATAGATCTGGCAATTCTGTTGAAATGTAAGCTACCCTGTAGCAGACATTACTAATGCAATTCCATAATGGTAAAAGAGATTTTTTCCTTTACTTACCATAATTTTATTTATAATTCAGGGAGTACAATCTATTTATTGTTTGTGCAATGTTAGGCTGATAAAAATAGGGAACTGAGAAACCCAAGTAACTTGAGCATTCCAGAAAATTGTGGCCCCTTTATTTTTCAGTGAATTTATCATTGGCTGGGATCTTCTGCTCCAATTGCCATCGGTAATTAGCCAAGAACATCATTTGAATTAATCAGCATAACATTACCAGGCCTCTATTTCTGAATCAACCCCTCCCCCCCGCCCCTGCCCCACCCCCCGCCCCAGAGTGATGGCAGGAATGCATAAAACCTGGCTGGTCTCCCAGGGCGTATACCTGGCAAGCAGATCTCCCAGGGGGGCTCAAGTGAGTGCATTACTCAGTGGGGAGAGGATCTTGTCCAGGCACTGCCTCCTGGACTAGGTTTCTGGCAGGGCAGGTAAATCGGAGGCCACTGCATAATACATCATGGAACCTGCCCTTTGCTGTTTCTTTGCTAAGTGTGGGACTATACATAAGAGAAAGCCACTGCTGCGCTTGACGGCTTCAACGCTACATTTTCTATCTACTATTGGCCTTTCCTGATTTCCAGTTAAATTCAGCCCCTTATCTTTTTCAAACAAGAGTATTAATTCTGCAGTTTGAATAAATTAAAAATAGAACTTGTATTGCTTAAAAAAAACCTTGCTGTCAAAAGCTAACTGGTTTTCTATTACCTTCTAGTGCAAGGATGGAACAGTGGTTAGCACTGCTGCCTTACAGCTCCGGGGACCCCGGTTCAATTCCAGCCTCGGGTGACTGTGTGCGGAGTCTGCACGTTCTCCCCGTGTCTGCGTGGGGTTTCTCCGGGTGCTCCGGTTTCCTCCCACAATCCAAAGATGTGCAGGTTAGGTGGATTGGCCATGCTGAATTGTCCCTCAGTAGTGTGTTATGGGAGAGGTGTTTTCAGAACCCCAAAATGTATCAATGGAGTTCAACCAACCTCCCCCTTTAATGGATTGTCAGCTTTTGAAGCACACGGCTTGGCCTCCAAGTGTGGTGTTACAATTATGGACATGTGGTTTTTAAAACAAAACCATGTTTATTCCATGAACTCAAATTAACCTTTTAAATAAACATTGGATCTCTTAACACCCCTTACTACAAAGATAACCCCAAAAGACTACAACACTAAATAATCCTTCAAACTGTTCTTTTAAACATCCAAAGACTTCACCTTCAAAAACAGACATGAGGTTACATTCAATATATTTATAGTCTTTGGATTTGCAGACATCTACAGATCAGCTCCGTGTTTTCTTCCTGCAGCTCTCAGCAAAACACACAGACACTCCCAGCTTTCTCCTCAAACTGGCTTTCTCCTTTCAAGCAACTCACAGCAAACTAGCCAGGCACTTTTTTTTAGCTGCTCTCTAAAACTGGCTTTCTCCTTTCAAGCAGCTCACAGCAAACCAGCCAGGCACTTTTCAGCTGCTCTCTCGAACTGAAACTAAAAACTTCAAAATGGCTGAGCTGAAGCCCGGCTCCACCCACACTCTGACATCACTACATTTCTTAAAGGTACATTGCTTAAACATCCAATTCTTAAAGGCACTCTCACATGACAAGTGTTACTGGGTTACGGGGGTAGAGTAGAGTCGCGAGCTTAAGTAAGGTGGTCTTTCCAAAGGCCAGAGCAGACTCGATGGGCCGAATGCCCTTCTCCTGCACTCTGATTCTGTTCTATTATTAAGCCTATTTTTACTAGTCAGGGCATAGGGATTCATCGCATGAAGTTTAAGATTGACTTTATCTCGTAGATAGGGCCCAACGCATTGGCTAACTGTACAAACTGGACACCGAAGTAGGACACACCAAAGCTATTCTGCAAGATAATGGGTGCCCCAATCAGATCATTGCTCACTTTGTAGCGTGAAAACTCTCAAATCGGTCTAAGGCCACCATTTTTAGACCTGAAAAGTGTCCAATCTACCACAAATTACCCTGACAGGAGAATTCTGAGCAAAAGCTGAAACTAGCTATTTCATATTGCAACTATATGCTGGCAACACAAGTGCTATTCTCCAATAACCAGATGCTGCCTAGCGCAAAAATGAGTGATGTGATTTATGGGTTTCGGTGCCAGTGCGATGCCAGGTACATCGGTATTATGCACAGCACAGTGGTTAGCACTGTTGCTTCAAAACACCTGGGTCCGAGGTTCAATTCCCGGCTTGGGTCACTGTCTATGTGGAGTCTGCACGTTCTCCGTGTGTTCCGGTTTCCTCCCAGAAGTCCCGAAAGACGTGCTGTTAGGTGAATTGGACATTCTGAATTCTCCCGTTGTGTAACTGAACAGGCGCCGAATGTGGCGCTGAGGGGCTTTTCACAGTAACTTCATTGCAGCGTTAATGTAAGCCTACTTGTGATAATAAAGATTATTATTATTATTATTATTAAACAATACGTCCCTTCTGCTGTTTGTAGCAGGCAGAGCACTGAGCATACTAAACAAGCCATGCTTGTAAAACTTGGTAAGAAATCTTACAACACCAGGTTAAAGTCCAACCGGTTTGTTTCGAATCACTAGCTTTCGGAGCACAGCTCCTTCCTCGGGTGAATGAAGAGGTGGGTTCCAGAAACATACATATAGACAAAGTCAATGATGCAAGACGATACTTTGAATGATAGTCTTTGCAGGTAATTAAGTCTTTACAGATCCAGATGGAGCAACTGGAGAGAGGGATAATCACAGATTAAAGAGGTGTAAATTGTCTCAAGCCAAGGCAGTTGGTAGGATTTTGCAAGCCCAGACCAGATGGTGTGGGGTGAATGTAATGCGACATGAATCTAAGGTCCCGGTTGAGGCCGCACTCATGTGTGCGGAACTTGGCTAGAAGTTTCTGCTCGACGATTGTGTGTTGTCGTGCGTCCTGAAGGCTGCCTTGGAGAACGCTTACCTGAAGATCAGAGGTTGAAGGCCCTTGACTGCTGAAGTGTTCTCTGACTGGAAGGGAACATTCCTGCCTGGCGATTTTTCCAGGAGGAAGATCGTGCATATAGACACTGACATTATCCAAGCAAAAAAGAATGTCCACACATTTTTGAATTAATCAAAAGCTGATTAGTTTCCTGATCAGTTGACTTGCCCCCTTTTTCATGTAATGTAAATTGTTGTTGCTTTAAAATTTGACATTCTTGTGTCTGTCCTGATAATTGCAAGGCAAAAAGCTTCAGCAGCATGCCTTTTTTTTCAACAATTATTAAAACATATATTTTATATTGTGAAATTATTTCACAGCATTTTAAACATAGAAAGAGGGCAATCATTCAGCCCCATAAGCCTTCAGTGAGACAATAGCTGATGTGAGGTTTAACTCTATCCATCTGCCATACCGCCCTGTCCTTTATATCATAGTCTAACAAATACCTATCTATCCCTATTTAAAATCACCAATTGACCTAACTTGTATTGATGTGTGTGAGACTGTATTATCTTTAGCAGCACGGTAGCATGGTGGTTAGCATAAATGTTTCACAGCTCCAGGGTCCCAGGTTCGATTCCCGGCTGGGTCACTGTCTGTGCGGAGTCTGCACATCCTCCCCGTGTGTGCGTGGGTTTCCTCCGGGTGCTCCGGTTTCCTTCCACAGTCCAAAGATGTGCGGGTTAGGTGGATTGGCCAGGCTACATTGCCCTTAGTGTCCTAAAAAATAAGGTTAATGGAGGTCGTTGGGTTACTGGGATAGGTATACGTGGGCTTGAGTAGGGTGATCATTGCTCGGCACAACATCGAGGGCCGAAGGGCCTGTTCTGTGCTGTACTGTTCTAAAAAAAAATCTTCTGCCAATCTGTGCATGAAGAAGTGTTTTCTAACTTTTCCCCAGAATGGTCTGATTATATTCCTTTTTCTTGGACTCCCCAAATAGCGGAACATGTTTTTCTTCATCTACCACATTCCTGCACTGTTCCCATATTATTTTTGGATAGAAAGTGTTGGTAATGATTTTGCAATTTACACCTCTTCTAGGCACATTTAGTTTCTCTACTTGTCTTATTACCATGCTCTTTAGCCATGTACTTTCATCCGCTTGGTCAGATAAATCACTGTTTTCTTCCACAATACCTCAGACCTTCCCCTTTATTCTTCCCTCTCCCTCTCTGCTGCACATCATTTTCCTCATGTACACCCCTGACCCTGACTCTAGCTTGAAAGCTGTTAAACCTGTAAAGTTTTCCAGTTCTAGCAATTGGTCACAGACCTGAAAAGTTAACTTTGTTTTTCTCAAGTATTTTGAGTACTTTTTATTTATATTTCACATTTCCAACATGTGCAGTATTTTACCTTTAGTCCCCCAGATATCTACCTGCTACACCCACTTTTATCATATTGCACTTCCAACAACATTGTGGGCAAAAGTTTTTAAGACTTAAATATGCACAAACTAATGGGTTTTACCATGAGATGCCCCACTCCAGAAACATCTGGTGCATCGTTGATATCAAGAGCAATAAACACAGAATTAAACAGATTGTCAAGAAACAATTTTACCAGGCTTGATAATATGTATCTCTGGCCCCAGACTACGACGCATTGGATCTTGTTAATAAAATTAGCATCATCAGAACTGGTTTCAATATTAGCTGTCCAAATGGCAATCAATGATTTTATACATGATGCTCGGGAACATACAAAAATATTTGTGAGAAATGTGGGTGATTGTAGATCCTGCTTGCCTTGCAGGATAGTTGAA
The DNA here is from genome assembly GCF_902713615.1 of Scyliorhinus canicula. Taxonomy (NCBI): domain Eukaryota; kingdom Metazoa; phylum Chordata; class Chondrichthyes; order Carcharhiniformes; family Scyliorhinidae; genus Scyliorhinus; species Scyliorhinus canicula. The sequence goes on from NC_052150.1 coordinate 117,506,290, forward strand.
CTACTGAAGCGAATTAAGGTGGTGTAAGTTCTGAAAATCTGGAGATGTTGCTCAATTTTACTAGCTCGTGAAGAATTAAATATTCTGAGTTCTTCAGTAAAATTATGGACAGGATGAGTTTCCTCCTCTGCTGTATCTCACTTCAGACCTCATCACTGTGCCAAATAAAACCAAATCAGATTCCATATTTACAGTATATTGCCCACCTTGAAACCAAGTGTCCGTTCTCGTGAACTAAAACCCAGATCTAAATTCTGTACCCACTTTAAGCTTTATGTTCTGGAGTTGTCAGTGGTCACTTGCCACTTTCGTTCTTGTAGTTTATGATGAACCTTCACCTTCTGCTATACGTTGTCAATTGCAGACTTTGTTGCACCTGTACACAACAGGAGAAATTTACCAGATGATCTGGAATGTTCAAAAAGACCTGATTCCGATTTTTTTTTTCCACCCTCTTTCTTCTAGAGGATGAAGATGACGAGATTCCCGAATTGAATCTAGGAACTGAATCTGAGCTGGAAAACCAAGATCAGAAAGATGAAACTAAAGAAGGTAGACCATTATCATTCATTCAGTTTTACTGTAATACAATTAAACCTAATGTGGATTGTGTTCTGTATGCTGAAGCATGTTCAATGTTGAATTTATTGTACAACAGAAAGTTTCAGCCAAAAGTTCAGGAATTAATTTGGGGTTAGACTGCCAATGATGGGTTCACCATTGTGTATTGCAGTTTCTCTTTAATGTTTTTTGACCTCGTATAGCTTTTTCAAGTCCGAGCTTGCCAGGCAGTTACCACTGAAATTACGTAAACTCCTTCATCTCGAGAATTTCATTGATTTATGACATTAGTGTTGTTGAATGAGTAATGTTAGCAGCAACATTGACAGTTTTATATGCTTGAAATATGCACTGGAGAAAATTGTGTTTTAAACTTGCCACCTTTTAAGTTTGGGTGCTAGTTTTGACCCGTTATGTGCTTAAAGTTTCAGTAAATTTGTTAACAGGAAGAATTAGATTCCCCATACCAGCCTTTTGATCTTCCTCCGAACTCCAGTACTGTGCCAAATCATCATGATTGCATTTCTCTTTAATAATGTATATTCCTCTCAGTAGATAAGACAAAGTTCTTCATAAATTGTAACTGTATTCCAAATTCAAAATAATCTAATTCAGGGACGTAGGGGTCATTTATAGCTCGCAGTAACTTCACTGAAGCCTGCTTGTGACAATAAGTGATTATTATTATCTCTGCTTACCCTGAGAAGGTGGTGGTGGTTAGCCACCTTCTTAAATTTTGTTACAACAGCCAGCCTACTTCTGAGGCAAGTTAAAGAGTGTAGGTTAGGTATTGCCGAGGGGCTGCACAACTAAGGCCAGTAGATTTCCTTTGCTAAGGGTTTTCGTGAACCTGTTGGGCTGTTACGGCAGCACAGCTTCATGCTCACTCCTGATAGCAGCTTTTTATTTCCAGATTTAAAAAAACTGACTGCAAATTCTCAAATTGGAACTCCTGGGTATTATTGGTACAATAATGTAACCACTACATTATTGGACACAGAGTTAATTCACTTGTCATATGGGGTTAGTTTAGATGGGCTTTTTGGTTGGCATGGACCAGTTTGGGCCTGTCTCCGCACCGTAGATTCTATGATGCTGTATTTACGTCAGAACATTTACATGTAACAATCAAACTAGTTACCATTTTAAAATACATGTTATTACAGTTATATATTGGGATATTATATAAGTTACATATTTAATCAATATGAATTTATATTATTTGTGCTTTAAAGCCCAAGATGGTCTTGCTTAAAAGTAAATAAGAATGGATGAATTTTTACTAAATGTTTCAATTTGATAATGATTGAGTGCACTGATATTAGATGGACTGCAATCTTAATATTCCTCTGTTCTGGTGAATTCCATTCATTCTGAAAGCTGGTGTTCATTTAATAGTGTAAAGCACTCTACTGTTGTGATGGTGCTTGCATCCCTGAACATTAATGTGCACAGCATATATCACTGTCATGAAGATGGTGTGACTATAAGGACAACATGCTCAAGAGTCAACATTTCTGGAAAACTTTACAACCATCACCTAAACTAAGATGGCATTAGGATATATGTAAATGTGCCTATAAGAAAGATTACAAGGCGGGATAAGAGAAACAAAATGAGCATTTTCATGGAAACCTCAGTATTCTGTTTGCCATGGCTGTTGGTGAACATTATGCAGCACAACCATGTCCTCCAAAAAAATATTGGTGCAAAGATGATACAAAAATGAAAGATCGACTTCAACATAAATGTGATGTATGCAAGGAAACAAATCCATTTAAGAACCAGATTGAATTCCTGGCCGTTAACTGCAGTAGTAACACATTCTGACAGGAGGGGGCACTGTCTGCACTATATGATGATACCCACAGTGTACTTAGAACAGATTGATCCGGCTGATTTTGTATTTTCTGCTGTTGTAGCATTTCTGTTATGAAAGAAGCAGGGATCCCCAAAGGAAACAAGTTAACACTGGTGACTTCTTCACTCAACCCGTTATAACAAAATTCTAGTGGCCAATAAATAATTTTCAGCAGAAATTAAAATAAATACTCATGAAATGACTTGTTTAACTAAGAAGACTGTTTGAATATAGTCCTTTTGACAACTGTAAATTTGAATGAGGTGCTCTCTATACGTATCTTCTGTGTTGCTCATGGAGAGACTGATGTGGTTTAAAGTAAGGAAATTGATCTATTGTCGCATTTGTAATGGTAGCTGGTAAAAATAATTTTTGAGAATAGTCCGTTTGATTTATATGGGCATTAATAAAAAATTAAATGGGAGCAATTTAATGGTTTGGCAAGTGCATTTCTGGAGTAATGAATAATGGTATGAAAAGTATTGAGGTTTTTGAGATGTAATTGATACGTGGGCTTGGATTTTCGCTCTCGAGGTGACTGTTGAGCCATGAAATTTTTGGCTCACCACCCACTTTAGGAAGAAGTTACTCAAATGGTCAGATCTTAGTTCTGGTGTGAGAGGCTTGCGGGTCTGGTGTTGCAGTTGAAGCAGATTGGAGGTAGCCACAAGGGTTGCCAAATGCCTCGGCAGGCTGGTTACAAGGCCCACCTCGGTTCTCTGGGACTTCCTCCCAGCTTTGTTGTCAAATATTAGACCCTCTAGCACTTACCCCTGCACCCATTCTCCATGTCAACCCATGCCCCTCCACTCACCCCCATGGCTCTTATAATTTGTATGTCAGTTTAGTGCTAATTGATGGCAAACCACCCATCACACTTTGCCCTTGAACATTCTATACCAATTTACCCATATCTATATGGCAGAAATCAGGAGCCATGCTGAGATAAAATAAAATTTTAAGTATCTATTGAAGACCTCCCTGTACAAAAAAACACTCATTCATAAAAGCCCATCCAATACATTTAAATCCCTTCAATTGCTTATTCCTTAAAAATATTTATATTCATAGCCCCATGTCAAAGGCATTTGAGCTGTCAATCAAACTGTGAACTTGCAGCCCTCCACATTGTGCAGTAAGAAGTCTTACTATACCAGGTTACAGTCCAACAGGTTTGTTTCGAATCACTAGCTTTCAGAGCACTGCTCCTTCCTCTGGTGAATCTGAGGAAGGAGCAGTGCTCCGAAAGCTAGTGATTCGAAACAAACCTGTTGGATTTTAACCTGGTGCTTTAAGACTTCTTACTGTGCTCACCCCAGTCCAACACTGGCATCTCCAATCATGGCTCCACATTGTGATAATTGCAGGTCATGGAAGCAATCAAGCAGTAATAACTATAATGATAGCAATTGCTGCTATGTCAACAATCATCTATTAAAACTGCAAGCAAATATTTTTTTCAACCGTTGGACACAGGCAGGCTGATGTGTGTGTGTGTATATATATATATATATATATATTTATTTTTTAAAGGGCAGGTAATTTAAATAGCTTGACAGCTCTGAATACCTTCTATTCTTTAAGTGCATTTACATCTACTATTTAAAAATTTGTAACTCTCGCACTGAGAGAGAAGATGCTCTCTGCAGTAAAAATGGGGTCTCAGCACTGAGTTCATAGGACCAAACTGAGTTTGCCCCATGTGCGAGTCATGTCCTTCCCCCATTCCCCTATTAGTGCAAATAAGATCTGTCAGAAATTTGGGTGAGACTTCTGGATCTGGATCTGGAGTATCCACGATTTTTGTGAAAATTTAGGCCTTGGATCAAAGAACTGGAGGCAGGGTGAGAGATGGTGACTAGTTAAGAAAGTATGCTTACCAACCTGAAAAACTGGCGAGTGTTTTCAGCATTTTCCTGTTCTAGTTGCAAGTGTTGATGTGAGGGAAAATAGCAACAGTAGTGATCACATGCACTTTGAAGCTTGAGTTCTATAAACTTGAGATTAGTTGAAAGGGAGAGCCTGTCATTGTGCGAATGTTAAATCAATTGAAGGAAATAAAAAACACCAGTAGAATTTTAAAAGTAACTGGTCATTTCTCCTGTGTTTTATTGATTATAAAAGATGGAAAGGGAGCGCGAGGCATCTTTATTCTAATTCTATTTGCGTTGTGACAGAAACAAATGCCTAAAAAACATGGGTAAGGAAAGAAGAGAAGCAAGTTTAGCATGAAAGGACCTCTGGCCACATGTTTTGAAATGAGGAGCATGGGAATGAATGGAGGATTATGCATAAGATTATTTGTCCAGTGATAGGAGGGGGCATCCAAGCAGTAAACATGCAATGCCCAGAGGAAGAAGTGTAATGGGGAATGAGAATATAGTGGGACGTTTAAGGGCCAGGAACATAATGTCCTCAACTTATTGAAAGAAAGATAGAACTTAAAATATATAACGTTTCATAATTTTTGGCTGTGAACCACTGAGGCATTAGCCTCCATGTAATGTACGGAAGTATGGAAGCCAATTTGCACACAGCAAGATTCCACAAATAGCAATAAAATGCTATTTTAAGAATTAATTCACAGGATGTGGGTGTCGCTGGCTAGGTCAGTATTTATTGCCCATTTCTAATTGTCTTTGAGAAGGTAGTGGTTAGCTGACTTCTTGAACCACTGAGGTCCATGTGATATGGGTACACCAATAACGCTGTTAGGGAGGGAATTTCAGTATTTTGATCCAGCGATAATGAAGGAACAGCGACAATCTACTTCAAATTCAGGATGGTGAGTGGCTTGGAGGTGGTGGTTTCCCATCTATCCACTGCCCTTGTCCTTCCAGCAGACCCACTGCAATTGTGGGTTTGAAAGGTGCTATCTAAAGCAGTTTGGTGAGTTAACGCAGTGCATCTTGTAGATGGTACACACTCTGCCTCTAT